>NC_036453.1:9251593-9561593 GCF_002775205.1 Xiphophorus maculatus
AGCAGCCACAACAAAGGACATGTTCTATTAAGGACGTGTATAACAGGTTCTACTTAGCTTGTTCATCCCTTTGAGTCACGTAAGTCATAACCTGAGGCTCTGTGTGCTTGTTTGAGTGGTTCACTCCTGCGATAGTCACGGCAATTGGGTGTTTCCAGACAACTTCTCTCCACCTGATTGTCCAATATTTTTGCTAAAGTTGAGCCAGTACTTCCCACAGTTACTGTTCTCTCCTTTAATTTCATACTTCCAGATTTATTTGTTTTCTCTGTTCATCTATGATCAGACTCACCTTTTCTACTTACCTTGCCTTCAGATGAAGTTTCTTCTCCTCCGAGCGGGCAGGTCATTGCCTGTCCGTTCTCGCTCTCACAGACATTGGTGACAAATTTTCTTTATCTCAATCCAGATCATCCAGCTGCTCAGGCCTGAGGACCAATACGAGCCACTCCCATGCCTGTTGTGTCCAGAACTACTCTATTCAAAATAATACCTTACACCTGCTAACATTTCTTCTCCTGTCCCTGATGCCATCCTCTAGAACTCGCATCTCAAAATTAATCCTTGTTATTAAACCTCCTAAACCTTTATTTGTGTCCTTTCTGCATGTGGATCAGAAAATTACCACCAGTCATTGCACTGTACCCCTTTGTGATGGAGTATGGGGGAAATTTTCAGCCATAATTCGAAAGCACACATTTTCATTTTGAAAGCAGGATTACATGTCTTTAGATCTCAAAACTTTTAATACTTTTGCTTGAATTTTCATTTTGAAAACAGGATTACATGTCTTTTGTTGTCAGAACTTTTAATACTTTTGCTTGCATTTTAATTTTGAAAGCAGAATTACATGTCTTTCTTCTGAGAACTTGTAATGTTCATACTCAAACCTTTCTCCTCGCACTCTTGCTTACGAAACATTTCCTGCTTGCTTTTGGAACAAAAATGCATCATCGCCTGGCAACCTCTCCGCCAACAGAATGAAAGTGTTGTACTGGGTGCATTTGTTTCCTTCTAGCGAGAAACAAACGTACAAAATTCCTCCATAGAAAAGCAGTTAAAAAATAATGCTGTGAGATAGCCTGCGCTCTTGTAGACTTTTATTGTTTTTGCTTTTGTTTCTATTAAATGCTTTAGATCATAGATTAGGACATATTTGATCTTACCGTCTATAAATATGGGCCTCTTGTTTTAGGTATATTATAATTTATTTGCAAATGAACTTTCAGCTGTCTATAGCACAAAATTCGGTTTGATCAAAATGAGATGAGCATAATCTTTGCACTTTCTACTCACCCGCTCCTCTAATTCCAGTTCAAGCTCAGCTCAACTGCTAGAGATGTGGGGGTTTAAGGGTTTTGAGAATCTTTACCATCTCGAGGATATTTTTTCTACAGAAAGATTTCAGGTCATTCATGGAATCAGAACTCCTAGTTTGACCTCTAGAACCACTGGGGGCTCGACTTTCAGTAACATTCCCTGTTTGACCTCAGGTTATTCCTTGTTGAGTTGTGTCAACGTGTCAATGTTTAAGCTGTTGTGTGTGTCACTACTAATTTTCCACTATCATAAAGTCTGGTTGGTTAGCCATCAGCAATCTGGAAGTCTCAAGATTCAAGACATTAACCTAACTGGAAATTCTAAAATTGTGAGTGACCTTTGTGTACCAAGGGAAACAGTTGGTTTAAACTGTATTAATTTTGGTCTTTTGTACCAACAGCTGTTGGTACAAAAGACATTTCAGTATTTTTCTTGGCATCCTGTTGAGGGATGGAGCTGTATTCTGACTTCAACTCACCTCTATGACATAGGGACCCTGAGGCCATGGACACCAACAGCTTTAGCCCTATAAAAACAGAACCCTTTGATAAAAACATCCACACATGCAGTTGGCATGGCTGTGCTCTTATTTGCTGCCACACAGGTTCAGTGATGCAGTAATGCAGTCAAACAAGATGGAAGCCTGGAAGCTCAGGATTGTTAGGTCAGCTAGTGCAGGGGAATCCAGGTGCAGGTCACAGACACAATGAAATCACACTCAGACCGCTGCAGCTGATCCAGAATGCTGGAATACCTTTCTCCAGCTGAAAAGAAATAAAACTCAAGTTATTGTATTTTGACTTAAAGAGGAACAATCTAGAATCAGCACGTGTCTGGGGGTAGTGATGGACTCACACATGAACCTTTTGAGACATTTAAAGAAAATTACAAAATCAGCCTTCTATCACCTGGAGAACATTTCCAGAATTAAAGGACTAATATCCCACCATGATCTAGAGAAACTCATCCATGCCTTCATCTTTAGTTGATCTTTTTAGGCGGATCTTCACAGGTCCACCTAAAAAAATCAGACAGCTGAAATTCTCTAATGAGAGCAGCAGAATGCTGCTCTAAATCCAGGAAGATAGAACACATCACCCAAGTTCTAAAATACTCACACTGGCCCACCGTAGCTCAGAGAATGGACTTTAAAATTACTTACTTGTCTGATCTCCTGCATATCACCACCCATTCACTTTCCCTTCGTTCTTCCTCTTCCATCCACCTCATTGTGCCTCTTGTCCATCTCAGCATCATGAAGAAAAGAACCTTCTCTTACTCTGCTCCCAGACTCTGGAATGCTCTTCCCCCTGACATCCACAATATTGACTCTCTTCTGACCTTCAAAGCACATCTCAAAACTCATCTGCTCACGTTAGCCTTCTCACTTTAAGTTTTACGTTATTTTGTGGATTTGTGCTTTTATAGCCATTTTTTATTGTTTAATTTGTGTTTTTAATGTTGTAAAGTGTCCTTGGGTGTTTTGAAAGGCGCTGAAAAATAAAATGCATTATTATTACTATTACTATTATTATTATTTAAAATGCTTTTGTTAGTTTATAAGTCACTGAATGGCTTAGTACCAAAATACATCTGTTGTGGTTGTAAAAACCTTCCAGACCTCTCAGGCCTTCTGGTTCGAGTCTAGTCTTCATCCCCAGAATTAGAGCCAAACTAGGAGAAGAAGCATTCAGTTTTTATGCTCCTCTAATCTGGAACAAACTTCCAGAAAGCTCTGAAACAGCTGAAACACTGACTTCCTTTAAATCAAGGCTAAAAAACGATTTTTAAAAAATATATATATAATGTTAAGTGGATATTTCATTAATTCTAGTCTGGATTACAACATATTTCTTCTCTTAATTTTCCACTATAATGTAATATTAATTTTAGATATTGTGTTATGCTTGCATCAGTAAAACACTTTAATCCCCCTACTTGCTTAGATATATTATACAAATAAACTTGACAATCAAGATCCACAACGTGTAATCTAGTGTGTAAAAAGCAGGGAATGGTCAGACACAAAGAGGTCAATGTCAAAATACTCATCAGAAAGAGTGATGGTCAGAGTCTGCATCAAACTCTGACCATAAAAAAGAACTAGCAGAGGTACGTCAGAGTGAAGGCAGAAATTATCCAGAGATGTAAACTTAGTCAAAGAAGAAACCACTGAATGCAGACTGACACAAGCAGGGAGGCAGGGACTGACGTGAGCTTAAATAATGCAGAGCACAGGTGAGGCAAAGAGACAATAAGGCATAGCGCAGGTCAACAGATTAAATCTAATTAGCAGGTTGAGGCTTAGCAGAAAACAAGAGATGACGTGAAAACATGAGAATGATGCAGGCATGGCTAGAAAAAATGTGAATCATGACATAGCTACTTGAATTGGATCTACAATCATTGTTTTACTTGCACCACTCCATGTCCACTCCAAGTACTTACTGTTTCAGTTGAAATATACAATATTGACACTTTCATTAGAGTAACTAGACTTTCCAATCATTCCTTCAAACACAGAATTGTTGCATATTTTAAAGCGAAACAAACAGCGTTATATGCATTTCCGTTATCGCATCGTAATTTTACAGAGCGCCTTTATTTTACATGAACTTATAAACTGTTTTGTGAAAAGTTTTAGCACCAAGAGCACCTTTTTGTTGTTCATCTCCCATCAGTAATGCATTAGTGAATAATAACCCTGTAGAATGTATTTAATGTTAAAGAACGGTAAAAAGACAGCATCAGGACTAAGAAAAGAAGAGCAGGAGAAATAAAATATGTTTTTATAATTCAAAGTCATATTCTTCACTATGATTTTATTAAATTGTGTGGCTTTGATGAAACTGTTGATGCCTCATTGCTCCCTAGAACAACCTGCTTTAGCTCGTCAAATATTTTAGCCACTAATCATGCGTAGACATGCGTCATTTGTTAAGGCACTGCTTTCAATCGCCTGTTATACCTGTTGCATTTTACATTGTTATACGTCTATGGAAACTTTAACTTCATAGCTCATATTTTCATTGATAAATAATGTACATTTTGACAAGAAACACATGCCTTGATTTGGGATTTTAGACTACTCTCAAGCTTTTATAATCTTTAAAAATATTTTAAGATTATAGAACAAAAAGATCTCCTAAAATATTTATTTTCACTTGAATAATTTTTTAACAAAAATGTTGGCACCACTCACATGCCCTACAAAATAATTGTTTTTTTGTTAGTTTTAAGGTAGGTAGTTTGTTAACATTTCTCACACTCTGACTATGAACTGGAAGTTACTTAAACTCCTCAAGTTCTTCACAGATTTACATTGAAAGTATTATTTTAATATAAGAAATATTGTTCTTTTTTACTGTAGGTAGAATATGGAGTCTTGACTTGAATGTAGAATCTATATACAGAGCTAAAGAATCGGCTATTTGCAAAAAAGGTCTTCAAAATTAGAAAACATCACCAGAGATAAGTTGTATGAAATATCACTGGAAACATGAATTCTAAGAACTAGTTGATTCCTGTGATCCTTATTGAGAATGGCTTAAATAATTTTTGATATAATTTATATGTAGCTCTGGGGGAAAAAAGAGACCACTGCAAAATTATCAGTTCTCTGATTGAAGTCTTTACAGGTATGTGTTTGAGTGAAATGAACATTGTTCTTTGATTCTATGAACTACTGACAACATGTCTCTGAAATTCCTTGCAAAAATATAATATTTATTTCCAGAAAATGAAAAATGGTCAAACGAACAAAAAAGACACAAAAATGTGCTTTCCAACCTCAAATAATGCAAAGAAAACAAGTTCATATTCATTTAGAAACAACAATAGTGATGTTTTAACTCATGAAGAGTTCAGAAATCAATATTTGGTGGAATAAACAGGAGGTTTTCAATGGGGGTTCAGTTCAGTATCTATCTATCTATCTATCTATCTATCTATCTATCTATCTATCTATCTATCTATCTATCTATCTATCTATCTATCTATCTATCTATCTATCTATCTATCTATCTATCTATCTATCTATCTATCTATCTATCTATCTATCTATCTATCTATCTATAGTAAAGATAGATTTTTACTATCTATAGTAAAAATCTATAGATTCTATCTATACATAGATAGAATCTAACTATCTATCTATCTAGGTCAGGGGTCGGCAACCCAACATGTTGAAAGAGCCATTTTGGATCAAAAAAACAAAAAACAAATCTGTCTGGAGCTGCAAAAAATTAAAAGTCTTATATAAGGTTTACAAAGAATGCAAAACAGGCTTTAAGTGTTTATATTAGCTATATTAGCCTATTATCAAAATGACTAAGTGTATACATAATTAGCATTCATGATTAAATGTTTATTTTCCCTGCTGTGCGTCCTGGACGGAATGACGCACCACGTGACTCTGTTGTACAATGGTGCTTTAGGTTTACCTTCCGTTACAATATTGATGTATTGTGTTTCGTTGCATTGATAAAGTTAAAGAAATGCAATAAAGAAATCTGATTTTTGATGTCATTTTTATTATGAAGATCGACAGGGAAAGGGTCATTTATTTCCTTTTGTAACTTGGAAAATCTGCTCCCAAATTCAGTTTGTATAACGACGATCACTCTTTGTAAATAATCACTGTAAAGTGTGTGACCGAAAAAACAACTAAACGGAACGTGCTTAACATGCCCCTTATCTGTGTAACAAAAGGAGTGCAATAAAACGCAACCCGAAGTTATAACATAAAACAGCAGCCTTTTGAAAAGGTAAAGTATATAAAATTAAAATTAAATTAATACAGTTTAAGTTTGATTTCTGTGCAAATGCCAAGCAAGTCAGTGCAATGGTAAGACATAGCAGCATCCTCTTCTCTTTTGACACGCAACCTCAGACTTAAGCAACAAAACACAATAACATCTCTAAGTGTCATTCTAAATATATACTGACAAAAATCACTAATAATTTATAAAAACAACAACTTTGTTACTAAATATATTTGCCCATGGCAGGATTGTGTTCTTACGTGTTTAATGTGGCGTCTGTTTACGGACATCACTGGACAGTTTCTCAACATCGGGCTTGTAAGATGCAACTTTAATCTTGACGCGGCAGCAAATGTAGAGCCTTCCCTGAAAATGTCTTTCCACATTACAGTACTTTTCAGACTATAAATCGCTACTTTGTCCCCATGCTTTGAACCATGCGGCTTATAGCCCTGTGCGACTTATGCATGTACGTTTCCAGTTATTAAAAATAAAATGTAGGTGAGGCTTATAGTAAGGTGTGGTCTATAGTCCGGAAAGTACCATACTTTTTTTGTTATTTGATACTTCTCGCTACAGAGCAAACATTCAGGTAATTCTTCCGCATTGGCAATGAATACAAATGATTCGGTCCAAGAATTGTAGAATCTCTCCTCGGCTATTTTTTTCTTTTCCCCTTTGCTCTCCATGGCCCACTGCACACCTGTCAGTTTGTTTACAGCAGCCACCTGACTCGCACCCCGCCCAGCTGAAAGAAACGTGTCAGGCTATGACTCAAATCTTTGTTGACAGAAATGTTTAAATTTAATATTTATTCTACACATTTTTATAGCATTGGAAAACGTTAAGAATGATTGTGTCATGTTTCTCCTCCTACAGGAACCATATTAACACAAAAATATATATTTCCCACCCCCATCTTTTTTCATTTTCAAACATTTTTGAAAAAGCTCCAGAGAGCCACTAGGGCAGCGCTAAAGAGCCGCGGGTTGCCGACCCCTGATCTAGGTAGATAGATAGAGTGAGTGAGAGTGAGAAAGAGAGAGAGAGAGAGAGAGAGAGAGAGAGAGAGAGAGAGAGAGAGAGAGAGAGAGAGAGAGAGAGAGAGAGAACTGAACCGAACCAGGCACAGCTGTGTTGAAGACTGTGACTGTGGTGGTTTTAGACATCATGCACCTGCTCTACCACTGAGCCATGTGGTGGCTCTATGGAATATTATTTTGTAAAGTGTAAGTAAAAACAGCCATTTTTAAAAATTTTACTTTCCTGTTGCATGTTTTGTTTTCTATTAAGAATGTATTGGTTTAGTAAGAGTATCTTGAAATTAAAATATACCAGGAGTATGATTTACTTGGGGCTTTCCTGCATATACTAAATTAAAACAAATCAAATCCCATTTTGAAACTTTGTTTTGACCATTTTTTTATAAGTATTAAAGTGTTTACTTGGTTAAAAACTTAGTAAATAAGTTATATAAGTTTAAACTTAACCAGGCGTTTTTCATACCTGGTCAAACAGTAAGGACTACTTCATGTCCACAACAATGGAAACAAAAGCACAAAATGTTCAAGACTTATTTTTGGAACGCCTTTTTTGGTGGTGCTGTGTGTGAGTAATTTAATGATACGTTTCATTGTAGTGAATTGATATTTTCTATTTCATACTCCCCTGTTTTAAAAGGTATGTTAGGTGTGTTAAGGTGTGCTGACATACTTTCATGATGCTTTGACGAATGCAAAGATGCGTTTTTGGGTTGTGGCGCCATGAAACTGGAAACACACCCAATCAGTGAGGTCATCTGTCCAGCCTATAAAGTTCAGAAGAACTCCAAATGTTTATTATCAGAATCCAGAGGAACTCACCTGTAGGATCCAACTGAACATCACCATGAAGCTGATTGTTTCCCTGACGTTTATCTGGGCACTGTACAGTACAGGTAACATTATCTATTACATATGTCATTTTTTATTTGTTCATTAATTAGAAGCCCTCCAAATTACATTTTTTATATTTTTTCAGCTGTAATTGTTAACATTGTTGCTCAAAAAACAGACAAAAGAGTTTACAGATATTTCTTGATTTTATTAGTGTATTTGAATTTACAGAAATTGGATCCAAACAGTTATTTTTTCCACCAACAGACTAATTATCATGCAAGTCAAGGTTGTTATGTGCTGTCTAATGTTTGGAGTTTAAATTGGTTCTCTATAAATCATTGAATCCTGTGCTCTCCCTATTATCATTAATAATGCTATTCTTTTGCACTGACGAATAATAATGTTGAATTACCAATACAATTTTAGGCACTTCACTTTTTGTATGTTATTAGGTTCTTTAGATGTTATTGTTTAAAGGGGGAGAGGACGGCAGAGGGATGGTTGACAGTCAGGTCTACAAAGAATTTTTTGTCCTGTTCCAATATTTTATGTATTAAATTCTGTCAATATTGCACAATGAAAATGTATTAAGGTAGTTGACTCCTTTAAACATTACATTAACTATGAAAAAATAAAAAATCAAGAGTGGTATTTAGTAAAGGCATGTAAAGCGATCCAACATCCTTATAATATTGATCAATATTAGATTCCTTACAAAATGTTATTGCATTTTTATGTTGTAGTTTTGATTTTCTCTCAAATAATATTTTGCACCTTTTTAAGAAAAAAACGCACACAAGTTTGTTGTGTTGTTTTATTGTTTCTGTTTGTCTTAATATATCATTAACGTAGTAGTTTTTTAAATTCTATGGTTGTAGCAACATAATTTGGTGAAATACCACAAAAACACTTAAATATAGGACAAATATCAAACTTAAATAATAAAAAGTACCAGTATTGGTATCTGCAAGACGACATGTATTTATTTGGTATGAGATTGATAGCAAAATATGAAGCATTGCATAACTCTAACACTTACAAACTACTGGCACTTTGTTGTTTGGTTTCACATTTTACCTATTAAAAATCTGCTGAAAATATGTAATGTGTAAATGTAAAGTACTGAAAAGAACCTTTTGAGTTCAAACTTTCTGAGAATTTTAAAAGTCTTTCTTCACCTGGATGCAGCTGGAGCCCTGACGTGTATGACCTGCACAGACCAGACATGTTCAAGCACAATACCACTAACATGTAGCTCAGAGACGATGTGTATAACAGCTACCATCCGAGGTATTGTTCTGCTAATGTTTTCTTTTACTTTATGATGGAATAATGCATTGAGGTTGCTGTATTTTCTAATATCACCAAACATCTCCTTGACTCTACAGCTACTCAATATGGAACTTCAGCAACACAGCTCTACAAAGCCTGTGCAGCGTCCTCTCTGTGTCCGGCTACAGGCACCTCGACTTTTTCAGTCAACTTGGGAACCCAAAGTGCAATTGCATCTGCTCAGTGCTGCAACACAGACAACTGCAACTCACAGACTCTGCCTGGTAGGTTTCATCAACAATTAAAAAGAAAAAACTCTGGCCATCCTTTTTTCTTAAACGATTTCATGTTTTTTCTTTAATATTTAATCAGTTTCTTCCATTATCCATTTTTATGTCAGCCCCCAGTCCTCAGCCCACTAACTCCCTTCAATGCATTGCTTGTAACCCCACAACGTCTCAGTGCACCACTCCAATAACCTGTTCAGGAGATGAGACCAACTGCTTCTCAGCAACTTGTAAGCTTTCATATTTAATAGCTTGGACAAAATGAAGACTAATCCCAATGTTATATTAATACTACATCGTAGGAAAATAGAACTATATTATATTTTAAGCAAATAATGTAACTTTACACTGTTTTACATCAACAGTGAACAATGGAGCAAACACAATTCCTGAAATGGGTTGTGCATCACCAAACACCTGTACAGCTGCTGCAGGTCTGGGAAGTTTGCCGTTCATGCAGAGTGTTGGTTCAATCACCAGTGGACCAACCTGCTGTGCAACCGGTCTGTGCAATAATCCAAGTGCAACAACAACCACAGTTGCACCAACTACTACAACCACTACCCCAGCACCAACTGATTCAACAACTACCCCAGCACCAACTACTACAGTCACTACCTTAGCACTAACTACTACAACCACTACCCCAGTACCAACTACTACAACCACTACGCCAGCACCAACCACTACAACCACTACGCCAGCACCAACCACTACAACCACTAACTCAGCACCAACTACTACAACCACTACCCTAGCACCAACTACTTCAACCACTACTCCAACACCAACTACTAGCCTAGCACCAACTACTACAACCACTACCCCAGCACCAACTGATTCAACAACTACCCCAGCACCAACTACTACAGTCACTACCTTAGCACTAACTACTACAACCACTACCCCAGTACCAACTACTACAACCACTACGCCAGCACCAACCACTACAACCACTACGCCAGCACCAACCACTACAACCACTACCTCAGCACCAACTAAGACAACCACTACCCTAGCACCAACTACTTCAACCACTACTCCAACACCAACTACTAGCCTAGCACCAACTACTACAACCACTACCCCAGCACCAACTACTACAACCACAACAATAGCACCAACTACTTCAACCACTACCCCAGCACCAACTACTACAACCACTACTCCAGCACCAACTACTACAACCACTACTCTAGCACCAACTACTTCAACAACTACCTCAGTATCAACTACTACAACAACTACCCTAGCACCAACGACTACAACCACTACCCTAGTACCAACTACTTCAACCACTACTCCAACACCAACCACTACCCTAGCACCAACTACTACAACCACTACCCCAGCACCAACTACTACAACCACTACCTCTTCACCAACTACTACAACCACTACCTCTTCACCAACCACTACAACCACTACGTCAGCACCAACTACTACAACCACTACCTCTTCACCAACTACTACAACCACTACCCCAGCACCAACTACTACAGTCACTACCTTAGCACTAACTACTTCAACCACTACCCCAGCACCAACTACTACAACCACTACCCTAGCACACACTACTACAACCACTACCCCAGCCCCAACTACTACAACCACTACCTCTTCACCAACTACTACAACCACTACCCCAGCACCAACTACTTCAACAACTACCTCAGCACCAACTACTACAACCACTACCCTAGCACCAACTACTTCAACAACTACCCCAGCACAAACCACTACAACCACTACTCCAGCACCAACCACTACTACCACTACCCTAGCTCAAACTACTCCAACCACTACCCCAGCACCAACTACTTCAACCACTACCTCAGCACCAACTGCTACAACCACTACCCTAGCACCAACTACTTCAACCACTACCTCAGCACCAACTGCTACAACCACTACCCTAGCACCAACTACTTCAACCACTACCTCAGCACCAACTACTACAACCACTACCCTAGCACCAACTACTTCAACCACTGCTGCAACACCAACTACTACAACCACTACCCTAGCACCAACTACTTCAACCACTACCTCAGCACCAACTGCTACAACCACTACCCTAGCACCAACTACTTCAACCACTACCTCAGCACCAACTACTACAACCACTACCCTAGCACCAACTACTACAACCATTACCCCAACACCAACTACTACAACCACTGCCCTAGCACCAACTACTTCAATCACTACCTCAGCACCAACCACTACAACCACTACCTCAGCACTAACTACTACAACCACTACCCCAGCACCAACCACTTCAACCACTACCCCAGCTTCAACTACTTCAACCACTACCTCTTCACCAACTACTTCAACCACTACCCCAGCACCAACCACTACAACCACTACCCCAGCACCAACTACTACAACCACTACAATAGCACCAACTACTTCAACCACTACCCCAGCACCAACTACTACAACCACTGCCCTAGCACCAACTACTTCCACCACTACCTCAGCACCAACTACTACAACCACTACCCCAGCACCAACCACTACAACCACTACCTCAGCACCAACTACTACAACCACTACCCTATCTCCAACTACTACAACCACTACCCCAGCACCAACCACTACAACCACTACCCCAGCATCAACTACTTCAACCACTAACTCTTCACCAACTACTACAACCACTACCCCAGTACCAACTACTACAACCACTACCCCAGCACCAACTACTACAACCACTACTCCAGCACCAACTACTACTACCACTACCCTAGCAATAACTACTTCCACCACTACCCCTGCACCAACTACTTCAACCACTACCCCAGTACCAACTACTACAACCACTACCCCAGCACCAACTACTACAACCACTACAATAGCACCAACTACTTCAACCACTACCCCAGCACCAACTACTACAACCACTACAATAGCACCAACTACTTCAACCACTACCCTAGGACCAACTACTACAGCCACCACTCCAGCACCAACTATTGCAACCACTACCCCAGCACCAACTACTACGACCACTACCCCAGCACCAACTGCTACAACCACTACCCCAGCACCAACTACTACGACCACTACCCCAGCACCAACTGCTACAATCACTACTCCAGCACCAACTACTACTACCACTACCCTAGCAATAACTACTTCCACCACTACCCCTGCACCAACTACTTCAACCACTACCCCAGTACCAACTACTACAACCACTACCCCAGCACCAACTACTACAACCACTACAATAGCACCAACTACTTCAACCACTACCCCAGCACCAACTACTACTACCACTACAATAGCACCAACTACTTCCACCACTACCCCAGTACCAACTACTACAACCACCACCCCAGCACCAACTACTACAACCACTACCCCAGCACCAACTTCTACAACCACTACAATAGCACCAACTACTTCAACCACTACCCCAGCACCAACTACTACTACCACTACAATAGCACCAACTACTTCCACCACTACCCCAGCATCAACTACTTCAACCACGACCCCAGCACCAACTACTACTACCACTACAATAGCACCAACTACTTCCACCACTACCCCAGTACCAACTACTACAACCACCACCCCAGCACCAACTACTACAACCACTACCCCAGCACCAACTACTACAACCACTACAATGGCACCAACTACTTCAACCACTACCCCACCACCAACTACTACAACCACTGCCCTAGCACCAACTACTTCAACCACTACCTCAGCACCAACGACTACAACCACTACATCAGCACCAACTACTACAACCACTACCCTATCTCCAACTACTACAACCACTACCCTAGCACCAACTACTACAACCACTACCCCAGCACCAACTACTACAACCACTACCCCAGCATCAACTACTTCAACCACTACCTCTTCACCAACTACTACAACCACTACCCCAGCACCAACTACTACAACCACTACAATAGCACCAACTACTTCAACCACTACCCTAGGACCAACTACTACAGCCACTACTCCAGCACCAACTATTGCAACCACTACCCCAGCACCAACTACTACTACCACTACTGTAGCACCCACTGCTTCAACCACTACCCCAGCACCAACTACTACTACCACTACCCCAGCACCAACTGCTACAACCACTACTCCAGCACCAACTACTACTACCACTACCCTAGCAATAACTACTTCCACCACTACCCCTGCACCAACTACTACTACCACTACCCCAGCACCAACTACTTCAACCACTACCCCAGTACCAACTACTACAACCACTACCCCAGCACCAACTACTACAACCACTACAATAGCACCAACTACTTCAACCACTACCCCACCACCAACTACTACTACCACTACAATAGCACCAACTACTTCCACCACTACCCCAGTACCAACTACTACAACCACCACCCCAGCACCAAATACTACAACCACTACCCCAGCACCAACTTCTACAACCACTACAATAGCACCAACTACTTCAACCACTACCCCAGCACCAACTACTACTACCACTACCCCAGCACCAACTACTACTACCACTACAATAGCACCAACTACTACAACCACTACCCCAGCATCAACTACTTCAACCACTACCCCAGCACCAACTACTACTACCACTACAATAGCACCAACTACTTCCACCACTACCCCAGTACCAACTACTACAACCACCACCCCAGCACCAACTACTACAACCACTACCCAAGCACCAACTACTACAACCACTACAATAGCACCAACTACTTCAACCACTACCCCAGCACCAACTACTACTACCACTACAATAGCACCAACTACTACAACCACTACCCTAGCACCAACTACTACAACCACTACCCCAGCACCAACTACTACTACCACTACAATAGCACCAACTACTTCCACCACTACCCCAGTACCAACTACTACAACCACCACCCCAGCACCAACTACTACAACCACTACCCCTGCACCAACCTCTACTACCACTACCCCAGCACCAACTACTACAACCACTACCCCAGCACCAACTACTACAACCACTACAATAGCACCAACTACTTCAACCACTACCCTAGGACCAACTACTACAGCCACCACTCCAGCACCAACTATTGCAACCACTACCCCAGCACCAACTACTACTACCACTACTGTAGCACCCACTGCTTCAACCACTACCCCAGCACCAACTACTACGACCACTACCCCAGCACCAACTGCTACAACCACTACTCCAGCACCAACTACTACTACCACTACCCTAGCAATAACTACTTCCACCACTACCCCTGCACCAACTACTACGACCACTACCCCAGCACCAACTGCTACAACCACTACCCCAGCACCAACTACTTCAACCACTACCCCAGTACCAACTACTACAACCACTACCCCAGCACCAACTACTACAACCACTACAATAGCACCAACTACTTCAACCACTACCCCACCACCAACTACTACTACCACTACAATAGCACCAACTACTACAACCACTACCCTAGCACCAACTACTACAACCACTACCCCAGCACCAACTACTACTACCACTATAATAGCACCAACTACTTCCACCACTACCCCAGTACCAACTACTACAACCACCACCCCAGCACCAACTACTACAACCACTACCCCAGCACCAACTTCTACAACCACTACCCCAGCATCAACTACTTCAACCACTACCTCTTCACCAACTACTACAACCACTACCCCAGCACCAACTGCTACAACCACTACAATAGCAACAACTACTTCAACCACTACCCCAGCACCAACTACTACTACCACTACAATAGCACCAACTACTTCTACCACTACCCCAGTACCAACTACTACAACCACCACCCCAGCACCAACTACTACAACCACTACCCCTGCACCAACTTCTACTACCACTACCCCAGCACCAACTACTTCAACCACTACCCCAGTACCAACTACTACAACCACTACCCCAGGACCAACTACTACAACCACTACCCTAGCACCAACTACTACAACCACTACCCCAGCACCAACTACTACTACCACTACAATAGCACCAACTACTTCCACCACTACCCCAGTACCAACTACTACAACCACCACCCCAACACCAACTACTACAACCACTACCCCTGCACCAACTTCTACTACCACTACCCCAGCACCAACTACTTCAACCACTACCCCTGCACCAACTTCTACTACCACTACCCCAGCACCAACTACTTCAACCACTACCCCAGTACCAACTACTACAACCACTACCCCAGGACCAACTACTACAACCACTACCCCAGCACCAACTGCTACAACCACTACCTCAGCACCAACTACTTCAACAACTACCTCAGCACCAACTACTACAACCACTACCCCATCACGAACTACTACAACCACTACCCCAGCACCAACTACTACAACCACTACCCCAGCACCAACTACTACAACCACTACCCCAGCACCAACTAGTACTACCACTACCCCATCATCAACTACTACAACCACTACCCCAACTCCAACTACTTCCACCACTACCCTGGCACCAACTACTTCAACCACTACCCCAGCACCAACTACTACAACCACTACCCCATCACCAACTACTACAACCACTACCCCAGCATCAACTACTTCCACCACTACATCTACTACATTTGCCCCAACCACTACAACCACTACCCCAGCACCAACCTCTACTACCACTACCCCAGCACCAACTACTACCACCACTACAACCACACAAGTCAGTGCAACTACTGCAACCACTGCATCTGCAACTGTTGCAGCCACCTCCACATCAACCACCAGTGATGCATCTAGCTTCAGACTTGGTCTTCTCCACCTGATACTTGGATTTTTCATCTTTATCGTTTAGCAACTTCAAGAGAAATCATTGTTGTCTTATTTGAACTGAAGTAGAAAAAATGTAAATCCAATGTTTTTCGAAGACTTGCTATTTACCACTGTAGGAAATTAAACAAGCTTTTTAACTTTATTTAACATTTAAATTACTATTTAATAAAACAATCAAATTTAATATATATTATATTACATAAATAATTTCTTTGTGAACTATTTAATTTTCTTTTTGTGTCATTGATTTCTTTTACAATAAAAATTCCTAAAAATATTTAAAGTATTGAATTTTTAATGAAATTTTCATTTTAAGTATATTCCATTTGGTTCGTATTGAAAACTTTGCATGTGAAAATGTACTTCTACTTGAATTAGATAAGATTTTATTCTATTTATCAATTATGTTGGGTACTTTCATTTCATTTGGTTCAGTTAATTTAAAACCATCCAGTCAACAAACCCCTGACCCATAATATACAAAGCATACAGTATAAAGGTAGATTTAAAGGTGCTACTTATCGCTAACAGCTACTGATCTCAGGCAGGAGTTTGTTCACCCAACCAACTCCCTACATCCAGTGGATGGTGCAGGTTACTACAATCGATAGTAGCCACACAGGCACACCCAATACAAACAACAAATGCACCCAGTGCTACACTTTCATTCTATTGGCTGAGAGATTGCCAGGCGACTGCCAAAAGGTGTTTTCAAAAGCAAGCAGAGTCTGAGCAGAGACTAAGTGTGAGCGCAAGGAGAAGTTTTGAGTACAAGCGTCACAAATGTTGAGTAGGAAGACATGAAGTCCTGCTTTCAAAATGAAAATGTAAGCAGAAGTGTTAAAATTTTGAGAACAAAAGACATAAAATCCTGTTTTCAGACTGAAAATGTGTGCTCTTGAATTATGGCAGAAAAATTCCCCCATATGTGCCCTCCATGGATAATAATCGGGAAAAGACTGATGAAGACGCCTGTTAAATATTATTAAAATGCACAGATCAGTTGTTAGTACAACTTGCTTTAAATAAAGCAAGATGTGTGCTTCTACTGTTTCACTGTTGAGGCAGTGAAACAGAAGCTACAGTATAAACAGTAGTCTTTTAAAACACATTTATTTCTTATTAAACATATGTGTACACCAGAATAAAACAGATTAGAAAACTCTCTAAAGGAGAAAAGCAAATATAGAGGCTCACAGGCCACATCGGGGCCACCATAAATATATATGTGGCTCCATAGACTCTAGAAGGACACATAAAACATTAAAATCATATTTGTGTGCTTAAATATTATTTTATCCATAAAAATAAATTCATTTAATTTACATTGCACCAAATTACTTCAATATGAAAATATTGCAGCATAAATACACATCAGTAAGATTTATTCATTAATTAATGAAGGATTTCTTCATTAATTAATTGAATGCAGAAACAGCTATTTATTATTTTTTATTTTCACAATTAATATTATCAATATGTTTACACTTGATCTTGATGTAGCCCGAAGTGAAAATAGGTTTGACTCCTCTGCTTTAGAAAATGACTAAAGTATTTGGTCTTTATATAAAATGAAGACCAAAAAGAGAAAGATATTTGTGGGATGTCTGTTTTTGCTTTTTTGGATTACATGACTTAATTATATTGTTTTTGTGAACTGTTCTAACCATTCAAATGCTGACGTGCCTAAAAGGGTGTGTTAAGGTGTGTTTAGGTGTGAGAGAACAGAAACAAAATAATAAAGTGAATTTTTCATGCGAACATGGCCAGCCAGCAAGGTCACCTTTACTGAATACAAACTTTAGTACTACTGCTGCTTTTAAGAAGTGGGAGAAGAACATTAATCTACAGGATCAACGAGATCATCATGATGAAGCTAATATTTGTACTGAGTCTCTTCTGGGCGCTCTATAGTACAGGTAAACACTCTTCAACAAATGGCGTTGGTAGTTTTCAGCCGTTTTCTTACATAATGTTAATTATGTTGAGATGTTGAACATTATTTGTGAGAATGTTTAACAATTAAAATTTTGAAGATTGATATGTAGATGTTAAAACTTCTGCTCATTTTTTGTGTGTTTGAGTTTGTAAGAGACGAATTATCGGTAGCATACAGAATAAGAGCTGTTTATTTTATTCTGTGGTTGCAGCTGGAGCCCTGACGTGTATGACCTGCACAGACCAGACGTGTTCAAGCACAATACCACTAACATGTAGCTCAGAGACGATGTGTATAACAGCTACCATCCGAGGTATTGTTCTGCTAATGTTTTCTTTTACTTTATGATGGAATAATGCATTGAGGTTGCTGTATTTTCTAACACCACCAAACATCTCCTTGACTCTACAGCTACTCAATCTGGAACTTCAGTAACACAGCTCTACAAAGCCTGTGCAGCGTCCTTAATCATGTTTTGTTTAGTCTTAATGTTTTATTGCTTCTCCCACTTCTTAAAAGCAGTCGGCTACAGGCACCTCGACTTTTTCAGTCAACTTGGGAACCCAAAGTGCAATTGCATCTGCTCAGTGCTGCAACACAGACAACTGCAACTCACAGATTCTGCCTGGTAGGTTTCATCAAGAGTTAAAAAGAAGATCTGATTCTCCTTTTTTGCTGATATTTAATCAGTTTCTCTTCCACTGTCTTTCTTTGATTCAGCCCCCAGTTCTCAGCCCACTAACTCCCTTCAATGCATTTCTTGTAACCCCACAACGTCTCAGTGCATCACTCCAATAACCTGTTCAGGAGATGAGAGCAACTGCTTCTCAGCAACTTGTAAGTTTAACAAAATACTGACTAATCCTTAGTACACTTTTCTTAATATCAGTGAGAGCAAATATTAATGCTTAATCTGTACTGTATGCTAGACAGTTAGAAGTTGATTATTAAAAACAATTTATTCACTTAACAGACAAAGTGGCACTGAGCTTCGTTTATATTGCCCTAATAAAGAATTAATGTAACTGTATCCTGCTTTTAACATCAACAGTGAACAATGGAGCAAACACAATTCCTGCACTGGGTTGTGCATCACCAAACACCTGTACAGCTGCTGCAGGTCTGGGAAGTTTGCCGTTCATGCAGAGTGTTGGTTCAATCACCAGTGGACCAACCTGCTGTGGAACCGATCTGTGCAAAAATCCAAGTACAACCACCACAGTTGCACCAACTACTACAACCAGAACAACTGCTGCAGCAGCAACAACTTCAACAATATCTCTGACCATCACATCCACAAGAGGTGACAAATTAAAAGTCTGAAAACAGAAAGGAATATTACAAAAGAAGAGTGCATTATTAAATTTTATAAAAGTTTTGTGTTTAAAAATTTTAACTCAGAAATCAGATATTGTGCCTTTCAACTATCTTAGAGCATCATCAAAACATGTAAAACAGATATTTTTCACTTCAGTACTTAATTCTAATTCCAGCCGGAACTCTGCAGTGTCTGACCTGCACAGATGCGACATGTTCAAGCACAGTTTCGGTGACATGCAGCTCAGTAACGATGTGTATAACAGCTTCCGTCTTAGGTATCACTCTCTTCATGTTGACTTTTACTTCATAACTAAATTCAGGTCAGGTGGTGTGAGGTCTGATTTGTTTTCTAACAAGAACCAAATGCTCTTTGACTTTGTAGCTTCTTCATCTGGAGCAACACAACGACAAATCTACAAAGGCTGCTTCCTCTCTGTGTCCAAGAACACCCCGTCAGACATTTTCAGTCATCCTGGGCTTCCAAAGTGGTGTAGCCTCTGCTGAGTGTTGCAACACCAACGACTGTAACTCACAGACTCTGACTTGTAAGTTTCATTACAGAAAAAAAATATAAAAAAGAATTCTGAAATCTTCTCTTTATTAAGGTGTCATGACTGTAGGTTTCTGGGTTTTGTTTTTGCTGTTCATTTTATTTATAAATTGTGTTTTTGTTTACTCTTTAATTTATTCTTCTTGATTATTTGTTGTCATTAATTTCTTGTTAGATCTTTCTCATTTTTATGTGTTTTTATTTTAATTTCAGTCGCTCATAGTGTTTCTATTCATCTTGTTACTCTAGGTTTAGGTGTTTTTTTTGTCTGAATCTACATCTATCATTCTCTAGTGATTCTAGTTGTTATTTCTTTGTTTCATCCCTCTAGTTATTCTAGCTCTGTGTTCCTTAGTTCATATTTTCAGATCAGCCTTGTTTCTGTTTGGTTCTTTGTTTCCCCTTCATGTCTTTGTCTCTTTCTAGTTAATCATGTTTTGTTTAGTCTTAATGTTTTTTCAGTATTAGAATTATTTCCTTCTCCCTTGGGTTTCCTCCCACCTAAGTGAAGTTGCCCCCCTCACCTTCTTCAAATCAGACAAAATTGGTGTCAAGCATTTGTGCTATGTTTATGCAGCAATATTTTTTTGTTTGTGCTACTATAATTTTAAAGATATTAAGAAATGTTTCCAGAGGTCATGAAAGGTCAACCAGCCCCCTCTTCCACCTTCTTCAAATTAGACAAAATTGGTGTCCAGCAACTCGACTACGTTTGTGCTGGTTTATGCAGCAAGATGTTTTGTTTGTGCTGCTTTGGTTTTTAAAATATTAATGAAAGTTTAAAGGTCAAAACATCAACTAGCCTCCCAAATTTTACCAAACCAAAATGACCTTTAAACTTTCATTAATATATTCAAAGCCAAAGCAGCACAAACAAAAAATTTTGCTGCACAAACCAGCAAAAATGTAGCAGTTCTTCAAAGTGCTATGTTTGACACCAATTTTTTCTGATTTGAAGAAGATGGGGGGAGCTGGTTGACCTTTCATAATCTCTGGAAACATTTCTTAATATCTTTAAAATGACAATGGTGCAAACAAAAATTTTTGCTGCACAAACTTTTGACACCAGTTTTGTCTGATTTGAAGAAGATGGGGAAGGGGTGCAACTTCACTCAGGTTTTCCTCCCTCACTCTTTTGTGTTTCTCTGTATATCTTCCTAGCTTCCTATGCCACCTTCTGCCCGCCCCTCAGCCTGACTCCTGCTCCAAAAATTCATACCTACAATCAGTTACCTCATTTAGCCATTGTTTCCACTTTCTACCTCCAGACATATTTGATTTCAGGAGGAGTGAAGGAGCTCCTCCACTTCAGTCACAATGCGCCAGTCTGTCTCGTGACATTCACGCCATTTTCTCCTTGTCATTTTCTTCCTTTCTGCTACTTGCTGTGCCTCTGATTTGAACTTGTTTTGGATTTTTTGAACTTGTTTTGGATTTTTGTGTGTGGGGGTGGAGGGTGCGTGGGGTTGTGTGTTACCCTTGTGTTACCAGTTTTGTAAAATCATCTACTGTATTTTATGTTGTTTTTGCCTGCTGCATTTGAGTCTGATTTTAACTAATCATGACATAAGCTATTGTTGTGTTTTGTCCCATCATGCTGTTATTGACAGTATCTGGTTCTGAGTATCTAAATGGCCTGAAGTGTGTTGCTTGTGACCTCAGCCCTTCTCAGTGCAACACTCCAACAGCATATTCAGAAGATGGGGACAACTGCTTGCCAACAGCTGGTGAGTTTCCAGCCTTAATATTTCAACATTTCCTCTTTAACTTATGCTAAACATATTAATTTTCATAACTTTTTATACATTGTGCCAAATATAATTTTAGACATTAGAAATGCAGTAATGTCTAAATGAAATTTACATTTGAAGGCATCTGCTAAAAAAGACTAAAGAATCAAATAGGTTAAAATCCTAAAAATAGGGTGTGATCAATTATCTCATTTGTTTAAAGACTGTATTGAATTTCCTATCTATGTAAGTAGTTTAGGTTAACGAGGGACAGGAACCTGCCCAAAGGACTAGTAGGACCACCCGCGACTGCTCATGTTAAAGTAAATGGAACACCATGCACTGCTCTCTTGGACAGTGGCTCTCAGGTCACAATAATTTTTGACAGCTGGTATGTCGAACACTTCTCACATGTTCCTTTACATCCAGTGTCAGGTTTAGCCATCTGGGGTTTAAGTGAGTCTGAGAGCAGTTACCCATATAAAGGCTAAATTTAAGTAGACTTGGAGTTTTTAGAGAAGACATCACACAAAGATTGTAGTGACATCGTACCCTAGCTTCATCAAGCCTGCAACGAAAACTTGAACCGGTACCGGACAGTATGTGGGTGTGTGTGTGAGAGTATGGGCCCATGTGTGATATTGTGTTTAGAACTGTAAATTTTCGGTAAATGTACGGAGTTCTGTTAGTGACAACATTGGAATTCTGGTTATAGTAAAACAGCACTTAAAAGTAAGGGTTTTTCTTAAAAAAACACAAGGGTCAAGTGAGTTTTATTTTGGGAAACATTTAGTGTGAGGAATTGATGACCTTGCTCTATGTTTAAGTTTTTTTGATTATTTTGAGGTATTGGGAAGCTAAGGTTTTATTTTTCCAAGTTCTTATTAAAAGAAACTGTTCAGGTAGCTGGTTGTCTGGAGTTATTTATGTTACAACAAAGGAGTATATGGCAATTGGACGAGTAAGGAATTACTCAATATAGGTAAACCTGCGTGGTATCTATCAGAATTTAACGAACCCAAATAGACAGAGCAGTGGGGTGCTACATAATTTTTTTAAAAATTGGAAAAGTTTTAACCCATTTTGTCCCACTTCTCAAGATTCACTGCTCACTGGAGAAAGTGACTTAACTTCTGCCTTCAGACTATGAGAAGAGGCTTGACATATAAAATCAGGGAGGAGGACACCACTGGAAAAGCAAGTAGCAGTTATTGTTTACATGGAATAAAACAGAATAAACCTTTATTTGTTACTCAATAGGGGAATTCAGTGCAATGCAAAGCACTGAATTTGTATTGCAAAGTTATTACCGGTACAAACTTTTATACACATAAAAATGTGTATTGATAAAATGAATAATAAAAGATACTTTATTGTAATTTCAAATATACAAATGTAAAAAAAAACATCATACTGGGTTTTCTTGGGAGCATTGGTATTGACAACAGCAGAGAGGATGGACCTACGTCCTACAATAACTATCCTTTGTGAATTCAGTATGCACAATATCTTGCTATGTTACTTCCAGGTAAATAATGACTACACTCAAAAAAATATTTATGGCTGTTGTTCATTTCATTGACTTATTTACATTAATCTCACTTAATTCACTTTTTTGTATTCAATTAACTTAAACATTAAAAATCTAACTTGCTTGAATTAACTTAATTAAATTAAAGAAACTTTTTTACTTTGACTTTATTTGAAATAATTGCGTTCAATGCCAGTTTCATATCTTATGTCTGACCAACTCAATTTATTATGTTTATCCAACTTAGTTCAATAACTTTGTCCAATTCAATTTACTGAGTTTTTTAAATAGGTTTTATTGGCTGTAGTGGCCTTTATTTGATAGTGAATTGACAGGAAAGTGGGTAATGAGAGAAAGGGGAAGAAGACATGTGGCAAAGGTCAGCATCTGGGAATCGAACCTACGACTGCCACGTTGATTCCTCCATATGTGGGATGTGCTTAACTCCTGTGCCACCACAGCACCCAATTTACTGAGTTTTTATAACTTAATTTGTTAAGTGTGTTTAACAAATTTAAGTGGTTCACTCAAATCACTTATTTTTGTCTAATTAATAATTAAAATCTCTTTGACTAAATTCTACAGAAAGTCAACTCAAACCTTTAAGTTGTTCCAAACTGAAAAACTAAAATGTCCAAAATTACATTATCACTCACATTGTACTTAAAATTCAACTTGAATTTAAATTATTTTAAATGTATGTTTTAACATGTTATTTTAGTTTTTCAAAGATTGTGTACACTGAAAAGAGAAAATAGTTTATCCAACTTAATTTATTAAGTTGATTTAACTTAATCAATAAGAGGGGAAAGACATGCAGCAAAGCTGGAATCGAACCTGTAACAGCTATGTCGAGAACTAAGTGCACTCTCAAAAGTCGATTTGAATCAATTAAAAGTTCTAAGTGAGCCATTAGATACTAGATTATCATTCACAATTTGGCTTTTTTGACCTTTACCGTATTTATAAAACCACAGTTTAATTTTCAAGAAGTTTTTGGACAAATACATTGATTCACCATCTATGAATAACATCTCCTATTGTAATGTTAAACTAAGCTCCTTTAAGCCACAGTTTTTTCAAGCAAATCCTTCTGAAAGCAAGGGTTTAACGATACAACTACTCAGACAAAACAAAGACAGACACTTCCTATTTCACTAAGAGAAAAAACTTTCTTTACATTCAGAAGTTATGACACACTTAGGTCACTATATCTTTAAACGGTTAGAGGATTTTAAGGTAACACATTGTCTGTTCATCTGTTTAAACAATTTTATGAAAGTATAAACTATTAACAGTAAAGGAAGGGCCAGTAATCATAGAATTGAGGAAGAAAATTTGTTCTGATGTCCAAATGTATACATGTATACATTTGCGCAAGCACATGTGCAAATCAACCCCAGAAAAAAAGTAAAGACCATCAAAACATTTTTACTGAAACTGAAAAACGTGGCATAATGCAAAGTAAAAAGATTTCTGTACTGACATCGGCTGAGCGGACTGGGAGCGTTTTGTGGCAGGAGGGACAAAACAGACAGCATCACAAAGAAAAAACATTTTATGAAACTGTTGAAGCAACATGTTAACATATTTTCTTATCTAAAATTTTGGACACCTATATGTCTAATGCTTTATTATTCAATCACATTTGTCAAATTGCAGTTTAGATCCCACTGAAAGATTTGTGACCAACTGAAAAGATGAGTGCAGGTAAGTCGACCTCCAAACCTGAACCAGTTTGGTCAGGGGAAATTGGAGCCAACAATTATAAGAATATTTGTATTGAATACTTGTTTTACATTGAACTTTATGAAAAATACTTGTAGGCCCATATCAAGTAAATTGAATTACATTTTTTTTTATATAAATGTAAACAATACTTGTATTTCAAAATTAAGAAGCCATAGTCATTTTTTTGAGGAATGATATGGATCTACTGCTCAGAGAATGTATTAAGCCAACTATGCAGCAATTCATATATAGGACTATGTGTGAATGTGTTGCAATTTGTATTAGTAGAAGATTTTTCCCTTAGTGGATAGGGAACCAAAACTGGCTCCAGTTGAAGTGTCCAGATCCCTATAAATCTGGCCCTGCTGTTTCCCCTCAACTTTTTCAGCAGATCAGCCAATCCATGGTCTCTTCTGTCCAACCAAACCTCAGAAACCATGGTATTATTTTTTAATTATGCCATGTCATTTGAGTGGATAAACACATAGAAAATGTGGATGTAACTCAGTCACAGAATGAGCATTTATGTGTTACAGGCATTCAGCCAGAATAGCTGAAGGAATCCTCAGAGACACGCCAGGACAACATTAGCAGCACTCGATGTTGTTATTAGGGGTCACATTGTGGGTTTGCATGTTTCTGAGTGCTTGTCTTGAATAAATTCCCAACATGTGTAGCACACAGCTGTCACATTTGGAGCAAACGAGGTTGCTCACAAATGTACTATGCTGTCAACAGAATGCTTAATGGAGTTAGCTGTTCTGTCACAATTTAAAGTGTCACCTTTAAAGCAGCCACCAACCTAGACTTTTGTGCAGTCTGTCATTCATTATCACGTCTTTGCTCATAGCATGTCAAGTAGCATCGTGCCAGGTATTTCATCTTTCCAAGGTGCATTTGTCTTTTGAATATTTTAGAAAGAAAAATCAGTAAATAGGCAACATTTCTGCAAATAAGTTATAATTATGTCCCACAAAAAAATTTGATTACTGAATCATAATTAGTATAGATGCATATTTTGGTATTGATCAGATACCAAATAAAGATAGGTTCAACGTCTTTATCAGTGTCTTTATCTCTTTCTGTTTACTGACAACACTATGACACATCTTTTTCTTGCTACAGTCTACCCGTTTTGAATTTGCTACGTAATATAAATTGGACCCTGGTTGTGTGTCTCTTCCTGTTGTTCAGAGAGGAACACTGCTGTCACTTCTTTGTGAAATCAGGTAAAACCGGGGCGTGTCCATCCAACTCTTAGAGCGCTGCCGGTTTGACTTAAGTCAAACCGCTGTTGTTGTCAGGGCCCCACCTGTCCCAACTTGTCTGATAATTAAAGGATATGTTTTTCTTTTTGTCTTTTAGCTGGACTTTCTCAAACACCGCCCTTCCAAAGAAGAAGTTGTGCTTTTCATAGGGCAGCATGTTATTGTCATTCAAAGAGTCAAATGCCCATGCTTTATTTTGACAATAATGACAATGACACTGATGCATAGGAAGAATTTGGACAGAACATGAGAGAGGCAAAGCAAATTCAACTTGTCCATCTCGCTGAATCATGTTGACTCAATTTGAACTCTTACTCAGAAATAATTTTTTCTAAACTGAGCTTCTATTCCTTAGCCATAATTGCTGAGAAGAAAGGACACATTGTCTTAGGTTCACAAAAGGTCACTTCTTAATATAACTCCAGTTATGTGAAAGTTTTAATTGTCCAGAATACATCTGCAGTTCCTATGTTCAGGACAGACAAAAGAAACAAATACTAATAAAACATTACAAGACAGTCCCCTCCCTGTGAAGGTGCCACTTTCAACACTTTTTATTTCATACCATTCAACTTCTGGAAATTTGATGAACCCCAAAGAAAATAATCTCCGTTAGTAACATTCTGATCCATCTCTGTCATCTCGTGAGCCATCACTACAATATGTCAAAAAGAGCAGGAGTGGACATTAAAGTGGACATTAAAGTGTACATGCTGTTAAAATTCAGATTTCTGCTATGTAAGGCATGTCCAGCTAATGAACATTGTGGAGAAACAGCTCTAATAACCTTCATGCATTTGGGAACACACTAATATATTGTTGAAAATTTTAATTTATTCACAGGAAGACCAGCTCTACACGCTGAGCAGGGTCTTGGAGGGTCTATGGAAGTAGACCCCCCAAGTCCAACTCTAAAGTCCAACTCTAAATAGACTTTGTGGACTTGGAGCAATCCAGTGGATTGTAGTGGGGAGTATGGGATACTAGACCATCTGATAAAGGCTGTGGAGTCCCTCTATGACTGTGTCAGACTTGGTCATCATTACTGGTAGTAAGTCGTGTTAGTTTCCAGTGAGAGCTGGATTCCTCCAAAGCTGCCCTTTATCACTGATCCTATTCAGAACTTTTATGGATAGAATTTCTTGGTGCAGCCATGGTGTTGGTTGGTTCATGTTTCTACTCTTTGCATATGATGTGGTTCTGTTGGCTTGATCAAGTCATAATCTACAGCTGTTACTGGTGCTGTTCAAAGCCAAGTGTGAAGCATCTGGGATGAGGCTCTTTGCCACCAAATCCAAGGCCATGGTCTTGAGCCAGAAGAGTGGCACAAGAGTCCTTGACCCTTCTCTGGTTCAAGGACAATGTCCCTTCCCAACTGGAGTTTAAGTTTCTTGTGGTCTTGTTCACAAATGAAGAGAAATAGGAGCGGGAAAATTGTGCTGTGATGCTGGCTCAAAACTGATCTGTTGTGGTTAAGAGTTAAAAGGCAAAGCTTTCTATTTTGATTTACCTTCCCACTGTTGAGGAAAAATGATTATTTTTAGTGCTTAATACAGTTAATCTTACGGCATGTGTAAAAGGTATATTGAACACTCTTATTTTGAACAAATTTCTTTATTTTGAACAGGTTTGTGTTAAGCATTCAAAATTAAACCAGATGACCAAGCATTCAGACAACAGGGGCCAAATGCAGATCTCTCAATGGGGTCTCCTGCTGTGTTGCCAGAGCACAGGAGGCCATAAAATTAGCATATCCTGCAGGGCAGAATCACTGGAGCTTGGGGGAGAGAAGCCTGTTTTGTTCACAGCAGATCAAAAGCCTTCCAGAAACCAACATCTGGGATGGTGTGAAACTTAATACAACATAGAAGGTTGAAACCACTAACATTTAATTTCTAAGACATTTTTCTAAGTATTAATACCATGTTTTTATCGAAGATTGTATTATCTCATTTTAAAACTACTAATCTAGTAAATGATGAATGTATTTGAAAATTGTACTATCTGTGACTACATCGGAATCAAATGGAAATTGTTTGAATGAAAATGTTTTGTTTAGTATTAGAAAATTGCTCAGGAATTATACCTTATTTTGTTCTGTTGATTTTATGTGTTATTTTTGGCAGGACTCAATCTTTTGAGGTGCTGACTGTAGAGGAGCAAAACTGGGGTTTGTAAAGATAACCTTTCCTTGAACCAAAATTACTGGATTTAAGAACCACAGGGGGTCAGGACGCAGCTGTTGGCTCTTTTGTTTTACCAGAGAGCAAATGGTTTTTGATCTTTGGCGTAAATTAGGGGGAGTTTCTAAGTTTCTCTGAGTGTCCCAGGTAGCTTCCAGTTGGTCAACTAGAGGAACGCCTTAAGTGAATATATTAAAAAGAAAAGACACACCTTTAGTATAAGACTTCATGTCAGGAGTAAAAAATTCAGAGAGCTGCCACTATTTTGCTTTTTTGCATCGCTCTCTCCAAAGACGCGTCTTTGTTTTGTTTTTTTTGTTTTGTCTTTGTCTTGTCTGTCTTTGTCTGTATAAGGTAAAGAATGCATATCTCTGTTCCTCTGCAGCTTTGTGTTGATTCATGCGTTGCTTTGTATGGGATTAAACTCTGTGATTCTGTGACGTTAACATGCAGTGTTGTTGTTTCCTTGTTCCTGCAAGCCGCCCGCTAGGAGGACCCGGAAGTTTAAGGAAGAGAGAGCCAAACGTTTTGTCCAAAGTTAATTTTAAATTATTCTTCCTTAA
The DNA here is from genome assembly GCF_002775205.1 of Xiphophorus maculatus. NCBI lineage: Eukaryota > Metazoa > Chordata > Actinopteri > Cyprinodontiformes > Poeciliidae > Xiphophorus > Xiphophorus maculatus. The sequence goes on from NC_036453.1 coordinate 9,280,750, forward strand.
CACCACCCTCATCTATGGTCATAAGCTTTAGGTAGTGATTGAAAGAACAATATTGTTAATACAAGCGACCGAAATGATTTTCCTCCACAGGGTGTCTGGGCTCTCCCTTAGAGAGGATGACAAACTCTGTCATCGAGGAGGAACTCAGAGGAGATGTATTCTGTTTATTCTGACTCATGTGTTGAATCACTGTGAAACCAAAATTAAATGTAAGCACCCGGCTCCCTTCTTCCCCCATTCATGAACAAGGTCCCAAGATACTTGAACTCCTTCACTTGGGGCAGGACACACCCAAGTGTGACCCCCCCACCCCCCTCATCCCCCACCCCTGACCCGGAGAAAGCACTCTACCCTCGGATTTGGAGGCACTGATCCTCCCACTTCACACTCGGCTGCGAACCACTCCAGCGAGAGCTGCAGATCAGGACCTGATGAAGCCAATAGGACCACATCATCCGCAAAAAGCAGAGATGCGATCCTAGGGCCACCAAAACGGATCCCCTCAATACCTTGGTTGTGCCTAGAAATTCTGTCCATGAACATAATGAACAGAATCGGTGACAAAGGGCAGCCCTGGCGGAGTCCAACTCTCACCAAAAATGAGCCCGACTTACTGCCGGCAATGTAGACCAGACTCTGACACCAGTCATACAGGGACCTGACAGCCCGTATCAAAAGGCCTGGTACCCCATACTCCCGGAGAACCCCCCACAGGCCTCCCCAAGGGACACGGTTGAACGCCTTCTCCAAGTCCACAAAACACATGTAGACGGGTTGGATGAACTCACACGCACCCTCCAGGACCCTGCTGAGGGTGTAGAGCTGGTCGAGTGTTCCACTGGACCAGGTGTGGTTTTCCACTGGACCAGCGAAAACCACACTGCTCTTCCTGAATCCGAAGTTCGACTATCCGATGGACCCTCCTCTCCAGGACCCCTGAATAGACCTTGCCAGGGAGGCTTAAGAGTGTGACCCCTCTATAATTAGAGCACACCCTCCGGTCCCCCTTTTTGAACAGGGGGACCACCACCCCAGTCTGCCAATCCAGGGGAACTGCCCCTGATGTCCATACGATATTGCAGAGTCGCGTCAGCCAACACAACTCTGCAAAATCCAGAGCCTTAAGGAACTCTGACGGATCTCATCCACCCCCTGGGTCCTGCCACCGAGGAGCTTTTTAACCACCTCGGCGACCTCGTCCCCAGAGATTGGAGAGCCCAACCTAGAGTACCCAGGCTCAGCTTCCTCAGTGGAAGGCATGTTGGTGGGATTGAGGAGGTCTTCGAAGTATTCTACCCACCAGCCCACAACATCCCAAGTTGAGGTCAGCAGCACACCATCCCCACTATAAACAGCGTTGGTGCTGTACCGCCCCCCACCCCCCCCCCCCCACCCCACTCCCCGAGATGCCAGATGGTGGACCAGAATCGCCTCATGGCCTCTCCAAACTCCTCCCACGCCCAAGTTTTTGCCTCAGCAACCACCCAAGACGCATGCTGCTTCGCCCGCCGGTACCCATCAGCTGCTTCCAGAGTCCCACAGGCCAAAAAGGCCCAATAGAATTCCTTCTTCAGCCTGACAGCATCCCTCACCGAAGGTGCCCACCAACAGGTTCGAGGGTTGCCACCCCGACAGGCACCGACAACCTTGCAGCCACAGCTCCGATAAGCCGCCTCGACAATGGAGGCACGAAACATGGTCCGCTCAGACTCAATGTTCCCCACCTTCTCCAGAACGTGTTCGAAGTTCTGCCGGAGATGGGAGTTAAAGCTCTGTCTCACAGGGGATTTCGCCAGATGTTCCCAGCAGACCTTCACAACACGTTTGGGCCTGCCAGGTCTGACCAGCATTCTCCCCCACCACCGGAGCCAACTCACCACCAGGTAGTGGTCAGTGGACAGCTCTGCACCTCTCTACACCCGAGTGTCCAAGACATACGGCCTTAGATCCGATGAAACGATGACAAAGTCGATCATTGAACTGTGGCCTAGGGTGTCTTGGTGCCAAGTGCACGTGTCGCCTTCGTGCCCCGACTCCAGGCCTGGCTCCAGAGTGGGGCCTCGGTGACCCGCATCCGGGCAAGGGAACACGAAGTCCAAAGGTGTTTTCCATCACCAGGGTCTCTCTGAATACATTTTTGTTTATTTGGCTAAACCACCAGCCTACCAGTCGTCATCTCTGATTTTGTTTGCATAGATTCACAGGACAAGGACATGAAGACAAAGTCCCAAACGTTTAGTTTCGTGCCTTGAAACTACGTCAACAATAGTTGTCTTTTGTGTGCTTTGGACTTCACAACCTCGCTGCTCTTTTCACATAAAGGATTTTAATGACCGCAAAAATAATGCTTTTGATCTTTGATCTCTCCTGAACTGAGCTACTGAAGAAGCTGCTAGTGCTTTGATCATCTGTGTGTTCATTATTTTTTATCCCACAGATCTACTAGCTCAGCAATTTTGTTTCCTTGACAGGACCTCTAACTGAACTACTGCTGCCATGAACTCTTTTCCCATAGAAACGTCTCCTAAACCAGAGGTTTGTTTTCTACCAAGTTTTCCAGTCAATTCCAGCAATTGGTTCTAATACCTCATACTCCAGGACTTTGGGGTACTTTGGGTAACTACTCTTTGAAATTTGCTTTTAGGTCCCTGTATGACTGGTGTCAGAGCTTGGTCTGCATTATTGGCAGTAAGTTGGGTGAATTTCCAGTAAGAGTTGGACTCTGCCAAAACACCCTTTGTCACTGATTCGGTTCGGACCTTTTATGGAAAGAATTTCAAGGCACAGATTGAAGGGATTACGTCTCTGCTTTTTGCAAAGGATGTGGTGCTATTGGCTTCATCAGGTTGCTTGTAATTCCAATAATGACATTCATTTGTTATTGAGGAGGACATAAACTATCTGCAGTATGCCATTTTTAAATTAACTAAACATAAAAGATTGATAAATTCTTTTTAATACAAAATATTTTTACAACATTTTATTTCTTACGAGATGCCTTTCACATCTCTTAAGAAATAAAGAGATGTGACAAAAATGAAATGAAGACAGTGCCAACTGTATAAATAATTTTGGGCTTCATTGTAATAAGTAATAAAAGTTATTCTATATCCTTAATTTTAGATGGTAGCTGTTTATTCTCATTTACCACTGAAATACAGGTGGTCTGACATCTATAATGGAGTAGTGAAACAAAGACATAAATTTTATTGTCATTTCCTTGTACATTTAAAAATGTACATAAGAATAAATATTTGAATAAACTGAGTGTACAACGGCACTTGGATGTTTCGAAACAACATGGAACATAAGGAAAAAAGAAATGATCAGAAAACTGTGGTGATAATGTAACTTAATATAAAATATAAAATACATTTCTGAGTTTATATATATATATATATATATATATATTCTCTTGTAAAACATGTACATATTTTATGATTAGGTCTTTGTCATTCTCCTGCCAAACATGAGGAAGCAGCATTCAGTTTCTATGCACCACAAATATGGAACAAACTTCCAGCGAACTGTGAAAAACCAGGAACATTGAGTTCCTTAAACCAGTCTTTCTCAAACTGTGGTCCCCTGACCACTGTGGTCCACGGGCGCCCCCTAGTGGTCCGCGATGTACTGCATGTAAACGAGAGTTTATTTGCCGTGACCTGAGCTCAATGTGCGGCTCTACAGCTAGCTTACCAAAGGATTGTGTTAAAAGTAATAATGGAAAACTGGTGTAAAACCAAGTCACTCAAAAGAAAAGCTTCAGATACCGGTGGAAAGAAAACAATTCCAGGAATATTATATGATCAGGGGAAGCTGCGTCATGGCTGCTACGCAGTGACGTGCAGTGAGATTCATAGCTGGTGATGCACTAACTCATGATCAGATATACAAATACAGACCCCCTGCATGTTATTGTTTACATAAGGAAAGTTCGCGCATGCGGACAACGCTGGAGGGCAAAAAGACTATTCTTTTACATGTCATGCATAGCCGCGCTGCCGCCATAGAATAATTACGTTAACTCAATCAAACTTGGACATGTAGATATTATTAATGTCGTGCAAATTAAATTATGGAAAATCAGTTCATACATTAAATGCTTTTTAGCCATTTTATTGGCGATGTACAGACAGGAGGAGCATGCTCCCATCGAATGGCAGCCAGGGCAGTTAGCGAGAGGTTAACTGCCCTGGTCCCAGGGCAATCCCAGGTGAGGCTCAGCTCGCTGCTGCCTCACCAGCTTCGTTTCCGAGCATTTGAATGGGAAATTGCGAAAATTCAGCGATTTTGAAGAAAAAATAACCAAAATTGGTTAAGCTAAATGTAAAATAAATACTTTATAGTACAATACACAGGGTGAAAATAGCAATATAAATTATTTTATCATTATATAATTATTATATATATATCATTATATGATTATTTTTCCATGATGACGGGTGACCTGCCTCCCCTGACCGCACGTCACTGCTGCTAGTGCTGATGTGTCATTCACTAGCGATTTAATTCCTTTGAACGGCTCTATGCGGTGAGTGGTAGAACTAAACTCAGTTAGTCTGAACTGTTCTTTGCTTTTTATGACTTTGCTTGGTAATGAATTGTACTCTGCTTCCACATCAACAGCTATTGTTATTTTTATTTTATTAAATTATTAAATTAATAATTAATAAATTAACAATTGATAATACATTATACAATTGATAGAAAGGGATGGATTACTTGTATATTTTATCGTTGAGAAATTGATTTTTTTGTCTCTGCTAAAGAAACTCAAGTCTATTTTTCTTTCATTGTGCTGCTTCATCACAAATAGCCCTAAAAGTTATTAATGCACTCTTGGTAGTAAAGAACAATTTATTTTAGTTCCATGTGTTTGACATCATTGGAAAGCTTAGACTTTCAGAAGTTGTAAATAACTCAAAATGCCCCAGTAGACGTGTTCATGGCTGTGTTGCGCCCGTCACATTTACCAAACAGCACCACTCTTCTCATAGGATGAACAAAGAAAAGAACAATACGCGAGCTAGGAGACTAATATTTTCATTTCAGGTTGCATTCTCATTTATCACTGAAATGGCGGTCTGAAATCTTTAATGGACAAGTTAAGCATTTGAATAAACTGAGTGCCAAAGGGCACTTAGGGAAAGAGCAATGATATGCAACATATTTAAAAGGAAATGATCAGAAAATGTGGTGAAATTATAAATTAATATAAATAAATTTCTGGTTAAAAAAAATCCTACTTTTTAAATATTTAAAATGGACTTATTTACATGTTTTATGATTGGATCTTTGTCTTTGGAACTGCATTTCTATGTTCATTGTGTTTGGTGGTTCATTTCAGACTTTGTTGTATGTTCATCCTGTTCTCTGAATACATTTTTGTTTATTTGACTGAACCAATCATCTCTGATTTTGTTTGCATAGATTCACAGGACAAGGACATGAAGACAAAGTCCCAACATTTGGTTTCATGCCTTGCAGCTACATCAATGATAGATGTTCTTTGTTTGCTTTGGACTTCACATCCTCGCTGCTCTTTTCACATAAAGGATTTTAATGACCACAATAATTATGCTTTTGATCTTTGATCTTTCCTGAACTGAGCTACTGACGCTGGGACCAGCTGCGTTTTCACCCCAGGTGCCTATAGATGCTCAGCAATTTTCTGCTGCATGTTTCTTCCTCTTGAAACTGAGTCATTCGTTTCCATTATTTCAAAATGAGTGTAGGAATTGAATCACCTTATTATACAATCATACAATGAACAGAATGAGAATGTGTGAGGATTTGGGTTTTTCTCTGTGTTAATTTAGGTTTATGTGTCACTTTCAGTTAATTTAGTCTCCCTGTTGTCCTGACTACCCTTTGATTGTTCCCAGCTGTGTCTCGTTTCCTTGATTACCCTCTGTGTATTTAATCCCACCTGTGTGCCTTATTGGGTCCTTGTCTTATCTGTTGTGTCAAGCTGTCTAGTCTGATGTCCATTGTCTCCAGTCGCTACTAGTTTTGAGCCTTAGCCTTCCATTCATTCTGTGCTGCCTAGATTTTGGACTTTGTATTCCTGACTTCATCATTAAAATCATCACTTCTTTCATTTCAACCTGGGCCCACAGCGTCTTCCTCACCACCTCGCCACTGCAATTCATGACAGAATGCCTTGAATTACATTTAGGATCAAATTAAATAATTATAATTTGTCACTATGACTGTATCATATTGGTGTGGATTTATTTTATTGTATTTATGTATAACTGCAAACTTGACCCGTCTTCAGATTATTTGTTGTGAATTTGTGCTTTAAACATAAACCAAGTTAAATTAAACTAAATTACATTCAAGGGTTTGGGTTGGAGCTAACTCTAAATTAAATCAAATTTTACAAAATGAAAATGTTGTCAATCCCAACAACATGCCTTCCACTGAGGAAGCTGAGCCTGGGGACTCTGGGTTGGGCTCTCCAATCTCTGGGGACGAGGTCGCCGAGGTGGTTAAAAAGCTCCTCGGTGGCAAGGCCCCGGGGGTGGATGAGATCCGCCCGGAGTTCCTTAAGGCTCTGGATGTTGTAGGGTTGTGTTGGTTGACGCGACTCTGCAATATCGCATGGACATCGGGGGCAGTTCCCCTGGATTGGCAGACTGGGGTGGTGGTCCCCCTGTTCAAAAAGGGGGACCGGAGGGTGTGCTCCAATTATAGAGGGGTCACACTCTTAAGCCTCCCTGGCAAGGTCTATTCGGGGGTACTGGAGAGGAGGGTCCGTCGGATAGCCGAACCTCGGATTCAGGAAGAGCAGTGTGGTTTTTGTCCTGGTCGTGGAACACTGGACCAGCTCTACACCCTCGGCAGGGTCCTGGAGGGTGCATGGGAGTTCGCCCAACCAGTCTACATGTGTTTTGTGGACTTGGAGAAGGCGTTCGACCGTGTCCCTCGGGGGGCCCTGTGGGGGGTTCTCCGGGAGTATGGGGTACCGGGCCCTTTGATACGGGCTGTCAGGTCCCTGTATGACCGGTGTCAGAGTCTGGTCCGCATTGCCGGCAGTAAGTCGGGCTCGTTTCCGGTGAGAGTTGGACTCCGCCAGGGCTGCCCTCTGTCACCGATTCTGTTCATCACTTTCATGGACAGAATTTCTAGGTGCAGCCAAGGTGTTGAGGGGATCCGATTTGGTGGCCTTAGGATCTCATCTCTGCTTTTTGCAGACGATGTGGTCCTACTGGCCTCATCAGGTCGTGATCTGCAGCTCTCGCTGGAGCGGTTCGCAGCCGAGTGTGAAGCGGCCGGGATGGGGATCAGTGCCTCCAAATCCGAGGCCATGGTCTTGAGCCGGAAAAGGGTAGAGTGCCTTCTCCAGGTCAGGGGGGGTGTCCTGCCCCAAGTGGAGGAGTTTAAGTATCTCGGGATCTTGTTCACGAATGGGGGAAGAAGGGAGCGGGAGGTCGACAGGCGGATTGGTGCAGCGTCTGCCGTTAAGCGGGCGTTGTACCGGTCCGTCGTGGTGAAGAAAGAGCTGAGCCAAAAAGCGAAGCTCTCGATTTACCGGTCGATCTACGTTCCCACCCTCATCTATGGTCATGAGCTTTGGTTCATGACCGAAAGAACGAGATCGCGGATACAAGCGGCCGAAATGGGTTTTCTCCGTAGGGTGGCTGGGCTCTCCCTTAGAGATAGGGTGAGAAGCTCAGTCATCCGGGAGGGACTCAGAGTAGAGCCGCTGCTCCTTCACATCGAGAGGAGCCAGTTGAGGTGGCTCGGGCATCTGGTCAGGATGCCTCCTGGACGCCTCCCTGGTGAGGTGTTCCAGGCACGTCCCACTGGGAGGAGGCCCCGGGGAAGACCCAGGACACGCTGGAGGGACTATGTCTCTCGGCTGGCCTGGGAACGCCTCGGGATTCCCCCGGAAGAGCTGGAAGAAGTGGCCGGGGAGAGGGAAGTCTGGGCCTCCCTTCTGAAGCTGCTACCCCCGCGACCCGACCTCGGATAAGCGGAAGAAGATGGATGGATGGATGGATGGATGGATGGATGGAAAATGTTGTAAAATGAATTCAGCTTTCAAATTCAGCTGATTTGAAACTAAATTAAAGTATATTAAACGAAATTAAACCTAATTAAATTAAGTTAAACAAAATTAAATGAAATTGGCAAGTTAGAGGGAGTTTGACTTCTAGTCACACGTTTACCAGCTCCCCCTGCTGGTTACAGCTGCTCACAGCAGTTTATATTGCAGTGAAGCGCAGCATTTCAGATCCTGTTTTTCCAGCAAAAGCAGCTGGGCGAGGCGCAGATCTGAACAAGAAACATTTTTTTGTGAATATCGAATTAAGCGATCATCTCTTTAATCTGGTTTCGTTGCAAACCACACCTCATTCTGTTTTTATTAGAGCTCTGTTACCATTATAAAATAGCTTACAATGCAATATTGGCAAAGATCAATGTAATTTTCACAGCGTTGTTGTTAGCAGCTGCTGAAAGTAACTAAAAACGTTACTTTTAATGTAACTTAGTTACCTTCTAAATCAAGTAAGTAATCTAACTGAGTTACTTTTTCAAGGAGTAATCAGTAATCCGATTAAAGTTACTTTTTCAAAGTAACTATGCCATCACTATACACTGCACACACTGCCAGGACTTCGTTGATAAAGTTGACTCGTTTGAAATATTAGGACTCAGGTGAGACTTTGTAGAGGGAACTGTGAGGACATGGGTTATTGTGCTCCCTCTGGTGGTTATTGAGAGTATTGCTACACCTATGAAAAACAAAGAATCATTTAAATTGCTTCAACAGAAGAGTTTAAATTAATATCTTTCTGTTAAAAAAAATTACAAATACTTAGTGAATGTACAGTTTTATTACTGTACATTCCTATGAAATAGCTGCTAACTATATATTTACTTTTCAACAAATTGAAGTTTTGTATTTGCCAACTCATTAGAATATTGGCCCGCATTTGTTATATGTATATTTATAAACAGTTCATTCTTTGTCATTTTAGTTAGTAAGAGTCATTATGGCTCCACAGCTGCAGGTTTCTAACTGCTGCCTTATGTAGAGTCCAGATCTAAATTTGACAGAAAATTGGTAATAAAGGCTGAAGACAGCCTTTTATGATAAGAGACTTCATAATCTGACACATCCGTACAACTACTCAGTTTTCATTTTGTTTTTACATTTTCCTTCGTACATTTGTTTGTGAAAATGCTTTATCATGATCTTTTATATTTGCTTGGCATTTTAAGGTCGGCGTGCAGGCTTTCAGAGTTATGGTTTAGCTTTGAATTTTTTTTATACCATTCTCTTAATATTTTGTTATTGTGTTTAAAGAGACACAATTTCAAGTCTTAAGTGCTGATCCTTCTTAATAGTATAAATCCTTCTGAAAGTTGACTAACTTTTAAATTTACACACAGATCCGTGGTTTTATTTCACATCACAAAGTGCTAATAAAAAACTTTAAAGGTCAGATTGTATATAGATAAACTTCTATACGACTTGATATGTGTTGTCTAAATGTGCCCTTAGTGACTTGTCCTGAAAATCCATGTTGTACTCCCACCTAGTGGTGGTTTGTTGTATTGGCGTGTGAGGTTTTGTATGTCAAGACAGTTTGTCTATAACTGCCTTGTTTTGGAGGGGGGGGGGTAATTTTAATGGCTACAGAAATAATCAGTCTAATGCATCAGTTCTGTTTTATTGAAAACAAAGTAGAAAGTAAAGAGTCCTGAAACTGAGTGAAAAGACTGCACTGAAGTGGCTCTAAGAATGACTTTATGTATTTTATTTATCCATCCATCCATCCATCCATTTTCTTACATCCTTGTTCCTAGTGGGGTTGGGAGGGGCGCTGGTGTCTACCTCCAGCGAGACATTTCGGACGAAAGGCGGGGTCACCCTGGACAGGTCGCCAGCCCATTGCAGTGTTTTATTTATATATTTATTTATTTCGAACAGACAAAAGTAGAAGCAAACAAGAAAAATAAATTAAAACAAATTATTATGCACAACTGACATGCAATTTTACATGATCTGTTTGAAAAGGAGCAGGTAGAAGATATAAGATCTTATGATTTGCTGCCCCTCTCATTCTCATCAACTTCTATACACTAACATCTCAAAACACCAGATAAACTTACATTTTTTCCACATTACATGACACTTAAATCTCACATTCTCATCTTTAGAAAGATGCTTTAGAAAACGGTAACTGTAAAAAATCAAATTGCTGGCACAATACACCACCTTCACATATTTCATAAATGGCTGAGTTCTCGCTAAGAGACAGGTCTCAGCAGATTTTATTTCACAACAGAAAGTTAACTGCGCCTGCTGAGGAAGCACAGACTACGGGATTGTTAGCTAATAAGTAAAGTCAGGTAAGTGCATCAAACTCTCACAGAAACTCTCGCGAGAGCGATAGTTTGACAGAACAAACATGCCAGCAGGTGGCGGTAGTAGATTATATGCTAAAATGCCGAAATTTCTGTTACAGCCACCCTACAAAATTGAACGAGAAGCGATTCAAAATACTTAACCCACAAGAGTATATCATTTGTATAATGCTGACTCTATTTTATTGGTTGTTTCTGAGTTTTTGAATGATTTTTAGTGTTGTTTTTTATCTAAAAATGTTATTTCCATCTTAACATACAACAATACAATGCTTGGACTGCATTGCGGAATTAAACATTTAGAATTTCTGATGAATTTATTCAGTGTTGGAAAATGTTATGTTCAGAAATGTCAGTTGTTTCAGTTTTGTATTATTACCTCAATATACAATACATAAGCTACTTTATTTTAATAAGGCTCATCAGTATTTTCTGTGGTTTTGTCTAAATCTATCTCTCAGACCCTGGAAAGCCGCTGACACTGTCCACAATTTGGCCAGTTTTACCCCTGTTCCAGATGGACACCTTCCAGATTGACTGAATTCACCAGCTTCCCATGTGGGATAAACTTTTTCTGTTAGAAGAAAAATTTGTTTCTCAGACAAAACAAGGACCAAGGTGTTTGGACAGAATGACAAAAGTTGTTAGCACTGTTGTCTTGCAATTCCTCATTGCAGTTTATGAACCATTTGGAAGAAGGTTTGTTGAGGTTTATTTTTACATGGTTGACAATAGTCAGTTTAGACAAAAACTGACTATTGTTTTTGTCAGAGTCCATTTCTTTATTATTTTTGTTAATAAATAATGCTTCTGCCACTGGTGCAAACCATAAATAAGAAGATGACTGGAAGCAGTTGGAGGGTCATGGTGCGACATGTTTTCCATGTGAAGAAACGTATTTATATATAATACTAATCATGTTTCTTATTTAATGGAAACACTGCTGTTGCAAAACTGTGTTTTTATGACATTAGCAGAATATTGACAAAGTTTTGGACACATTATAATGAAAACATGGCTGTTTAACACCTAAATGCACTGACTGAGCAACTTAAAGCTGTCTTGTTTTTATTTGTTTGACCAAACTTGTGCTATGCTGGTGCAAGTTTATCAATAAATGTGTTATTCAGCATGTCTGCGTTCAAAAAAACCTGTTTTAAATCAATTCAGGACTGCTTTTCTGTTTCGACCAATACTAAAGCTCAGTATCAGTATCGAAAGTGAAAAAGTGCATTGCTCCATCCCTAATCTGTGTGTGTTGGCTTGTGAAAGAATAGTCCTACTCCCAAGGTCTACCACCACCTTTTCCCCAATGATTCCTTTGTGTTCAATATTCTATTTTCTACCTGTTTTTCTTTCCTTCTTATTTCTGAGATCCATTGTTAATTTTTGATTTGGTATTGTACTGCTGCAACAAGATCTTGGATGCAAATCCCAGCCTGGGGTCCTTCTCCAAGGAGTTTACTAATCTTACAGTGATCCTTGTAGGTTCTTTTCAGGTTCTCCTCTTTTCAGATACTGTTGGTCACAGGTGGGTCGCAAAAAGGCTTCTCAAGTACTAAGTAACTGATCAGATCATCTGATTAGTTTTTTTAAATGATGTCATAAGGCTGACAGAAACTGTAAAATCATGTACAAATTGTTATTTTAAAAACTAACATGAAAAGAATTATAAAAGCAAATAGCATGATTACAAAATTACAGACTCAGGCATAAGAAATATTTTTCCAAATCAATTTTTCTTCTAGAATAAACCCCTGTGAAAGTAATATAGCCAGAAATGTTAGAACAAGGAAAAACAGTGTCAAATGCCACAGCATGTTTAGCAGAACTTCAGAATAACAAACAAGAAGTTTCACTTTAACTTAAGCTGTAGATGTGTCTGCATCTGATGGAGTTTTGTCCTTTCTTTATTCATTGACGTTACCCAATGAATGAAATGAAGTTAAAAAGTCTGTGGCTGACAAAAAATTTCCTTCATATCAATTCAAAATATTTGATGTGGACACGTTCCTGCAACTTTAGTTTGAGTCAACAACAGAATTTATTTCCTGCATGTTTTACATGTCACCAGTTGCAATTCAGGCCAAGGGTGTACTGTTACAAACCAGTCTGAGCACAAGCTTCAGAAAACGCCCCTAATAAAAAGATCATTTAGTTACAGCAGCTTTTGTCAAATGAGGGATCCTTTGCTGACTGGCTGGACTAAGAGTTTAAAATCGAGCAAAATTGTTTATCAGCATCTGTAATTAATAAACATCACAAACAAGGATTAAATGTGAAAAATGGCAAACATGACCTGAATTTGCACTCATATTGAAAAAATAAGACTAAAGTGAGTCTAAAGTGGAAGCAGCTGTATGTGGTCAAAAGTAAACAGAAAATTACCCTAAAAACAGCAATGACAGCAGATGACATTTCACATCAAATACTGTTTATTTAGACCATAATTAATTACACTAACAGACAGAATCATTTAAGCACCAAGAAGGTCAGACGATCATTTACATTGAAGGTTTCGAAATACTACCCTGCAACTTTTAGATGCCTCCCTGTGCCAACACATCTGAATGAAATGGTTAAATTCCCTCCTCAGCATTCAGTCATTCAGCTCTGCAGAGGCTTGGTAACAAGCTATTGATATGATTCGGGTGCTTTGGAGCAGGGATGCATCAAAAAGTTGCAGGATAATAGCTGTCGAGGACCCCTATTGCAAAGATTTGATTTGCAAGGAGGTGTCATTGTCAAGAGTGGCCACCAGAGGGCATCAGTGCAGGCATCACGCATGGAGAAGAGGTGTATTTACCCGAGTATCCAGTAAGTCAGCCTTAAAATGCATTAGACAGTATCTGCATCTGGTGGAGTTTGATGGGTCAGACGACATTGCTCAGCATGTGGACAGACTCTTTACAACACAATATGTGTGGGTGCTCCCAAGTACCAACTGGCTCTAACTAAAGACAAATGTGACATCTTTATGTTCACACTAATGATAAGAATGAAGCACGCTCAATTATAAGACTTAGCATATGCGAACCACCGTTAGCAGCAGTAACTGTTGATAGTCTTTCTCTCTAACTTCTTCAGTATCTCATTATGGAGGAACCTTGGCCCACTTTTCTTTCTCACTTTGTTACAGTTCATTGATATTTGCTCAATTTCTTCATATCTCTTCTAATGTCCAATAGTTGCATTTAAGATGGACTTTTAGGGTATATTGAGACATTGTGTTGCAGGTTTTTGAAATGTTTATGAATATTTTCCTGTTGATGACCCTGTTAGGATCAGGTTTAAGCTGACAGCATAATAGTATTTGAGTCTAGAAAATCTTGGTAAACACAAAGGACACTGGGAAACTCAATGACAACATGGTGCCAAAGTTCATAGCTGTAAAACAACCCACAAATCTGGTATGTGTGCTCACACTTGATTCTTTTTTTTCCAAACATGGTTCTGTGCATTAAAGTCAAACATCTCTACTCTGGCTTCATCTGATCAAAGGACGTTGTTCCAGAAGTCTCGTGATTCGTTTAGATTCAACTTTGCAAACCTGAGTTGTGCTGCCACATCTTCCTTAAAGAGAAGAAACTTTTTCCTTCAGTCTTTGAACGAGTATCCAAGCCATACTCGTTCAGTTTATATTCAATCTTTTCCTAACAAGAATTTTAACAACTAACCCTCTAATCAAGCCCTGAAAGGTCTGGAAAATGTCCAGTGGTCATGTTTTCCAGTTCTGAAAAATATTTAAAGCACATTGAGAGGAGCCAGCTGAAGTGGCTCCAGCATCTGGTTAGGTTGTCTCCTGGTGAAGAGTTCAGGGCACATCCCACCAGGAGTAGACCCAGAGGAAGAACCAAGACATGCTGGAAGGACTATACTGGAAATGATGGATGGATGGATGGATGGATGGATGGATGGATGGATGGATGGATGGATGGATGGATGGGTGGATGGATGGACAGAAAAATATTTTTGCTCCATAGAATGATGGATTTCAAATATCCTGAAAACAATGTAATCCTTCATAAAATGGGCAGTAGAGGTTGCTACTTTAAGGCCGTTGCTAATGTCTTCCACTTTTGTGAAACTGAAGGAAAACATTGCTCTGTTTTCAAATGTTTTTACAAATCAAAACATAAACAGTGTGAACCTTGCACCTGCAAGGCCTTTTTGTTGTACCAGTTTTGAACATGGAGTAGAGCTGCACAATATTCAAAAAACATTGTGGGGATGATATTGGAAAATATTGTGATGACAATGTCAGTTATAATAACTCGTCTTTCTCTTTGCTGATGTCCTTGGACTAGGCCTCTAACAAACGAATATGCTTTGATCTGAACCATCAATGGTAGGGGCTCTTTGTTTAGGTTTGTTTACTATTTTCTTCCAGGACTGTTCCATCCAACCTTCCATCAACTATGATCAGCTTTCTTATCCCTGCTGACGAAAAGCATGATACTACCAACACCATGTACAAATGTACCCATTAGTGGTCTGTTGTTCCTTGGTGTTTGTGATGCTGCATATTCACTAAATTCTTTAGAGAACTAGTATATTTATACTAACTTTAAATTACACAGGGAACCTTCTGAAAGCAGTTAATTGTACTATATGATTTTGGTCTGTCAGAGGTTGAATATGATTGGATGATTAAAATGTTTAGTTCTTTTTTTTAAAGGCGTAATTTCCCTTCAAGTTTATTGCCATGGATTGATATGATGCTTGTGGCTGGTAAAAGGGTAACATGTGAAAACGTTCAATGAGTTTAAATTATTTTGTAGCTATATATTATATATTATAAATTAATATTATAAATTATAAAAACATCAAGCAGAATGTAAAACAAGATTGATTTAATACGGTTATTAATGACTATTATTCTTTTTCTTTTGCCACCTGTAAGCAGGAAACTTCTTCGTAAAAAGAAAAACAAAAACAGGGAGAATAGATAAGTATGTTAAGCTTTACTCTAAGCCAGTATTTGTTGTGCTTTATTCTTTTAACGATCTAGGCTGATAAACCAAGTGTTAAGGGTGCTAACTTTAAAGAAAGTTGTTGTGTGTGAATGCACTTTATTAACATTCTAAGTTAATATAAGTTACGTGATTGCAGAGAGATGAGCGGTTTGACAATTTCAGAATATCAGCGAGAATGTGTTGGTAAATGCAAGAACAATGTAATGGATTTTTATTCGATTTTAGATTTTTTTTTACCTTAACCCCGCCCTCGTATTCCGTTTCAGTCGGAAATACGTCATGTTAGTGAAGTAAAAATGCCCCCCTTTAAATGTGATTTTCGTATGGAGTTGTACTCTGTGGCAAACTTTGGCCACACCTAGATCCCGTGCCATTTCCACCCATTTTGAAAAAGAGAAAAAAGTAGAATAGAAGAAAAGCCTTTCTTTTTTATTTTTTTTCCTCCTCCTCTGTGGTGCGTTTGTTTGCGTGTCGGCGTGTCCCGGCGGTGTAACTGGAGAGAGGGGCCTCACTGAGAGGGAATGCAGGACTGCAATGGAGCACAATGCAATACAGGTAACGCCGATATAATTTCTAAATAAATGTCGTTTTTATCCGTTTTTGAACGCAGATTTTACCATACATTGACCCGGGGATATTTTAACTATACGTCTGTGTAAAATCGACTCAATTTCCGCCTTTATTTTAGCCGAATTTAGCCGTGTCGTATTGATTGTTTTCCCATATCAGCCACCGAGAGTTGGTCTGACTGCAATTACAACTTTATTCAGCTAGCCTCAACTTTTTTTTTCAACCCCCCTCTTCCACCTCCGGAGGTGGCAGATAAACGGCTGATATTTGTGCTTTTCAGGCCGAAACAGACTGGTTATTTCTTCGGGGCTGTCGCCTGGAAGGCAGCCGTTAAATTTCAGTTTAATATCGCAGATATTTTCTCCGTGTTAATGATTAATTTCTTTGTGTGTGAGTGTCGTGTCGACATTAGTCTCCCGGCTACCAACCCCCACCCGCATTAGCTTGAAATAAAAATAAAAATTTCTGCCCTCCTTTTTTTTCTCCCCCTGCCTGAAAATATCAGGAAACTTTTTCAGCTCGGTCACATTTTTAGCTAACCGCCGCGTCGCCATTTTTATTTTTTTTTATAAAAATATATTTTTACCGACGCAATATTGCACATTCAAATATATATATATATTTCACTCGACATCGACTAGTAGGTGGAGGAGCAGTTCGTTGAAATAATAATAATAGGAAGCAGCATATTGATATTATTATCACCAAATCCACCCCGACATTTTGTCTCCAGCAGTTTTTAAGGAGGAATGTTAATATTGTGTACGTTTCTGTACTTGAAATAACTGGTTTATAGTCCTGCCTTAAAAAGCCAAGAAACATGCAGAGGACACTCAGATAGGGCAATGAATATGTGTGTGTGGTTACTTAATATACAACTAATTAATATTGACAGAAATCTTTTTATTTTAGTTTGGCTGTGTGTTTTTAATAATATCCTTGCATAAATATTAATTCAGGAGAGAAATGGAGATGTAGTATGTATTGTTTTCCTCAGAGATGAAGTTGTCAGTTTTTTTTTTCAATAACAGGATATAGCCAAGGTCAGTAGTGCTGGCTGGATTTTATTTGTTGGTTTATTTATTCATTGTGCAAAGCAGGGGACATGTTATTATTAATATTCATGTATAATTCCCTCCTTCCTCTTTCGCTCATGTTCTGAAAACTGTACTTAAAAAAAAGAGAGAAATATCACGAGAACTGACGCAGGCATGGTGCAGATTAAGGGTTTCCATCTTAAATTCTTGTGTGTGTGTGTGTTCACTGCTCAGATTATATTATGTTGCTTTTATTTTCCTGCCTGCCGCTAGGCTGGAGCAATGCTTCAGCTGGCCCTCCCCCAGGCCCACAAAAAAAGACTGGAGCTCTGTGATATCCATACAACACTGCCACACTGCATAATAGTATGTTTATTACCCAGCCTGCTCACTTTATGATGGTATTTATCATGCATCGTCACTGTAATCAAGTTAAATACATGCACACTGCAGATTTAGGGAGTTAACAACACATAAATTGCTTTCTTGTAGTTTTTTTCTTTGTTTCACTGCTCATAATTACAGCTCAACTATCATAGAATAAATTAGCAACATGCCTGATGGTGGTCTGTGCCAAAAATATTTTTTTAAATCCAGCTGATACCTAAAATTGCTTGCTTCTACAATATTCAGAAGTTATTATAAAGGTTATTTTGTGCACACAAAATAACTGGCAGCCATTTTATGTTGCAGTGTTGCAAAAAAGAAAATGTAAAGCAAATCAAAATCTAAATGAATAATATCACTGGAAAAGCTGGAAAAATTAGTTATTCATTTAGGCAACACAAAAAAAGTAATTGTTAAATGTGACCAGTTTTTAGAAATGTTTAATATGCAAATCTGATGAAACATGAGAGCATTGGGTTTACATGAGGTTTTATTTAAATGGTATTTAATGTTTAGAGTTTGTAATTAAGTGCATGGCGTCTTGAAAAAAGGAATTTGACAGTCTTATAAAAAAATCAGTTCAGTCAGTATAAAGGGAAAAATTATTTTAATTTTGAGCCCAAAAAGGAAATATTATAATCAGAAAGCAATAATAAATGAGCTAACAAAACATAAAAAAATACAAATAAAATGAAAAAGTAATGATATACATTTTAATTCAGTCAATGGGCTTGTTAAAAATATTTTTTAGAATTAAAAAATAACATTAATAATTAAGTAAAGTTTAAGCGGTCCAATTATGAATAAAATTTGACACTGACAGTTTATTATAAAATAATCAAGACTCTAGAATACCAATCACCATAAAATGCATTTAAAAACTATGTTTTTATTTCCAGTTTGACTGGCAATACAAAATGAATAACATTAATTTTAAAGTATTTTCTTACTTTATGGTCATTTCCTGCAGCTATCCTGAAACTGAAATGATTAACTTGGTAAATACATGGACGGAAATTTAGTACCACACATGTCCTATAAATGCTATATATATATATATATATATATATATATATATATATATATATATATATATATATATATATATATATATACAGTACAGACCAAAAGTTTGGACACACCTTCTAATTCAATGGGTTTTCTTTATTTTCATGACTATTTATAAGGCAAGAAATCCCACTTATTAACCTGACAGGACACACCTATGAAGTGAAAACCATTTCAGGTGACGACCTCTTGAAGCTCATCAAGAAAATGCAGAGTGTGTGCAAAGCAGTAATCACAGCAAAAGGTTGCTAGTAGGCCTGTCACGATAGCAAATTTTGCTGAGCGATTAATTGTCTCAAAAAATTATTGCGATAAACAATAATATTGTCTGAAGACCTTTTTACACTGATATAATGGAAATGACGTAATAATGCATGTGATTTCCTGCCAAAGATAGATGCACTTTATTTTCAAAAGAATATTTAACACTGGAACTGATAAACAAAATAAACAAAACAACCAAAAACAAAAATAAAATGGATTCTCAGTCTCCATTAACAAAAAATGTACTTGATAAAAACTAAACAACATAAAGCCAAAGTGGAAATAAATACTGCATTCAACCAAAAGACTGCAGATTATGAAGTCTGTATATTATGTTGCCCTTCAGTAATAATTAGATTTAAATAGAGAAGATGGGCACATCGACTACCTGATGCAATAGTTCAAACTACATGATTTTTGCTCCTATTTTTCCCCTTATGACAATCGTAGAACGTTGGTCTTTCTAAGATTGTGTGGTGTGTTACGGTAGATCGTCGTTGCCGCTCCGATCTAAATCAGGGATTTTCCCCGACTGGGAGCTTAACGCAGCCTGTTGAATGTGACAGGTAGCCAATCAGAAAGCGAGGATTCTCCTCAGTGTTTTCTGAGGGGAAATTACCTCGGGGAATCCCAAACAGCTGACACGGCGCAACCCGAAGTCCAGCCGAAGTGGAAACAACATTAATGTTTATTCAACATGCAAAGAATATAGAAATGACAAGAGGAGGAGTTGGAGCGAAATTGCTACCGCAGTTGATAAACCCGGTAACTTTTCAGCTGTTCTTCGTTAACGTGACATAAATAGGTTATAATGATTTTCATTCAGTCAGGACTTTACGCTGACACTAGCCACATGCATTGCAGGTAGATTGTAGTAAAGCATTGATTAATGCCTGGTTTTAAAATTAGTTAACTGAACTTGTAGCCATTATTTTGTGCCCATTGTTAGACACCACACAGCAGGAACGAACCCGATCGAACCGTTATACCTAGGATTTCTGTCGGCTAATGTGTGGTCTGTCAGGTTTTGAAAATGGGCCGACAATCGGCTGACAACTCTAAGATCCTGTCGTGTGCGCTGGGCTTTACACTAAGGAAATGAGGAAGGGAGGGTCAGTGGAGAGCACCGGAGTTGAGCTTTTTTTCATTCAGTGTCATCAACAGAAAGAGAAAAAGGCCGGAAGAGACGATAATGCCGATATTTGAAATGACGTCGATAGTTTTAATTTATCGTACGATTAATCGATTTATCGTTTATCGCGACAGGCCTAGTTGCTACTTTGAAGAAACTAGAATATAAGGGGTATTTTCAGTTGTTTTACACTTTTTTGTTTAGTGCATATTTCCACATGTTATTCATAGTTTTGATGCCTTCAGTGTAAATCTACAATGTCAATAGTCATGAAAATAAAGGAAACTCATTGAATTAAAAGGTGTGTCCAAACTTTTGGTCTGTACTGTATATATATATATTACCTTTCCCTTCCCCTGTATATTTAGTCAGTGGACAGTAATTACACTAAATAGGTTTATGATTGCTTTAATTTTGGTAGATGTGTATTATATCTGCTCTGTTTTTCTTTAAAAATTAAAGTGTCAGTGTTGAAATGACAAAATAATGAATAAAACTAAAAGTGAGCAATTTAAAGTTTTTTGAATCAGATGTAACATTTTGGACAGAAACTATCTTTCTGGCAACATTTTGTCATTAATATGTATGTTATGTTTATGTATGCAAACAAATAGAACTAAGATGAATAGCTGACTCACTGTTTAATAATTTAATATTTTTTATCTTTAAAACTAAAATAGACATATTAACCTCTTAACCTGTTCATTGCGATGGAATATTAAAAATTGACATTTGACAATTTAAAAAATTCAAAATATGTTTTTGTTTCTTTCTCTGTAGTTCTTCAAAGATTTAGTAACATTACACTTAGACAAATATTTGGGACTTTTGAAGTACTTTTGAAATAAATAAGTTCAATCATTAAATTTCTGTTGCATATTATTCCTCCTCCCAAAAAAACTTTTTTAAAATGTGATTTTTAGGTTTTAGGAATAGGCATCTTATCTTATTCTATCATTCTATAGTTTATTATTTTGAACAGTTTACAATTTCAGGCTGTCATTTTGCTGTTGAGGCATTAAGCTTAAATTTATAACCTTTGGAGTGTTTCTTGTTTAAGCAAGGAAAAAGAATTTGCTTAATATATATATTTTTATTTTTATTTTTTTTTTTGCATAAGCTGACTACAAGCATCTTTGCTGCATAGTGCATTTCACTGGCAGAATTATTCCTGAAAGTTGGGTTTATAACTGATGCATTTAACAGAGCTCAAAGGCAGGAGAGCGCACTAATCACACCGCTGGTGCTTCTCTGTGTTGGCTGCTTAGCGCACAGTCACAGCTGGATCTCCGATGTTTACCTCAGCGCGGATTGCGTGCGCCTCCTTTCACTCAAACTGGACTCAGGCTCACCTGTATTGAGATTTATATCAATCCCCTGTGAGAACTCATGTTTGTTTGGAGAATTCTTTATCAAGGTATGAGCCAAATTTAAAAGCCAATGTGTTTGCTCTGCTTGCGTAGCTTAATGTGAACTGCAAATATAACCTATAGTTGCGCTTTCAGAGGTGTGCGTTGTTAATATACGTTACGTGAACAAAGAATTCTGTGCGGTGTGTGCATTTACATCTCACACACCCTTCTTGTTAGCTCTGTCTGCGCTAGTAAAGTTTACTTGTGTTCCTCGGTGCATTAGTGGGCCAGTAGTCCAGCCCGTGGAGAAGCTGTTGAACTCGCCTCATAGTCACGCAGCATGCTGGTTTTATTTTTTTTTTATCCTTTATAAGTTTTGAAGTGACAAGATTTGTCAAACTGTGCTATATCAAATGCTTTTTCTATTTACAGTCAGGTAGAGTTGCTGCGTGTGGCTGCAAGGGTTTCCGAAAAAAAACCCTCATCCCATAAAGCTCCGTCAACCAAACCAGTCTCTGTGGTTGAGTTTTTACCAGTTGTTAAAAACTCAATAGGCACAAAATGGAAGAATTACTAAAGCCACATAAATTAATCTCCGTTTGTCTCTCTGTATCCAGCAGAGAGATGCACAGTGCAGCAGATTTAGCTCATCATGCAGGACCGGCCCAAGATTGTATGAGGCCTTGAGCAGAATTTGATTTAGGGGGGAATTTGATTTGCTACTAAGAACATCAGCACCACAAACAGCATTTCAATATAGATTTAGAGAAATTTGGAAGAGGGATGGTAGTTTAATTGGCCAACCTTAAAAGTAATCAGTGCTAACTATAATTTACTGAGATGCATTGACGAACACAACGGAGCTGAAACTCAAAGTTTAAACTCATAGCATCAGATTGTAGCTGTGGCAGCAAAACAATCGAACTATGAAAATTGTTTATTGCACTTTTACAAAGTAAACTTGCCAGCTCCTTAATATCTTAAATTTAAATGTTAAACACTTTTAAGTCTTTTTATCTGTGCTGAAACCATTAAATGAAATTTAACAGTATTGACATTTTCAATAAACAAATGTCAAATTTCTATATATGTGGTCTGTGTTAAATTGTTAGCATTTATGGGGCTCTTGAGAGCCTGGGGTGCCTTGAGGAACTGCTGATTTAATTTCAGTTTAACAGAAGTGCAAATAATTGATATTTATTTTAATTGTATAAATTTTTTATTGGTCGTTTTTAACACTATAGTTGTGGGTTTAAAGAGTATTTCACTGACAATGTCTTCCAGTAATATCTAGTTACCTAGGAATGTCATTACATTTCCTGTCAACTTAACATCTTTTATTAAAAAACACAGTGAGCTACTGGTGGACCACCTCAGCTCACCGGCCACTGGGCTCAGCAAGTTTTCTGGGGGTAACGCTGAGTGGTTTTTCTATCAAACCGCTATCTATTTATAATTATTCAGCAGTATTAAGAACAAAAATAATACATGAATATTGTTTTTAACCTTAAATAACCAATTTCTAACTGAAAGGTTTGAAAGTCACCTTGGAATTAAGTTTTTTTTCTAGTACCACCCCAAATCTATCTTCCAAGTAGGGCTGTATAATTATATCGATTCTACGATATTTATAGATTTTTTTTTTTCCCCTTGGAAGGTATCGATTTTTCATCTGCAAGTATCAATACATTAAACCATAGGGGTCCATAGGCTTATACCGTCTTTTTAACATGTCTGGTTTGTGACGGCGTGGCAGCAAGACTCCGCCTCCCCCAGTCTTGTGCTTAAAGTGCACATTATAAACTACATACCAGTTTTTAAATTGTGTTAATAGGCCAAGTTAAACCGGAGTTATGCTAAAATAAGTAAACTCTGTCCAATCAGAGGCAGGTATTGTGTAGTTCGTGATTTTAATCAGTTTTCAGTTAATTAAATCCAAGTCTATGGAACACAAAATGTCACTAAAATCACTCTGTCCTTCTAAAATCTTTCAGAAAATCGTAAAAGTGCAAAGAATTGTATAGAATTGTATCGTTTGCCAAACATTGTGATATATATCGTACTGTGATCAGAATGTTGTATATTGCATCGTATTGTGAAATTATTGTATCACTACACCCCTACTTCCAAGTGGGTACAGTTTAAACATTGTGTTAACATTTTATGGTAACCGAAGCTTAAAAGTACAAAAACAACTACAATGTTCAGTGTTGGAGTTTTAGAATTAATAGATGGGACTTCTTTCTACTGTCTTTTAGGACTGTTTAATATGATCAAAATTATGTTCCAATGTTTTTTTGCCAGTTCTTGGTGAATGATTCAATTCATATAGGGCTTGAGATATTCCTGTGTATTTACCTAACATGGGCCAATAGATCCATCTTAGGCCAGAACCAGTTTATAATTTTTCGTCATGTACTAGAGAAAATATGATTTTCTTTTGTTTGTTGTTACTGTAAACAAATTTATAGAAAATCTCTAAGAACCTGAAGTAGAGTTTTCTTTTTTGTTGTGCTTCTTTTAGGGAAAGGTGTATCCACAAATCTTCAAGGTGTATGCACCTAATGCATCAACTTCCTGCATTATTTTCATGCAGCAAGTTGATGTGTGTTGCTTGAAATGTTAAAATTTTCTATAATGTGTCCTATCATTTCACTGATTTAAAAAATACATTCAACTGCAAAATAACCTAGATTTAAATGAGGGTTGTTGTATTTCAGTGAAAACAAGGCAGAAACGTTCAGTACAGCATGGTGTTTTAGTAAAGTGAGTATTCAGAATGAGTACAAGTAGCCTTAAAATGGAGAGCTGTTCAGAGTCAGTTTCACATTGATGTATTTAATTTAGTTTTCATGTATTTATGATGGCACATAATATATTAACCTCAGGTTACCTGTATCAAAATATTGCACAAAAAGTTTGTTTGTCTCTTAAAAGATAATGGGAACGTCTGGCCTTGGTTTTTAAAATATCAGTTTAAAGTTAAAATCCTGAAATGTGGAAACTGTTCTCTGAGCTTTTTGTGGCTTTAATAAAGGCTATTATTAAAGTAACCTCTTTTATGCCACTCCCAGTACATGGAACAGTCAAAGCAGTTACTACTGATTCCGATTTCTAGGTTATGCAAAAAATGAGAATCCATTTTTCTGGAATTCACAACATATTGGTGTCCAAATTCCAAAATCATTAAATGGTTAAAAAACATAAAATATGTGTAAGTACGTTGTTTTATCTGCATGTGACAGAAAGCTGTGCAGCAGTCTGACGGCTTTTAATGTTGAAGAAAAAAAAAAAGCGCTTCAAAGTTTTGGAACACATAGAAAAATACTGAAAGTTAAGTCAAATACAATACAATATTACCTTGCAGCAAGAAGGTCCTGAGTTTGATTCCTGGCCCCGGGGTCTTTCTTTATGGAGCGTGTGTGTTCTCCCTGTGCTTGCGTGGGTTCTCTCCGGGTACTCCAGTCCTAAAACATGACTGCTAGGTTAATTGGTCTCACTAAATTCTCCCTAGGTGTGAGTGTGTGTGTGTGCGCATGGTTGCGTGTCCTGTCTGTCTCTGTGTTGCCCTGCGACAGACTGGGGACCTGTCCAGGGTGAACCCCGCCTCTCGCCCGAAACGTTAACTGGAGATAGGCACCAGCACCCCTCCTGAACCCACTAAGGACAAAGGTGTTAGAAAATGGATGGATAAAATATAATAAAAACATATAACTATAAAATTTATATCTTAACCCTCCAAAACTATTAGAAAATAACGCAGTGATGATAATGATGGGTAAATATTGCAATGATGATCAGTTGTGAAATTTGTCTTATTTTCCTTCTCATCTGCACTTCCATCATAGTCTTCAGAGTTTTGAGCAAAGCCTTTTGTGTCTGTTGTGAGAATCTGCTGTCCAACTGGTTAAATATCGCACATGAAAAATACAAATTCATAGCACAATTCCTTCACTTCAAACACTCCTTTTCGATATAAATATTGCACACTGATATTTCAAAGATGATATACTTGTGATGTATTGTACAGCCTTAGATGTGAGTAGTGTTGACACGTACCAGGCCACGATTTTGGGTTGGCTGTTGGAAGAAGTTTGATGAGAGGACTTGGATGTTTGTTTTTAACCAGATTAAGGTTGAAAGAATTAATTGTGATCAATAGATTATTGAAATATTCATCAACTAATTTAGTAATCGATTAATTGTTGACAGGAGTATACAGACTCAAAAAAAGGCAATTTGTGAAGAAAGAAACATTTAGAGCAGTAATTAAGCCAATTCTGTACACATGTTTAGGACAATTATGCCCATCTAGGAAATATGTTTTAGCCAAATCTTCTCAAATGGCATAGATTTAGCTTCAGCCATTTAAGGAAAGCTATTGCATATTACTCAATAGCATTTTTATTTTCTTACTTAAAAAAGGGAATTGAATTATGTTCATTTACGTCTTTTAATTTTTTTCTAATATTGCATAAACAAGGCAGTAGTGGTTGAATCAAGTTATTTCTGCTCCCCTAATGTCAGTGTCTGGAGACTTGTATGTGCCTTTAATCAGTTTGGAAAAGCCCAAACGATGTCACAGTTATGTGAGCTTCTCATAACATTTTAGTTGATTGTAGACACACCTGTAAAAGTATTTTAAAACGATAACTTAAACACCACAGGCAAATGCTTCCCAAGATTAACATGTTTTGGTGCAAAATGTGCATCAATCCCAGAGCAAAAGCAAACGGAAATGTGAAGATGCTAGGTAAAGCTAGTCTAAAAGGGTTATTATCAGTTGCTTAACGATTTCTTTACTGACATGGACTAAAAGACCAGTCACCCACAAATACACTGTTACATAAAGAAAAACAAAAGCCCAGATTACAGTTTTCAAATATACTCTTGGACAAATAACTTAATTGTTATAGTCAGTATCAGGGTCAGGTTTGATGACATTCAGGGAGAGAAAAAGGGAAGCTTGAAACACCATCCCAGCTGTTAAGTTTGAGGGCAGCAGTGAATGTAGGGTGGGCCTTATTGACCCTTTGCAACTACATCACTTAAATCACACCATGACAAGGCACCATGACGTATGTCGGAAGTGAGAAATGGGAGTATTGAACAGAGCAAATGAAATTGTTTTCCAAAGTTGTTTTTGGCTGTTTATTCATGGCTTCTACTTGTTCAAGTCAAACTACGTGAACATGTGTTACGTTCAGGTGTGAACCTGAACCTGGGGCTCATAGATGGCGGTATATACAAAAGTTTGAAATAGCTAGCTTAGAAACCAACTCATACCTCTTGCCTTCTGACGTGTTGATCAAATTGCAGACTTTGCCTGAATTCACACCACATGATTTATATCACGGCGTTTCCCCTGGAGCAGCCTTAAAAATGTACAAAAGATGAGATGCTAACCAGATTTTTCCATACATGTTCTGCCACATGATGGTATGGCATTATCTCCATGGTTACTAATGGTTAGATGCCTACCTTCTCCATAATGTGATATTTGATATCTTTGTAATCATACCTACTTATAAAGTATGTAAATGTTAGTCTTCTTGCCTTGTAAAAAGTGTTCGGTGCAAATTCGCGATGACACCGAGGGCTGATAGTAGGCCTGTCACGATAACAAATTTTGCTGAGCGATTAATTGTCTCAAAAATTATTGCGATAAACGATAATATTGTTTGAAGACCTTTTTACACTGATTTAATGGAAATGACATAATAATCCATGCGATTTCTTGCCAAAGATAGATACACTTTATTTTCAAAAGAACACTAAACAAAATAAACAAAACAACCAAAAACGAAAATAAAATGGTCTCCATTAACAAAAAATGCACTGGAAAAAAAAAAACTAAACAACATAAAGTAAAAGTGGAATTAAATACTGCATTCAACCAAAAGAGTGTAGATTATGAAGTCTGTATATTATGTTGCCCTTCAGTAATAATTAGATTTAAATAGAGAAGATGGGAACATCCACTACCTGATGCAATAGTTCACACTACATGATTTTTTGCTCCTATTTTTTCCGTTACAACAATCTTAAAACGTTGATCTTTCTAAGATTGTGTGGTGTGTTACGGTAGATCGTCCTCCGATCTAAATCAGGGATTTTCCCCGACTGGGCGCTTTAACGCAGCCTGTTGAATGTGACAGGTAGCCAATCAGAAAGCGCGGATTCTCCTCCGCACTTTCTGCGGGGGAAATTACCGATGGGAATCCCAAACAGCTGAAACGGCGCAACCCGAAGTCCAGCGGACATTGGGGATGATATGTGGAAACAACATTAATGTTTATTCAACATGCAAAGAATATAGAAATGACAAGAGGAGGAGTCGGAGCGAAATTGCTACGCAGTTGATAAACCCGGTAACTTTTCAGCTGTTCTTCGTTAACGTGACGTAAATAGGTTATAATGATTTTCATTCAGTCAGGACATTACGCTGACACTAGCCATATGCATTGCAGGTAGATTGTAGTAAAGCATTGATTAATGTCTGGTTTTAAAATTAGTTCACTGGACTTGTAGCCATTATTCTGTGCCCATTGTTAGACACCACACGGCAGGAACGAACCCGATCGAACCGTTATAGCTAGGATTTCTGTCGGCTAATGTGTGGTCTGTCAGGTTTTGAAAATGGGCCGACAATCGGCCGACAGCTCTAAGATCGTGTAGTCTGCGCTGGGCTTTACACTAAGGAAATGAGGAAGGGAGGAGTCAGTGGAGAGCACCGGAGGTGAGCCTTTTTTTCCATTCAGTGTCATTAACAGAAAGAGAAAAAGGCCGGAAGAGACGATAATGCCGATAATTAAAATGACGTCGATAGTTTTAATTTATCGTACGATTAATCGATTTATCCTTTATCGCGACAGGCCTAGCTGATAGCTGTTGTAAAAGAATATTTTAGTAATCGACTACTGTATCAATTATTTTTATGATTAATCAGAGTAATCAGATATTTTGCTCGCTCTATCTCACCTCTCTGTCTTCATTAAAAATTGTAATATAAAATTACAAGTTTGGTTTGCATCCTTGTCTGTTTGTGTAGCTGGCCGCGCAGGTCCCAATTACCATTTTTAAAGTGAAAGTAACTAAATAGAAGTGATATTAGGTTGCAGATGTCTTTAGACTGGCTTTAAAGGAGCAAGTTGGTTGGTTTTATGTCCGTCATGACGGAATGGGTTCTGAAGAATGTGACGTCATGTGTAAAGGGTCAATAGATGCAGAAGGGACTGGTGCATACAGCGTATGGTATCCTGTGAAAAGAATATGTGGAAATATCTCATGTTCTGTCAGGAAGAAAGGGTCTAACTTCTAACAAACTCTATCAGAAGCTAACCAAACAGAAGTTGGTTAGCTTCTGTTGAAGGTAACCAACTGTTGGCCCAAGAGAATTCTACCAAATAATAGCAAATATGTAGAATTATTACGTTGTAAAAAGTTAACAATATTCTTGTGTCATTATTCATGCATTTGGAAAATAGAAAGTAATTTAGGTAATTCTGACTTAAAATATTTGTTGAACAGTTTTCTTTTAATGCAGGGCAACAAATATGTATGTCATACAGTTTCTTCTAAAAATAACCCTTTTTATAAAACCCAATTGATGTCTTGACTGTCGTCAGAGATGCCACAAAGTGACAAACTTAGTATCGCTCAGAGTAAATTATTGTTGTTTATTTAGAACATGTAAAGGATCCTCCATTTTAGACAACATGTCCAAATTTTATTTTGTGAAGGAATGTTTCAATAATGGACTATTGACAGCATATTGAGAAAAGTCGTGTGACATACACAATAATTTTGTTTAATCGTATTTTGCGCAAAAATGTAGCATTTGTTTATTGATGCCTAAAGCGATTAGGTTTGTGTTCAGGCTTTTCTGGCCAATTTTCAACGTTCTTTGAGGCCTGAGGTTCCAATTTAATGTTTTTTCTTCAATAAATCATGATAACTATAGAAGGAAGAAAGTTATTTAATGGTTTTATTAGTTTTAAATCCTTCACTAAATAAAATCTGTACATGCTGATTCAAATTTCTTTTTCCATTTTTTAAAATAAACTATTATAGCAATAACTCTTGCAACGAAACTAGCTTTGTCACTTTGCAACATCCAATCTAACAGTAGGGTTGGTATAAAGTATAGTTCTGACTGTCGCTAGAGGTATCAATTATGTTTTATAAAGAGTGTCATTTTTAACAGAAAATGTAAGATATACATATTTTTGCATTGTATAAAAAGAAGACCTTGTAGATGTTTGATTTGAATTATCGGTAACACTTTGTATAAGGCTGACATGACACTGTCATAAACATAACGTCTATCACAAACGTGCAGGAGTCTTTATGAATATCTGACTGTTGTCATGAAGTGTCATTTGGTAAATAATGACACTTTAAATGCAAAGTTGCTCTAAAAGTTGCATTGAAAGTCCATTAAAAGTGCCAACTTTGCATGACATTGTCATTATTTATAAAATAATGCAAAGTTGGCACTTTTGATGGACTTTAAATGCAACTTTTAAAGCAACTTTGCATTTAAAGTGTCATTATTTGCCGAATGACACTTCATGACAACAGTCATAGACATTCATAAAGGCTCCTTCGTGTTCATGACAGATGTTATGTTTATGACAGTGTCATGTCAGTCTTATTCACACTCCACCAAATAAAGTGTTACCAAATTATCTTAGTTACCTTTTAATTGCGAGATGGATGAACATTTGTTTAAATGTATTTAAACAGAGTGTTTAAATACATTTTGTTACTGTTTGGTAGGATTGTCTTGGGTCATCAATTTTGGATATCTTCTGAAAATAGTTTGCTAGAATTCTGTCCCAGCATAAAGTTATTACTATACCCATTTATACATCAAAGGATGAGTCTTTAACAGGTGTGCATTAACATCAATATTAGCCGAATAAGTAAGAACAGGGCCGATATTAACAGCAAATATTTATTTCTGTGTTGTGGTCATGTGTGTAGGTTTTTCGAGATGGTCTTGGCCATGTGGTATTTGTTTTGGTCATCACTAATAGTGATTCAGCGCAGGATTGTGGGGTGTTTAACTGAAGCAGAGAAGCAACCGTGGGTGTGATGCTCATTTTAAATGGTTCTTAAAGGGTAGGGAAATATGTAAAACATAAAT
This sequence comes from Xiphophorus maculatus, assembly GCF_002775205.1. Classification (NCBI taxonomy): domain Eukaryota; kingdom Metazoa; phylum Chordata; class Actinopteri; order Cyprinodontiformes; family Poeciliidae; genus Xiphophorus; species Xiphophorus maculatus. The sequence continues at coordinate 9,311,070 of NC_036453.1, forward strand.
AATATTGGCAATCGCCCATAACAGCAATGTTGATCTATCAAACTTGGTCCAGTACCCCTAGTATACGTATTGGCATTAACATCAATACCGGCAGATGTTGATATTTTTTTTAGCTTATTGATAGAGACCTGATAAGTTATTGATAACCGATGTCTATGTCCACCATTTTTCTGTTTATGTTTCAGGAGGGGAGGGGATTGGCTAAGTGGTATTTGTTTGTTTCTAGGGCTGAAACGATTCCTTGAATGATTCGAGTACCTCGATTATTAAAATTCCTCGAGAAAAATTTACCTGCCTTGAAGCTTTGTTAATTTATGTTTTATTACTTAGCGCACCGTGTTCTGGCCGGAACATTATTTGCGTTGCGCGGAGCTCTGACTTCCGCCTCTGTGTTCTTGACGAAAGCTAAGTGTTAGCAACATAATGTCCAATTTTCAAGTTCGGCCCGTGGGGATTTTATTGATTGATGATAATATCTGGGTTTTCATCGTTTTTGGGTGACCAATAGACATGCTTAAAATGACTGGAGTACGGCATCCTTTCTCCTCCGGGAGCTGCTGGTTCAGAGCGAAGAGCGCTGCAGGAGTATTTATACAGGTGAGCAGATAGACTGAACACAGCGGGCACTCAGGAGTAAGTAGCTGATGTTTATACTGTAAGTGTAGCTTTACGGACGAACTGCACAATAAATTTCATATCATCCTGGTCTGAACAAACGGGTGGCGGTACATGACTGGTAGACGAGTTTCTGAGTGTGACGAACGAAGTTGCCGTAAATATCCCGTATTGCTCACCCCCTCAACCCTTGTTCTTACGTTCGTCGTCTTTCCCCCTCAGACTTAAGTTCGCCTGGAATCTGGTTTATTTCCTCCCCTCTACTCCCATCTTACTTTGTTTGTTCATTTCCCGTATTCTCAAACCCAAAGCTTGACAGGTATGGGGCAAGGTGAGAGTTCATCTATTAAACTGACTGAAGATGAATACATAAACTAAAAGCTGGAGCATAGACATTTTTTATAAGAGTATTTGTGAGGCTGCCTCTTTATTATTAAATTGAATATAATTTCAGATCTTTGTGTAACTTTTCCTCAGGTGAACTTAGAAAGTGAGCTATTATTGCTACAGGTTAGTTTTCTAAACTACAAAAAAGTAACTGTTAGGGATGCTCAACAATGAAAAATTGGACTGATATTGATATCTTATAATAACACTGGTGTTATGCCAGATTTACCAATGTTTTATTTTATCTTTTTTTTTATCCGACTACTCGATTAATTGTAAGAATAATCGATAGATTACTCGATTACTAAAATATTTGTTTACAACAGCCCTAAAATGAAGCAATGTCAGCAGTGCGAAGGTTTTTTTTCCCTGAGTGTTGAAATGATAGGAAAATATATATAATAATTATGTATCATCTGTTTCGTCCCAAATTTTCATATCAGTCTAACTCTAACCCTTATGTGATTTCTATTTTTAAATAAAGCACATCAAAGGACATGTTTTAGATTAAAAGGGTTCTACACTGAAAATTGTGATTTTTTTCTTCTTCTTACTTTTGATGGATTTAGTGAATGAGTGCGGAATTAAAAATCTATATATCTATATATACAGTATGTTGATCTGCCAATCAACAACTGAATTAATAAAGGAACAATGCCAACTCTAATGTCTGGTGCATCTAAAATAAAACATAAACTTTGACTAATCTTGAAACACTCTCAAGTTCAAGTTATTTAATCACATTTTTAAATTAAATATTTAAAATTTAGATTTCCTAAAGCAGGATTTGAACCTAAATCCTTTAAAGTCATTTTGGTTTTTCTCATGTTTTCTGACTTCATACTGTTAATGTTGCTGTAATTGTTCTGTGGGTGTTTGGTGTTTGTCTTGGTCTGGTATTTGTTTTATCGTCAGCATGTCTCTACGATGGAGCCATAAAGTTTTCATAGAGACCCTGTGTTTAATTTCATCTACTGCAGCTCTGTAATTTCACTTTTTACTCTTTAACCTTTGCTAATATTTCTTCTACAGTTGTATGCAAGAGTAATGTTTAGTTTGAATATAGAAAAACGACACTGAGATCTTTTACCGTAGTCATTTAGTTCTTTGTGCGCTTGATTTTTCCCACAGGTCCTTGAATGCATCACAGTGATGTCATTTATTAGAAGTTCATTTATTTTAACAAAAAATAAATAAATCAATGTAGGTTGATTTACACAGTGTCTCTGCTCTGCTGTGATATTTTATTCTTATCTTTGTAAAACTGATCCAGGGCCTGCCACAGCTGGTTCACAGCGCTCCGAGGGCTGGTGTGGGCTGGGGGGAGGGCAGCCTGTGGTGGGTACAATAGGGGGAGGGTGTGCTGGAGGAGGAGAAAGGGGAGTGAAAATTTGAGAATATTCAGCCTTTAAACAGCAGAGAGGAGGTGAAAGCTCACGTCACGGCAACTACTAGCAGAACAGGAACGACTGGTTGCTGGTGAGAAGCTGCAGTTTGGAAATACACACCCCTGCCGACTATTTCTGGGCTGGAAAGCAGAGAAAATAAATTATATGCATTTTGTTTGGTAAATCTTCTCCAATGTAGACCACACCCTCAACTCATACACTGGGTCTTTTATTTCATGTGGATAATAAGCTGGGGGAAAGAGACCTCTGCCTGATTTATAGCTGTACACTTAACATGGAAGAAAAACTCAGTTAAAACTGTGCGGCCCCTGAGAGGAAGCCTAAATTCAGAGTTGCAGGCATTGGCTGATCAATGGAAAAGACATCAATTATCATAAAATATAAATATTTGTTCTTTTTAATCACAGTTCATATAAGCGTACACGATTTTAGATCTTTCCAACAGGTCCTTGAACTTCTACAATATTTCTATTTTTAATCTATTTTAATTGGACATTTAAGTCAATTTTCCCTGTATTTTTGCATTGAGCTTCTCAAATGTAAGAATTGACACCTTTTTCTATTTAAAGTAACTTAACCTGTGAATGAAATATTAAGTTTTGCGATCAGTTTAGTTGATTTGTTGTTTTTTTCTACATTAAGCTGAAAACAAGAAGCATCTAGAAACAAACAGATCCTGAATTTAGGCTTAACATTCTAATATTTTACACAAAGAGGTTTCAGTCAGGCTTTTATTGGTGATTTCAAGTTTTCTTTGGGATCTTATCTTTTCTACAATTCTGATTTTTACTACTACAATTAGGTCTGATAAATTGTTGCTGACTGATAAATTGTCCCAGTAGTTATTGCAATAAAAGATAATATTGTTGTTTTCAAATAATATAATGGTATTACAATAATAATGTAAGAATACCTTCTCAAAGATCAATAAACTTTAAATTCTAATGAAGATTTAATAATGGAACTGGAACACATTTTAAATATCCAAAATAAATAAACAAAGCAACAAAACCAAGAAATAAAATGAATTATAAAGGCTCTGTAAACAAAATTGTCCTTTAGAAAAAAGGGCTTGTTGAGATCAATGCACCAGCCTGAAAACTTCTGTCATCTAGTTTTTAGAAGAAAGAGAGAGAAAAAAGAGAAAAACAATAAACTATGCAAATGGAAATTAAATTTGTTTTAATATACAATTAATTCACACAGGTCTAACTTTACCACATGCAAATTTATTTTCACTAAGCTTTTTAAGTAAATGCAGCAAACATTAATCATGAAAATGCACCTCAGATTTCACAATGGAGGAAGTAGTTTTTAATAAAACAGAAAATGAAAGTATTTGAGGATTGTCTCCATTGAAGCCTCCAGGCATGTCACATACCTTGATCTTACTGTTTGCTAAGCATCTAATGCAATGTAATTCTGTGGAACATAACTTGCCTATTCAAATGTAAATAAATTTGTAAGTTTTTTATATTTTTATAATTTTTTTTTCCCGTAAAACATATTCAAAAGAAAATACCTTGGCATATTGCTAAATGACATACATTTAATACATATTAATGTATATTAGGTGTTTGACCTTTTATTATAGGTCATTGTGTGTGTTTTAGAGGGTGTCTCAAGTATTTAGTTATTTCCGTGATCCCTGTGAATACCAAAGGTCCATGGTATAATGATTAATTTGAATATGTATTTGAAATAGTCAGAACTTCATTAAGCCAAAGTAGACAAACTCAAGTTATTGTTCTTTGGGATCAGTCCAAGATTCCAAAAAGATTAAATGTACTTTCATTTTGATATAAAGAAAACTACTAAATTCTGCTGTTTCTGAAAATCCAATCTTAAAAAGCTCTCTTCAAAATTACATATTTATTTCTATATAGAATAATTTATTTATGCTTCTTTTTGTATTGATCTATACTGGAAACGGCATATAACCAGTAATAATTTTAATGGGTCACAGCGGAACCAAATACACTTTGGGAAATTAAATAGTTTATTGTACAATGAATAAGAGCTAAATGGGATATTTCTGCTTTTTGTTAGACGGAACCACTCATTTAAAAACCTCATAGCTCCTGTAGAAGGTCAGTGCTTATATTTATGCAGCATGACGATAGTTTAATAATAACCTTAAATCAAAAATGATCATGCAATCAGTTATATTTATCTTTTTCAAATATCAGTTTAATATTTTAGGCCAGTTCCAGCTGTTGGTACATTCTTTATGTTTACTGTGAAGTTTCTGTGACTCACATTTTTTTTGCTATTTTTTTTAGCTGCAAACAGGAGATCAGAGCAGCTGAGGCGGCATGATGGATTTCAGTTTAAGCCACAGCAGCGTTTCTGCGGCTGCTGCAGTGTGGAGCTGTAAAAACTGAGCCCATCCTGTCAGCCGTGTTCCGTATAAAACAGCATGTGTGCTGCTTTCTCTGTGCATCAGCTTGATTATCTTTAAAAGATGAGTCTTCAGCAGGAAACAAAGGGTCGAAACTACCAAATAATAAAAATATATTGTTTTGTTGCCCCCTGGTTTCTGTTTTTGACAAACAATAGAAAAGTGTAAAGAAATGTAACATTATGTTGCATGACAACATGAGGTCTGTATTACCTGTGCTTGCTTCCATGGTTACCTGGTTATCTGTTTTTATTTAAATAAAACATGATCAGACAGGAGACTCCGATGGAAGTAAATGATTTAAATTATCAACTGCCAGGACAAATTGTTCGCAAATTCTTACATGGGTTTGGATTACAGCTGATTCGTAAAGTCTGAGCAGAGATTTGTGTTTTTTTTTCCCCTACTGAATAACAACATGCTGATAAGACCAAAATTATTCATACCCCTGTGGGATTTGGATTTAAAGTAATCTGTTGTGATGGACCAAGCAGTTAAGGAACAGCCAGGCACCGGTTCAAAGTCAAAAATAATTGTTTTTTATTTAACCCAAAACAAAACTTGGGTAAATAATAGAAAAAATGACAAAATTTGGGCCCATAAAAGAGGTCAAAGTAACAGACATCAACTCAGACTAACTCAAAAAACAGACCTTCCAAACAGAGACAAAAGGGGACTTAAATACTGGCTGATCAGGCCACATACAAAACACAAAGGGGAAAATACACAGAAACCTAACTGAAACTAACATAGCAAATCCCATTCCCCCCCTCTGGATGATGAGTAATGGTGTGAACCAATTTGCAGTCTCAGCTGGCTTGCTCCACCCCTTCTCCACCTCTCTGCTCTCCTAAGGATTGGGCAGCCAGCACTTAAACTCAGAAACAAAACAAAGATTAAATCAAGCAAAACACAACAATATAAACTAAAATGTGCGCACTTATTCTAGAATACACTGTGATGTGTTGCTTTCTAAACAAAACCAGTTATTCTGTAAATTAAATCCTAAACTTAAAGAAATCCAAATATAAGTGAAATGAACTTATTGCGTGTGGTGAGAGTGAATATTACCACATTTGTGTGGCTGTAACTGCAGCCATCACATCTGTAAATGACACCAACATGTTTCTTCTGGCTTCAGATGTAGAATTGCTTAAACAATTCATGATTTTGACTAAATGAGTTCCTCAGTATATATATTGTGATCACGAAAGATTGTGACCTACAGTCAAATATTAATAAAATTTTGTGCTGGAGCAATTTCTAATTGGCATTTTATTGAGCCAAACTTTAGTGTAGAAAAACAAATTTTTATAATTGAAATGGACAGACAACATTGTTGCGTGAAACAAAAAAGCATTCTGCTTGAATCCACTTTTCTCCAGCAGCCTGCTGCCAAGCCTGTAATCAGCTGTGTTGCTGACTTTTGCCATGATATTTTGCCTCTTAGTACGTATGATAAGACTAATCAGAAGTTGTCGCCTAACACTTGCCATAAAAATTAAGCTCTGGTGAATCTGAGTTGTTAATGTGAGAGTAATAACAAAAAGCAGCTGGCTGATGTATGACGTACCTATGTGTTTATTGGAATGTTGATGTGATTCACGTGCTATATAACAAGTGTTGATTTTACATTTTTTTATACAAGGTTATTTAAAAATAAAAAAAGCAGGTTATAACTGTAAAGGACCCTTTAAAAGTCTTTCTGATTCTGGCACACTATGGGAAAGAGCAGTCTGTGTTACACAGTATTTTTCCTGTGTAAAATCATATTTAGAAAATTCATAAACTTATGCATGATTTCTCTAATATTTTGAGACTACTACAGAGTTGAGCATTCATGTAAAGTTGTCTAATTTACGCCATCAGTAGATCTCTCTCCGTTATCCTGTACCAACTAGCATGCAACTGACGATTATTTTAGTAAACAATTATTCTGTTGATTATTCTGACAATCAATTAATCGGATTAAAAAATATTGGCACATTCTGCTTATTTTTCCTTTAATCACTTTTTTTGTTCAATATTAAAAATGCATTACAAACGTATGTAAATTAATTTTTAAAGAAGAAAATTTAACATTTTATTGCCTAAAATGAAACAATATAGGATTCCTTTTTGCCTAAAAAGCCTTTTATGCCTAATACATTGTAGCAAAGGATGCATCTGCAGCTAAAAAATACATTTGATATCAATCACTCCTCATTAGAACCAAACAATTTGGTATTCTCTTCAAAAAATACTTGATTTTGAACCATTTTTTTCTGACACAATGAAAACATTCTTTTGCATAATTCCATTTTAAAATTTGAGTTTAAAATTATTATTCCAGAAAATATTTGTAGAAAGAATGTAATGATCTCCAAATAAATAAAATGGATGTAATGAGTACAGACAGAAGAAATCTCCAACTATTTTCATAATTGGACACATATTGTATGGAAAAACACCAAATTACATGTTGTGTGTTTAAATAAAACAAATGTAAACTTTTTTTTAAGCCAACAATGAAAAAGCTGAAAAAGGTTTTTCAATAGAAAAAAGTGTATAACTCATATGACATCCATTTAATCTTGTATGTGGAGATGAATTTAAATAAAATCTGATAATTCTGCTTATAAAAACCTTAAGAAATCAAAGTAGCAGACAGTATTCCAAAAGATAATCCTCAAAAATAATTTTACAAAATATTTTCTTTCGACTAAGCAACCTAATTGTTGGTTCACTGTGCATAATTTCCAACGTGGTAGCGGCTTTATCTCATGTTCTTTGCATGTTGTGAATAGTTCCGAAAAATGTGCAAGAAGTCACTCAAAAGCACAGTTTCCTAAGTGAAGCTGTTTAGACTTAGACTTAGACTGACTTTATTGTCATTTTGCATGCACAGGGTGTATGCAACGAAATTTCGTTGCATACGGCTCAGAACAATGTTTTGAGGTTCCAATGTTATGAGGTTACTCCAGAATAAAATAAAATACAATATAAAATATGAATATAAATATAAAATATAAAGTGCAGGAATGACAGTAAAATAGAAGTTACTTAGCTCTGTACATGTGCAAGGTATGAAGTGGAGACCAGATTTTAAGTGCAGTCCAGTTAAGAGTTCAGCAGTCTGATGGCAAGTGGGAAAAAGCTGTTTCGGAACCTGGTGGACCTGCACCGGATGCTGCGGAACCTCTTTCCAGAGGGCAGCAGGGAGAACAGTCCATGGTGGGGGTGTGAGGGGTCACTGACGATGTTTCGGCCTCGGGACACGCAGCGCTGGGATGAAATGTCCTGAATGGAGGGAAGGCGAGCCCCGATGATCCTCTCTGCTGTCTGCACCACTCTCCTCACGTTCTTCCAGTCGGAGGCACTGCAGCCTCCACACCACACAGAGAGGCAGCTGGTCAGAATGCTTTCTATGGTGCTTCTGTAGAACGTCTTGAGGATGGGCGGGGGCGGGTGTGCTCTTCTCATCCTCCGCAGGAAATACAAGCGTTTCTGTGCCCTCTTGACCAGAGACGTGGTGTTCACAGTCCAGGTCAGGTCATTAGTGATTTGCACCCCCAGGAATTTGGTGCTGCTGACCACCTCCACAGCCGAGCTGTTGATGAGCAGTGGAGCGTGGCTGGGCCGGTTCTTCCTGAAGTCGACGATCATCTCCTTCGTCTTGTCAACGTTCAGGATCAGGCTGTTGTCTCTGCACCAGTCCACCAGCTGCTCCACCTCCTCTCTGTAGTCCAGGTCGTTGTCGTCTCTGATGAGGCCCACCACCGTTGTGTCATCCGCGAACTTAACGATGTGGTTGGTGGCGAACCTGGGGGCGCAGTCGTGTGTCATCAGAGTGAACAGCAGAGGGCTCAGGACGCAGCCCTGAGGGGAGCCTGTGCTGAGGGTGATGACATCGGAGGTGTGTTGTCCGATCCGGACTGACTGAGGTCTGTCAGTGAGGAAGTCTAGCAGCCAGTTGCGCAGGGGGGTGCTGAAGCCCAGGTGTCCCAGTTTTCCTGCCAGATGCTGTGGGATGATTGTGTTGAACGCTGAGCTGAAGTCCAGGAACAACATCCACACATGAGTGTTCTTCTCCTCCAGGTGAGCCAGGCTCAGGTGTAGGGTGGAGGAGATGGTGTCCTCAGTGGAGCAGTTTCGGCGGTAGGCAAACTGGAACGGGTCGAATGTGGAGGGGAGTCTGGAGACGATGTGTTCTTTTACCAGCCTTTCAAAGCACTTCATCATGATGGGAGTCAGTGCCACAGGCCGGTAATCATTGAAAGAGGTGATTTGAGGTTTCTTTGGCACCGGAATGATGGAGGCAGTTTTGAGACAGGCTGGCACTGTGGCTTGGTCCAGTGAGGTGTTAAAAATGTCTGTTAGGACACCAGCCAGCTGACCTGCGTATTGCCTGAACACCCGCCCAGGTATGTTGTCAGGGTCTGGGGCCTTCCGTGGGTTGACTCTTTTCAGAGTCTTCAACACATCGGCTGTGTCCAGGCAGAGTGCCTCCTCTTCCTGGTGGGGAACAGTTTTTTTTGCCGGAGTACTGTTCAGTGCCTCGAACCTCCCAAAGAAGTTATTGAGTCCGTTGAGAAAGTCAGCATCAACTTCGCCCACTAGGGGGGAGGATGGATTGTAATCTGTGATCGCCCGTATGCTTTGCCACATACTCCTGGTGTTGCTGGTGTCGTGGAAGAACTCCTGTATTTTCTGACTGTGGGTTCGCTTTGCTAACCTGATAGCACGGTTCAAGTTGGCTCTCGCTGTCCTCAGTGCCTCCTTGTCGCCAGACTTGAAGGCTGAGTTCCGTGCTTTTAGCATTTCCCGTACCTCCTTAGTCATCCAGGGTTGTTGGTTGGCCCGGGTGATAATGTTCTTAGTGATGCTGACGTCCTCTGTGCACTTGTTGATGTAGGCTGACACAGTCAAGGCGTACTCATCGATATTGATCTGGTCGTTGTAAGTGGCTGCTGCCTTGAACATCTCCCAGTCAGAGCACTTAAAACAGTCCTGAAGTGCCTCCATGGCCCCCTCAGTCCACACTCTCACCTGCTTCACTGTAGGTTTTGTTCTGATCAGCAGGGGCTTGTATGCAGGAATTAACATGACAGATAGGTGGTCTGAAGAGCCATGGTGGGGGCGGGGGGCTGCTCTGAATGCTTCTTTGATGTTGGTGTAGGCCAAGTCTAGAGTATTCACTCCCCTGGTTGGAAAATCCACATACTGGTTGAAGTGAGGGAGAACAGTCTTCATGTTGGCCTTGTTAAAATCCCCAGCAATGATGAAAACGCCCTCTATGTGTGAGGATTGCAACTCACTGATAGTTATTATTGCATGTTCTTCTAATTTTAAAGAAACAAATGAAATATTTGGATTTCCATTTTGTCATTTTAAAAAAAAAAGTGTGACAGATGAAAGGGGAATTTACATAGCCCTCAAATATGTTTAGAAGCAAGTTTATTTGCAAATGTATCAAGATTTACCCAAGATGTTGGATGTTATCAGTGATGTAGAATTAGTGAAAGGGTCTCTTCACTATCAGAATCACATTTATTTTATAAACGTCACTTTTTTATGCATGCAACATACACACAAGAGGTTTACAACTTTTACAAATTTCCTCCTGTTTTGTTGCACTTTTTTTGCAGAACTTGAGTAAATACAGAAAGCAGTTGTGAAATGATGGTTTTAGTGAAGGTAAATGAAACCTGCTGACCCGCAGAATCAAAGTCATTTAAATGGAATTTGAACCAAAAATCTGATATTCTTCTGATCTTTTTTTTTTTTTTACGGCCAAGCAGTGTTATTGTGTTAATTCATGTTTCGATCAGCTTTATTCCCAAAGTCAGTTAATTTACAGTATGTCTTGCATTACACCTGCAAATGTTTTTGGCTTTGATTTTAAAATGCTAAAACTCTGTTTTGGGAGATCTTCATTTTTTTCAGCGGCAAAAGAGCTTGTTAAACTTGCATATTTTGAGCTGTAATAATTAGTTCTAGGAGAGTAAAGAGGGAAATGAAGCATTATGTCAGTTTTAGTAGTTGCCACAGGGTCCCTTTGTGTTTGTTTTGGAGAAGTGGGTAGAGAGTTTGGCAGTTGAATCAGACTCGTCCTCAACCTCGTTAGACGTAACAATCAAACATAGCTTGTATTTTCCTCTTGCGTAGAACTGAACATGCAATTTCTTTCTGATAAATTCATCTATTAATAAAAGGTATTTTTACTATTTTTGTGTTAGAGGGATATTCATTTATTTATTTCTTGCATCCTAAACATAGAAGAATAGAGAATGTTTTTGCTTTGTTGCTTAGTAGCAAATAAAACTTTCTGTTAAACTGGTAACATACAGTCCATCCGTCCATCCATTTTCTAACACCCTTGTCCCTAGTGTGGTTGGGAGGGGGGCTGGTGCCTATCTCCAGCTAATGTTCCAGGGGAGAGGTGGGGTACTAACAAACAGTCATATTCAATAAATTAGAATATATATCCAGATGACTCTCGTTTGTCAGCTCAAAAGTACCTTTTAAAAATGGCAGCCTTTAAGAAGTATTTTAAGCCTACTTTTCTCTTTTCTTTTAGCCCACATTTCTGTTTTTAAAAATAGTTTTTTGATTGGTCTAATGTAATATTCTAAAATTAACAGAAATTAAGGCGTTCAAACCTCCATCTGTGGGTAATCAATCTGTATAATGTGATGCACTTAGTGGTAAACGTCTAATAATAAAACGGATTTACCCATTCAATAAGAAAATTATTTAAAAAGCTAATTTTTAAACCTTCCATCCATTTGTCATGTATTTTATCCAGCAATTCATTGCTGTTTAATATGAAAAGGCCCTGATTCTGCTAATAACCTAAAATGCTTGGTTCTATTTTGCACAATGTTTATCAGATTTCAACAAAAATGTCACTCAGTGTGACACAGGCTTGGACGTACAATCTGGCAGCTTACGCTGCAACCTTTCAGGGTTTTTTTTTTACTTTCTTGTAGAAGCACTTTGAATTGTCTTTGGCTGAAAGGTGCTATATAAATAAAGTTGCCTTGGCTTTTTCTCTGACAACATCCGCAGCCTACAATTTAAGTTTGAAAGCCATGAACATGAAAATATGTCGTGTTTACATTAGCTAAGCTTGTGGTTGAAATGTAATTATCATCAAATTGTATTTTATGCCTTGATATTGGATTGAATGTGAATGATTGTCATGACTGAAATATATTTGGAAGTGACTGGAAGTGTTTCTCTTCATATAAAGTGTCATAAAAATAAAACTTATTGAAATATTCAGAAAGTTAAAACTTAGCACTAGTGTTTGATTGAACCAACACTATAAAGGCTTGTAAATTCTTTAGTCACATGGTTGCAGTGTCATTAAGAAGAGGTTCAGACTAAGTCCCTGAATTTACATGTTGGATCGCCCTCAATACACACTCTGAATGATTAACTTAATTTCATAAGTTTATGACATGTTTCTGGAAAACTGTGGCCTTTGAGTTGTTATTCCAGATGAAAAAAAAAACCCATCTGAATATTATATTTAACATTTTATTGGTTTGATTTTCCTTTTAGGGCTTAAATGTTTTTCCAAGTTGTGCCATGTTTTTCTTTTCTTTAAATCCCCACATTAAGAAATTCTGTGGAAAAGCCCACGCGGGTGATTCAGATGGAACAGGTTTCTGCATGTCATGGCGTTCAGGCAGTTTGAATAAAGGTTGAAACACACAGATTCAGAGTGAGTGTGAAAGGATGTGGAGCTGCCTTGTCAGCCTAAACAGTGGAAGGGGTTAATTTTTAACATTTCCTCCCTGAGTTGTTTAATATATTACAATTTCCTGTTCAGAAAGCTGTTTATAAAATGTGAAACTGCTGCCTTGCTGCATGTAATTGGCAAAATTTCTGTTTGAACATACCCTACAAAGTATTTTAGGGGGTCACAGCAAGAGGTTAATGTCATTGTTCCTCAGCAGTTTGAAATACTGATAACTTTGTAGGCCTGTTGGCTTTTTTTGTTTTTAAATGGTTGCCATTCTGCCTTGTGAAGTGAGAAATAGTTTTTTAATTACACATTTATATGTTCTAAATTCTGCTTAAGTACCAATTTCAGGTTTTAGGCTATGGTTCTGTATGTCAGGAAAAGTAACCAAATTTCAAATGTTTAGGTTCTTTTCACTTATTTAATCAGAAAGTGATCCAATTAATTACAGACATGGATAAACAAACCATTGAGAGACGATTAGAGAGGAGGCCTTCAAGTAGCGAGATGTATCTGTACGAACTTCTCTTGAACATGAAAAAAAAAAAAATATATATATATATATACATATATATATAGTTCATATATATATACAGTATATATAGTTTAATTGTCCAACCCCTGTATATATATATATATATATATATATATATATAGTATATATACTGTATATACTGTATATTGTTCATATAAATGGCACAAAACTGTGCCTCATATCACATGTTGAACAAAATGTTGAAATTCCAGGCATCACTCTTGTTATAAAGATAGTTGGAAATAAAAAATATGTTTGTTTTGGTTAATTTAGTCTGAACCCTAGGTAAAATAAAAGGCCAGAAAAAAAACCCCCAAGCAGAATAACTTCTTACAAAGTACAAATGCAAAACGGTGTGTTTACCACTCAATTGTTACACAGTTTAAACACCAGCTGGTGCTTGTTAGCCTCCTGTTGGAGTGTTTAACTATGATTTTAGGCGTTGCTATGCATATAAAATGGGATGGTTTTATTTTACCTCTCTACCTGCTTTCCAATGCTTTAGTAGATTACAGGAAACATTAAATGTTTTTTTAGCTGCTGACTAAAAGTATGCAAGCAGATCTTAAAGCTATGGCATTTTATTTCTGGTAACTTTTCCTGCATTACTTTGGTGTGGAGTTCTTTAGATGTCATGGCCCATATCACATTAGCACTCTTTCCTGTGTGAACTGGACTGTGATGTGTATTATTGTTTCAGTTTGTAGCAAAAAAATCAAAAATGATTAATACTGCATCTGAAATAATAGAACAAATATGGATGTTCTTTGAATCATTTGTGTTATTTCATAATGCAGAATGTTATTATCAAAAGGTTCCAATTTTCATGGAGTAACAAAACTGGAACGAGCTATTAGCTGATGAGTTAGCAAAGTTATCTATTAACTTTGCTAAGTAATCGATGAGTAGCTGACTGGAGCTGCTCATCGATTAATTGATTTTATTTTATTTTATTAGTTAATTTATTTAATTGATTTTATTTAAATAGGACGGTCCATATTAATGAATGTACATTGTTGTTGTCAATATGTAAGATTTAGCAAAATTCTAATTTCCATCCAAAGTCCCTTAACATTCAAGATACAAACATTCATACAATTTCATAGTGAGCTCATAAAAATAAGAACTCACTATACTTGCTGCTAATTGTTTGCCCCATTACAGTTTCATTTCCTTCACATAGCTCTGTTTTTGGATACCAGAAATATTTCTAACCAGCCAAGACTTCCTTGCAACCAAACAAATACCAGCAGTGCACAGCAATAGGTGGGGTAGAGGCACAGCTCTGCTGCCTTCTGTAGTTTCCGTGACGTTTCTTTAAAATAAGTTTAAAATGCAAGAACTGTACAATAGAAAATTCCATTGATTTGAAACTGTAAGTATGTAAACATTCTAACTTTACTATGTAGGAAATTTTTTAGTTTTAGATATATTTGAGTCATTTAGAGATTCTCTTTTGATCTAGGATGTTTTTGCCGCATTTCAGTTTCTAAGGATACAGTTGACACATGAATTTTGTCTTGCTCTGCTCATGTTTAGTCTATGGAGTTTGTGTTTTTTTTTACATTTTCTAATGTCACTGAGGTTTCAAGTTTGCCAAACAAATGTTTGAAATCCAAACAAAAATCAACAGTCATACCCTCCGGATCGTTTTAGTTATTTTGTGATAAAACGAGGAGTTATGGTTGTCACACATGTTAAACGGGAAAAGAACCAAAACTTTTCTGGAAACCTGCAGATTGTTTTAAACCATAAGAGCCCCTGCATTCTGGTTTGCTCTAGAGCTGTTCACATTGGTAAGTGATGAAGAGTGGAGCTCCATGTTAACTCTTTGTCGTCTTCCTCCTCCTCAGTGGGTGGGTGCTCCCTCCTGCCAGAGAGGCAGCTATGCCTTCTACAAGTCGGTGAGCAGCAGAGCTCAGCCTGACGGGCCGCTCCAGGTGTGGAAGCTTGGCGAGTTCTACTTTATCCAATGTGGGCCGGAGGATCCCGTCTGCATCGCCGAGGTGAGAATCCTTTTTAATCCAGACTCTCTCCTTTATTGAAGCTGCTTCACATATTCAGACGTTTCCCTTTGGAGGGAGAGTGCATTGTTCATGGCAGCTAATTGGTGTTGGAAAAAGCTCTGAAACCTTGTCTTGTCTGACTCCCATCAGACCGAAGAACAAAGATGCTACGTTGAACTCAAAACACCCCAGTTCAAACAGTTTTTTTTTAATCAGTCAACTAAAGTTACTTGAAGCAGCTTATTGTTTGTAACAATTCTAAAATACTGAGTGCAGTAAACTCACCATTACTCCCATTTACTCATACTCATACTTGTTAAAAAAAAAAAGAACAATCTGTGAACATTCTGTCCTGTTCTACAGGAGTCAATATGCCACTATTATAGATACATTAATAATAGAGTGAAGGTGCCAGGAATAGAAGAGTAGTAGAACACAATGGAGAAGGTTCTTGGATGCAGAGGCTTTCTGTTAGAGTGCTAAACATTTCACTTTGATAGATTTGTTTATTTTCATATAGATTACCTAAATTCAAAGTCCAAACGATTAAAAGCTGTGAAACAAGATGGCTGCCTCTGACGTCACTCTGAACTGTGGAGGCCCAAGGAGGGGGTTGGTGGGAAAAATAATTCAGATTTTCCATAAATGAATGATTTATTGATGAGATTGATTTGTTGTCCGTCATAAACTAATCTACAGCTCATATTTGTCTTTTAACTAAAACCATAATAGTTTAAATCATCATACAAATCCTAAGAAAACATTTGTTACTTTACTACTTTTTTTTGTTGAAGTAATAAGAGACTTACTTTAACTTTAAGCAGCATTTATTCACTGTATTATGAGTATTACTGTAACTGATATTACATTTTACTGCTCAATGGATTGGGTCAATAAAACAGACCAAATATAATTAATTTCATAAGCTTCTGGATAAAGTCTGAATGATAGAGCTAATCAAATATTTTTGAAGAACTGGTCACCGCAGCAGACAGACGGTCTATTGAACCTCAGAAAATAATTAGAATTGGCTTTGTGTGTGTGTGTGTCAGTGTGTATTTTATTTTTTCTGGTTCATCAGCTGTCCCCTGATTAGTCTCATCAGCTTCTTCTGCATGGTTCTTGTTGTAACAAAACCATGCGGAGCATCAAAATCTTTGTTTATGTTCTCCTGTTTTGAAGTAGTTTTGATATTTTAGATCACTTCAGCCTTTAAAACCTTAAAAAAAACAAACTAGCACCTGATTTGTTTGACAATATCAAGATGCAGCATTTTGGAGGAAAACTACAGTATTAGTACTTACTGTACTTTCTATTGAGATTATTTCTCTTTAAAAAACTGTCCTGAAGATTCTGTCCACAAAAAATACAGATTATTATACTTTATATCAATTGGCTCGATAAATCGCACAATGGAATATTTCACCATAGCTCTGTTTATCCGTTATGTGAATAAATGGGTTGTAAAATAATGTAGAAAATATTTTTGTGTTTTTTTTTTTGTTTGTTTTTTTTTACATTAAATGCAATATATAAAACAGTTTTTGCTTAATTGCTCTGAATATGTTGGTTGTTTTTTTTTTCAGCAAATGGCCTTTTTTCAATCTGTATACTCCAGTTAGCGATTATTCGATTACTAAATGAGTTGACGATTGTTTCAATATTTGATTAATCCAATTAATTTTTGGGGGGTGTTTTCAAATATTTTTTATCTCAAAAAATGTGTCTATAGTAGCTTCCTGAGGCTCCACCAAGAGCAGCTTTTGTTCAAATTCATTTGAATAGATTGCAAAGTTCCAGTAGCCCTCCAACAGATGACGCGGGTGTTTCAGTGTGAGCTTCCAATAAAAGTCAGTGGAGAGTCCTGTCTGTCCTCCTTTAGTTCACTTATGTCATCTTTAATTCTGATCTGTTTGACGTTTAAATCGTCATCTTCCTCACTCACCTCTGTTTGCCTCTTCTGCTTGTTCACATCAATTTAGAGCTTGAGTTTTGGCCAGAAAAACCATCTAAGTTTCCAGCTTTGTGCTCATTCAGCTAGATGTTCGAAAGCAGAATTCAATACAATGAAACTGAAAGTAAAACTTCACCAGAATCTGAAGTGATTTAAACAGATGCTGCATAACTGACGGTTTCTCAGATGGTTGAAAAACAGCTGTGGTCTGTTTTTGTTGTTGTACAGGTGACCTTGCTGTGGGAAGATCAGGCTCGGCGCCACCTGCTGGCCAGCGCCAGACTGTACTTCCTGCCTGAGGACACTCCAAAGGGCCGAACCAGGGAGCATGGAGAGGTAGCACGTTTAAGGTTTTGTTGTTTTAGGTATTTAGAGATAATTGCTATCATTTATTTAAGGTTTTCTCCTCAATCTCTTTTTCATCAACCTAATTCTGATTTTTATTGTCCGTTAATCAACCCGTTATTATTGGTTATCAAAATCAAATCAGATTCATAGTAAGTGAATCTGAAGAGGACTTCTTGTCCTTTCCTGTGAGTTAAAAGCTGCATTTTTAAAGGATACAAAGTTTACTTTATGTCTGGGTTTATATTTATTGAATCAATTAATTAAACTTGAGTTTATTAAAGAGTAAAAAATACAAATATTTAATGCTTTCCACATGTTGTCAAAGAACTCAAAAGAGATTTTAATGAAGTAAGCCTGATAGGTTAATAAAACAAAACAGGCGGTTTCTTTGAGGTTTGGCCTCAAACTCAAAAAGAAACTTATTTTAATGCCAGGATTAATTTGCATTAAATTTTTTCATATTTCCGTTACTTCACACATGCAGTTTTACAGGGAAAGTTTCAGTTAATCCCTTAACATCAAGCAATGACACGTAGAGTGTCAGTTTTGGAAAACAATTATATATATATCTACTGTACATTTTATGGAAAAATGCAATTTTTAGAATAATTTCTCAGAGATCTTTGGGGAAATCTTTTGTCAATAACTATTAACTCCAAATGTTTGCGATTGAAAGGCCTTCTTGCCATCACAATCATCTGTAGCTCCCAGAATAAGTCAGGACTGCTTCTGAATATCAACATTGTTTTCACTAGGCAAAGACATGTTGGTGAAAACATAAACAATAAAATAAAACCGCCAACCTTCATGATCTTTTAATTTGTCTCATATCTGACTGTATTGCAGATGTAATCAGAAAGGAAGCATAACACTTTGCAGGTCAACAAAACACTTTTTTGAGAAAATGGCTTTTTATTTCTGAGAATCTCACACTTTTTTTTTTGCTAAATTATAAAAATCCAGTTTAGTTAATTTCCTTTTTTATTGTTAGATTCAAAGCTACTCTTAGGAATGAACCTGAATGTTTCTGCATCTGGTATGTTTTGATTCATTAAAGAAAAATTATAAATAATCAGAATCAGCAGATCAGACCACAAAGACAACCGGCAGACTCTAAATGTTCCTTCTGTACTTCCTAAAGGAATTAATTTTAAGAAGAACATGTATTTAGAATAGGCAAATACTGTGAAAATAAATGAAATGTAAACGATGTGAAATCTAATCTTGCAGCTGTAGACTAACACTGAGAATAAATGTCTCCTTAATATAGCCTGAGCTGCACTTAAAGAACATCTAATAATATCGTCTCCACAGGATCACTGGCTCCTTTTTAGAACCAAACATCTCTGCACAGGAATTTAAACAGGTTAAAATCCAGACTACATTTCCTCCTGGAAAAAAAATCAAACTCACTCAGCATCTTTGCTCAGATGTTATTTATTTGGCTTAATCTGCAGCAAAGCTGCAACAGTCAGCCATGTTAATGAAAACTATTATCTGATGAGATGGAGTGTTTTTCATCACATGCAGTCCGATGCTCGGCTCCCATGTGAACGTCTGCTGTAGAAATGAAGCTAATGTAAATCTTATGACTTGTCTGAAACCAAATTTTCCACATTTCATTTCGCATAAAATGTCTTTGTTGGTTTTACAGGAATTGGACTGTAGTTTATTTGCATGAGTTATAAGGTCATCTGTTTCTTGACAATTTTTGTCATTTTTTCTTAAGCAGCTTAAGTGGTATAAGACCCATAATCAACACTTTTAAAAACAGAATTTCAAGAACAGCACTTTATTATTAGAGATTTTCATAGTCACTGGTTGCTATGGTAATTCTCACTACATTCAGGCAGAAATGGGTGGGAATTTAAGCTGCTGTGCAAAAACTATCGATCGCATCAAAACAATGTCAAACTGCAAGTGGCAGAACTTTCCGGTGATCTCACATCGGAATGATTTTGTGTAGCAGATATGCTACATTAAACAGGAATTTTCTTAAAAACCTTGAATCAACATATCATTTTAGTCAAGTGAAGTCCAACTCCTGTGACTCATTTAAATTGTACATGGTGTTTCTACTGTAAGGTTGAGTTATGGCCCTCCAAGGAAGATGTGATGTTCTCATTCATTTAACCAGAATACTATTTATTTTTTATCAAAAAAATATTAAGAGGCTCATAATAGCATTGGTTAATATGAGCATATTTAAATGCAATTAGTGTGTGCTGTTAAGCTGTGCTACTGCACTTCTTAATGTCGCTGGTGTTCTGAAATAGCCAATTTTATACTCATTGGGAGGCCTCTGATTGTACGCAGTGGTAGATTTATAGCCAAAAGGGGAATTTGTAACAATTTTCATCAATAGTTCTTACACTAAATATCATGAAGGATTCATATCCATATTAGTTATATTTTCTTGAACTTCTGAACTAAAAATCTGAGGTATAAAAGTAGTAATACGGAGTTTTTATTTAATTTGAAACAGCAATTTTAAATTCAATAAGATTGTGTTTGAAAACACAACATTGGAAAGCAAGGCTGATTCTGAATTTCTTCTGATTATAAGATGAGTTTAAATTATATATCTAAAACTCAACCTGCAACCAGCCTTCCATAAATACATAAACAACAAAATACAGTGTGGGACACACTCCCGCCAATGCGCTAATAGCAGAGAGACGTTCTTTTTAGTGCTTTAGCATTTTTGATAACTTTGAACATTTTTAGTGCACTTAACTTCTCCTAAATACATTTTTCAGGATAATTTCCTTGGGTGATTTGTAAACTTTCAGTTGAAAAAGTTTCACTTCTCTGTTGAAGTTTTCGTTATCGATTTTTCAAGTAGTTAGATCTTTATATTCATGCTCTTATTTGGAAATGGATGAAGGCTGTTTATACAGACATTGTGTTTCCTCTCTTCACATTTTCCACCTGTGATGCAGTGCTGAAAATGACAATTATTCTGTACCCAGAATACCTTGTTGATGATGTCCTGCATTCTTTCTGACCAAGGTCAATTAGGTAAAATCTCCAACAGAGTTAGCAACTATAAAACTGAAACCATGAGTGAAAGGTTTGTTCCAAAGAATCACTCCCTGAAGCTGTACAGGAAGGTGTGCAGTAACAAATTTGACCTTATTGTGGGCGATGTGCTGTGGTGCAACCTTACATTGACACATGATGGGTAATAGTATGGCTGAATTTTGCTCTGTAACTTTAGCTTCCGTGTTGGCGTTGCACTTAGTATCAGTGAAAATAATATGATTGGCACTTTAGCATCGCTAATGTTTATGATTAGCACCATAGGGTTAGCACAAATGACTTTAATTAGTGGTTCACTGACAAAGTGAAAGTGATTTACATTGGAATAGATACATCAGCAGTCACTTTTTTGTCAGAAAAATTAAGCATAAGATTAACAGGGGAAAAAAATTAAGTCTCAACACTGAACTCAAACATTGATCTGGGATGTGTTTGTTTTTAAGTTAACAAGACTAAAACAGTCTCTGATTTTTAAATTACATTTATTAATTTGTGAATTCAGTAATAATATGTAGTTACATCTGATCCTACTGTCAATACAGTCTGTCTTCATCTCTTATCTTCTAAAATTTTCTAAGCATCAGTTTTGCTATATGATGCTATATAAGCATCATATTTATACCCACAGTTAAATGTTTTCAGCTCAATTTGGGCCAACGTTCATTCATTTTCAAACAATGATCAGTAGTTTTCTTTGTGGTTTTAAGCTTCAGCTGACAGCTGCCACATCCTGTGTTTTAGCTGTAAAAATGTCTTTTTTTAAGCAACTTGTTTCATAAAGAGCAGCCTTTGATCTCCACTGAACCTTCTCAGCTGAAGATTCGTTTGATTGGCAGCAGCTGGAGGTTCATCACATTTGTAATTGGGAAGCAGAGCAGCTTCCCATGTCGCCATCATTTTTTGCACCATTTTCACAAGCCAGAAAATGACTGTGGATTCCACCAAATGTTCTCCATTGTTGCACTAGCATTCTGGCTGGAGTCAAATCATTCAGATTTCCACGATTCACAGCTACAGCATTGCATTGCATAAAAAGACTTTTTTTCCTTTCTTGGCCTACTTTTTTTATTGCATTTACTAGCTTGGTATCTCAATCTTTTTTGGAGATAAATAGTTGTTCAAATGCTTAAATGTTTGGTATAGTTTCATTTAATTGTGTATTTTCTGTGAATGTTTCATTGCATCCTACTTCAGTTTATCATGGTTCTAATTACCATTTGTAGCAGTTGACTCATGAAATATGAAAGATTAGGTTCTCTAGTCAAACCAAAAGACACAATGTTGGCAGATTTTATTTATCAGAGTCATAATCTGTTGTTAAAGTATGTCTCTGAGTTACCCTAATTCATTTTCTGAAGCCACAAAGGTTAAAGGAGTTGCTTTGGCTGATAGTTCTTGTGTGGTTTCTTAATGTTTTATAAATCAGTCTAGATCCAAAAATATTTAATAAACCTAAAATATTTGTCTACTCTTTATTTAGAACATCTGTTTATGTACAATGACATTATGTTTATTTTATAATTGAGTGCAGCAAGTTTTTTTAAATGCAAGCCTAAATGCACAGAATAAAAGAAGTCAAAATATGTTCCATTTCCTCAGTCCAATATTCGATACATGAATGTCAGGTCTGATACTGCATCGGTTCCGCCCATTCCTGAGTGCAGTACGTTGTTTCAGTTGTTAATTTAGTGGTTTTCTTCACCAGGATTAAGGAAAGACAAAGGACAGGATGTGTTTAAACTGAATTTCTGTTCTCTGAATAGCTCAGTGGTCTGTCAATAGATCCTCCAGGGTTCATTTGTGTCCCAGGATCTCTCTGGTTCTGATCAGAGCGATCTGATATCTGTGAATCCTCACAAATCCAAATCAGCTGTTTCATCTGCACTTTCTGGTGCGTTTGAAAACATGTTAGTCTAGCTCCGGTTCCTGTTTGAGTTACACACAGGAAGTAAATGTAGGTTGTTTAGAGTCTGTGGCCAAATTTAGGACAGAAATAAAAGACAAATGTTGCTTTCTGCCTTTTTAGTGTCTATTGTTTTTTATTCCCATTCCCATTTCTTAACATTTGAAATTGATTTCAATTAAATTCAAAGCTTAGCTAGCATATTAAAATGTTTTTCTATATTTTAAGCCTTTTTTCTTTGCTTATTTTAGACACAAATAGAGGCCAGAGGTTGAGTTTGGCCATATTTTTCCCTGGGATGAGCTCATTGTGAGCTGCAGCAGCAGGAATTTGAGCAGCTCTCTGCTGGCTGCAGCTGAGAGGAGGTGGAGGTCACTGGAGGAGTGCCAAACCCCCGACCAACAAACCAAACGGGAGGAGCCGGCTGCAGCTCCACCTTTACTGTAAACTGATTCGTGACTCCTGCTTGTTTGTTCAGGAACACCTGAAGGACTTCATGTGCAAAAGCTACAGTTAGACTTGTTTAAATAGTTTGTTTTTTTAAAACGTTTCCTGGTCTGCTCTCATTGGCCGTTCAAAATATTTCAATTAGGAAGTACAAGCGCAGGTGGAGATGATCACACAATTGTTTCTAAATGATCAGCCGTTTAGCTGCAGCTCGACCCGTTTGACTTTGTCATCCTGCAGACGTCTGAAGAGACGACGATGCTCATCTTTTTCACAGACTTCCTAAACGTTTCAGACACATTTTCATCTGCTGCAGTGGAGATAAATCAGCTGTGTACGTGGCCATTAACTCTTGCTCCACTTCATGCAGGCTGATGCTACAAGTTCTGTCCCATAATCCCCTGGTTTTAATGTTTTATTACTCCATTTTGATCATTCTTTTTCAAGATTTAATAATGATACCACTAAAATAGAATTGGGTGCATACATTTGATTTCAAACAGGGTCAGGAATATACAGGCTTAGAAAATATATGCATTCAACTTTACCAACCCATAAAAGATTAAGTGGTCAAATATTAATTTATAATTCTGTTATTCACTGCAGTAATCTCACAGAATATTAGTCAGGGTATACGTATATACTTTACCGTGTGATCCCATTTAGATTAAAGAGAATGTGCAGAAATCATTGTCTTATTTTTGGGTAATCGTTCCACCCTGGAAAAGAAAAACAGACTAAAATGAAAAGCCTGAAATGAGTCAGAAATGTATACCTCTATTGGCAGAAACATTGAATTTTAGTAGTTGTGTCACACAATAAAGTCAGGCAGATAATTGGATCAAAGGAGAAGAGAACAATTCAAGGAAGGCTTTATTAAACAACCGTTCAGAAATATTTTGTTGTGAAAGATTTCATGGATTCAAACTTTTTACATTTTTTTTTAGTCTTTAATTTGGGTATAGTGTCAGTTTCAATCTTGTATTAACACAACGACTTTGGCTGTAAATCCTCCATAATCCGTCGAGCTCATAGTGTTTCTCTAGAGTCTAGAATGACTCAACGGAACAGAAAGAGAAGAAAACCTCTCATAAACTTCCTGTTTCATATTGGAGTGTTTTGCAATGAGTTAGTGTGTTTGTTTGACATCATCTGTCGCCGAGCAAAGGGGCCACATCTCTTTATTAATTTTTGTTAAAGCGTAGCTGTTCAAACAGCTGTTTTCAGACCAGTTGTCGTAATATTCCTGGAGGAAAGGGACTGGAACATGAAATCTTAAAATGTAGGGAAATGCTGGAAACATCTACTTTGCAGTCATATTTTATCACAAAACCTTTCTTAAGCAGTTCAGACTTATCTTATCCTGCTCTCTGTAGATTCCTTTGTGTCCTCGTGTTTTCTTCTGTTGGAACACGTTCAGCTCGATGTCTTCACCTGCTCAGGTGGGATGGAGGAGGAGCTGAATAGAGCTGGTTTATTCAAGGCCTCTAGGTATTTTTCTACGAGCAGAAATCAAAAACCGGATACTTTGACTTGTCCAGGTTTCTGTCTGTTATCAGTGACACTGAAGTCTCACATTATAAAGAACTAAACAGTTAGTTTTGTAAGGTTTTTAACTCTTGAAGCACTTTGTTACCAAGGAACGAATATTTATGAACACAAGTTCTATGATTAAAGATTATTGCTGCTGTGTCTTTGGTTTTTAAAACTCACTCAATGATAAAATGTGAGCTGCACATTTTATTTTTCATGTTCCTATTGAGCAAAAGTTCTTAATGTTTTCGATCCGTGTTCACATGAAGACTCCTGTTGAAGAACCCTAAACGATTTTTAAAGTTTTGACTGTTTAATCTGGTTCATTTGTGGAGCTGTGAACGTGTAATCTAGCCTTGATGTGGACCAAAAAATTTACTTTGGTCCACTTAGAAACTTAGGTCTCTGTTTGGTTGAAGTGAACTCTAGTGCAGTTCGAATGCATATGTGGATTCAAGTGGACCAGAGCCCGCTCCAACAGCAAGAAGACAACTATAGTGCAAAACATTCTGGGTAAATACAACCAAAACAAACACGAGTGTCTAGCGCTAGCGGGAGAAACGGCTTGTGGTTTTTTGCCAAAGACAAAAGAGAAATCCTACAGCTGCTAAAATCTGACATTACTCCATTTTTGTTTACATTTTGTGAAGAAGGAAGTTGACTTTTTCAGAGGGTTTCATGCCGTTTCCTTCATTGATTCTTGTTGCAGTGCCACCACAGGCGAAGGGAAAAACAGCCGCATCAGCTGAAAATAACAAGTGCTGCAATTTTGTTTCCCAATCAAACAATCAGACTACCAGATATGAAAACACCCTTAATGTATGGGTTCCAGAGTGAAAAGCCTCTCAATCTAGAGAAATTTGATGTAAAATTTCATCATAATGTTAATTTTTATGCTGTCACTCTATGCCCCTACATGTGTTATCAGTAATTATGTTAATTTTCACTCTATGCCCTTACATGTGTTAGCAGTAAACCTCAATCTGCAGTCCCATATGCCAAGCATTTAGCTGATACTGTTTTAATTAGCCTCAGTTAACTACTCAAAGTTCATCATTTTATCCAGGTTATTATTTTGAAGGTTCGCAACATCAATTATATAAAAGGGAGGTATAGAACCCTGATGTTATTTTCCTAAAAATAACATCTCACCAAGCTGATGCAGTAGGAAGTTGAACAGATGGGTCAGACTTGTCAGAAAACTGCAAACATTCGGCTAAATGTTTTCTTACTTAGCATTAGCCCTTAGCCAACAAATAACTGCTTTGAAGGAGTGCTGTCATAATTCGTCTCTGCAGGTAGTGAGCACTAAACATCTTCAGAAGTCTTTCTTGTAGCATTATAAAGGCCAAAGGACAGCTAAATTTATCACCTGCTGCTCTGTGGTGGTTGAAATTGGCCGGCTGCACTTTCACTGCTTTCTGCTTGCAGCTGCAGAGACAAACAGAGCAGTATGCTTCTACCCAGTAATCAAAACCAGTAACAGATTCATCCATCCTGAACGAAGATCAATAAAGATGAAGGAAAACTGTGAAAATGTCTAAGAGCAAAGAACTACAACTTATGCTGTGCTTTGGCAGATGTTCTAATCCATCATAATCTAATGTCGTTACATTCCCCACACCTGATTTGATCTGATTAGCCTTATAGTACAGTCACATGACCTTCAAATATATCCACTTCCATTTCTGAATGGAGACACTTAAATTCAGAGGACATAAGATGTCTCTGAAGCCAGTAGCATTGAACTCTTACAAAGCAGAAATCTCCATCATCATAAACATTTAAATCAGCAGTAAGGCTTAACCTGATTACCTTAATAAAAGGATATAAAAACACAAGTTTCACTCTTCATAATGCCAATAAAAAGTTTTCACTCACTTGGATGTTTCACTCAATTTATTGCTTAAAAATCCATCACAAATTGGTCTTTTTTTAATTATGAAAACGCCCTTTAACGTCAAAGTGAAATTGATTTCTATGAAATGACATTCAAGAAAAAAAAAGTAACGTTGATTGCATAAGTATTCACCCCTTTAAGTCAGTCACAGACTCCAAATTATAAAATACCCCCAAAGGGGGTGAATACTTTTTAGAGGCACTGTATATTTCTTACCTACAAGTGGATAAAGACTAATCCTGCATATTTGAAACTTTCATTTCTGTTCCAGCAATTCTGAAGCAAATTTCTGTTCTGTTTCATCAGGATGAGGTACTGGCCGTGTCCAGGAAGATGGTGGTACGGGTGGAGGACCTGGTGAAATGGTCGCGTGCCGACCTAGCCGGGTGGAGCGGTGGCCCAATGCCTCTAGTGGTCAAGACAAACGGTGTCCACGAACCTCCACAGAGTGGCGGAGACGACGGCGGTGGCATGCCAAGCAACAACAATGAGCTCCTGGAAGTCAAAACTGAGGGTAAAGAAAACGCAACCAAACATCCGATAAATTTCTATAAATATATGAGCAGAAGAAAAGTGTTTTCAGTCAAGCCCACTTCATTCGTTTTCTAACTTTTTCTAAAACGATACAGGATATGTTTGGAGCTGCTGCAGGCAGCTAGACATGTTTCTCCCTGGGAATTTTCTGTCCTCTAACTTTCTGTTTCTGGTGCAGGAGTTACAGCACCAGAAATGTAGCAGTTTATAGTTCCATGTCGGCTCCCTGTTCCTGCTTTTCAGCAACACTTCTCAGTCTGAGAGATAACCCTGAGGTTTAAGAGCTGGAGGAAAAACTGAGTCATGCTAGCTTTAACGTGTAGCAGCTGCAAATCTCACTGCAGAGCAGAGATGTTGGAGTGAATTGAAAAAGTGTTCACAACCATCTGTTTTTCTACATTTCTATACATTGCAACAACAAACTTCCATGTATTTTGTTGGGATTTTAATAGATTGTTGTTCTGGTATCCCAAAATAAAATCTGTTGCCTCCTTTAGAAATCAGCTAATTGGTAAATAAAACCAATCTGTGTGTGATTTATGGCGTTCCTTTGCAGTCTTGAAAAATCTAGAATCTGCTTCTATTATTTTACACCTTTATAAAAAGTCTGGAAAAATGTCAAACTTTTCCTGACATTTTTTTCTCCATTTCCTGTTTTGACTGTTTACTTTATTAAATATGTCCTTGATTTGCCAAATCACATCTTGATTTTAACAGTTTATATTTCTTTCTTGACTTGTTAAATAAAAACTCTGTAAAAAAAATGTTCAAAGGTCTGGTCAGAAACAAAAATGTAACTTTTTGATTTTTACCTAAAATGTTTTGTGGCAGAAAACTAAAACTGTGACTCACTCTTAGCAATTCATCTCCATTATGAGACATAGTGATGGCAGTATCAGGCTGTGAGAATGATTTTCTTCTGGAACAAAATCTGTTTAAGAATAATTTCTGTTCATCCAGTGTGACTGATGCTGAGCTGTTTTCCTAAAGAGTTTACAAAATGTTCTCATTCCCCATGTGCGTGAAGCTGATGGAGACAAATAGGCCTGTCACGATAGCAAATTTTGCTGAGCGATTAATTGTCTCAAAAAATTATTGCGATGAACGATAATATTGTTTGAAGACCTTTTTACACTGATTTAATGGAAATGACGTAATAATGCATGTGATTTCCTGCCAAAGATAGATACACTTTATTTTCAAAAGAATATTTAACACTGGAACTGATAAACAAAATAAACAAAACAACCAAAAACAAAATGGATTCTCAGTCTCCATTAATAAAAAATGTACTTGATAAAAACTAAACAACATAAAGCCAAAGTGGAAATAAATACTGCATTCAACCTAAAGACTGCAGATTATGAAGTCTGTATATTATGTTGCCCTTCAGTAATAATTAGATTTAAATAGAGAAGATGGGCACATCGACTACCTGATGCAATAGTTCACACTACATGATTTTTTGCTCCTATTTTTCCCCTTATGACAATCTTAAAACGTAGGTCTTTCTAAGATTGTGTGGTGTGTTACGGTAGATCATCGTTGCCGCTCCGATCCGAATCAGAGGTTTTCCCGACTGGGATCTTAACTCAGCCTGTTGAATGTGACAGGCAGCCAATCAGAAAGCGTGGATTCTCCTCAGTGTTTTCTGAGGGAAATTACAGAGGGAAATCCCAAACAGCTGACACGGCACAACCCAAAGTCCAGCGGACATTGGAGATGATATGTGGAAACAACATTAATGTTTATTCAACATGCAAAGAATATAGAAATGACAAGAGGAGGAGTTGGAGCGAAATTGCTACCGCAGTTGATAAACCCGGTAACTTTTCAGCTGTTCTTTGTTAACGTGACGTAAATAGGTTATAATGATTTTCATTCAGTCAGGACTTTACGCTGACACTAGCCACATGCATTGCAGGTAGATTGTAGTAAAGCATTGATTAATGCCTGGTTTTAAAATTAGTTAACTGAACTTGTAGCCATTATTTTGTGCCCATTGTTGGACACCACACGGCAGGACCGAACCCGATCGAACCGTTATACCTAGGATTTCTGTCGGCTAATGTGTGATCAGTCAGGTTTTGAAAATGGGCCGACAATCGGCCGACAGCTCTAAGATCGTGTCGTGTGCGCTGGGCTTTACACTAAGGAAATGAGGAAGGGGGGGTCAGTGGAGAGCACCGGAGTTGAGCCTTTTTTCATTCGGTGTCATCAACAGAAAGAGAAAAAGGCCGGAAGAGACGATAATACCGATAATTGAAATGACATCGATAGTTTTAATTTATCGTATGATTAATCGATTTATCGTTTATCGCGACAGGCCTAGAGACAAAAGACTTCCAGCTGTCACTGCAGTAAAAGCTGCTTCTGTAAAGTGTTGACCTGGGATGGTGCAAAGCAAATTCTTTCCACCATCCCCAACATTTTTATCTGCAGAAAATGTTGAAGTCCCTTTTTTAATTTTTGATTTTTCTTCTTTAATTATTCAGCACTTGCAAATGTAAAAAGCTCATTTAAAACACCAGAGAACATAAAAAAGGGTCAAGAGGTATGACCCTTTTAGAACTAAAGTTGAAACTCTTAACAGCAAAGTAACTTTTTACTTTTTTGTTATTAACAGTAATGTTCATCTCCTGTGTGTTTGGTTTCATTTTTCTCGTCATAAACAGGACGTTTTGTTTTGACCTGTTCAGTGGGGAGTTGTGTCCAAACTTTTCAGTGGTGGTGTTGAAATATAAAACAAACTGAAATATTCATGGGGTGTAAATGCCGTGAAAGCATTTCAGCTGTTCCCACAGAAGAATGAAGCGACAGTATAGCTATTCTGTAAATCAATCAGCTGACATCTTGTCATCTTGTGCTGCAGTTTGTTTTTTGAATTTTCAGCTAAAGCATTGATGTAGAAAATTCCTGATTGGTGCATTGATCTTAAAAGATTTAGAAGTTTGAAAAGATTTTTTTAACTGTCTTTGCAATTCTTCAAATCTAAATTTCTGATTTAATTGTTTTTTTCTCTGCCTTCAAAATCATGCTTAGGTTAGTTTTTTCATCTTTGTTCTGGATGTGTGTATATTTTTGTTTAAAAAAACCTACAGATATTGACAGTTCCCCCCATTCTTCAAGATATACTGTATATTGATATTTATGTGTACAGAAATAGTTTTATATCAGCATACAAATTTGTTTTGTTCATATTTGTAATCCTGTAGTAGGAAACAAGATCAAATATGACCATGATTCTTTTTTATTTAAAAAATTAGCTTCTCTTCAGTAGAGTAATAATTATTTTTGCAATGTTAAATGCTGATGTGTTTCTCCTTGGAGAAAGCTTGGATGTGATTTTATGAAAAGTGAAAAAAAAAAAAAAAAAGAGTTTTTGGAATGAGACATCAGTCAATCAAAGTTCTGACCCTGTCAGCAGTAATGTTGCTTCACTATTCAGCAGCATGTGTTTTCCTCAAGGCCAGATCAGAGGTCACCATGCGGATTCTGAGCGGCCATTTTTTCTCTGCTGTCTCCCCGCAGACGAGCTGTCGCAGCGGCAGACTGTCAAGGTTCTTAGCTACCCACAGTACTGCCGCTTCCGCTCCCTGCAGAGACGCATCCAGGATGGAGCCAGAGGCCCCGCACTGCAGGACCCATACCTCTTGGCCCTCGGGGCCATCAAGGTTCTGCCCAACATCAGGGTGATGTACTGCAGGGACACCTTCAACCACCCGACACTGGAGAGCAGCGCCTGTTTCTCCTGGCAGTTCAGTGAGTGAAACTGGGAACCTTCAGAGGCTGCTTAGATCTACTGCTTAGATTCTTTTTTTCAATTCATTTTGTTTGTATAGCGGCAATTAGCAACAACAACTCATTTCAATTCAATAACACAATCATCCCAGTTGATCCTAGTTATCAGACAGCAAATTAATCTCAATTTATTGTTCAAATTAGTTTAAGAAGTTTCTGTCTAAAGAAATTCAGCAGATTGCATTGAATCACTGACTTGCAGTATTCACTCCTCCTGGACCAGCATGTAGTGACAATCGCTACATGCTGCTATATGAATGTTCCACCTAGTATTCATATAGCAACAATGGAGAGGAAAATTCACCTTTAACAAGAAGAAACTTCCAGCAGAACACGGCTCAGTACAAGCTGTCACTTGCCATGACCAACTGGAGGTTTCAGAAGACAGAGCAGAGCAGACACAAAAAATAAACGCATGAACTGATGTAAGAGAACTTTCTATGTTCATAAAAACCAAAAGTTAATAGCAGGAGAGGGAGAACATTTAGTTGATGGCAGCAATATGTCAGCCAATGCCCTCCTCCAGGAAGGTACCGCAGTTGAAACAAAACACAAGACCAGATGTAGCTTCTATGGAGAGCAAATAATAAAGAAAACATCAAGTTCACAGTTAAAATAACTGAATAATGCAGGAGAGTCGCAGGAGAAGAAAGTAGCAGAGTGAGGAAAAGTTGTCCATATTCTGTGTTAAATATACTATTGTTGTTCTTGTGTAATATTCTGAGAAACATTTTAAATAAAATTTGCATGAACAAATGTTTGACAATTACATTTTCAACAATATTTAATAATAGGGCTGCAATTAACAACTATTTTCGTAATTGATTATACTGGCAATTAATCAGATTTTAAAAATTGCCATATTTTACAAATTTTTCATTTGACCACTAATTCCTTTTTCATACAACATTAGAAATGCATTAAAGGATGCAAAGAAACAATTTTATTCATTTTTAAAATAAGAAAATAAACATTTTATTGCCTAAAATGGAATAACATAGGATTCCTTTAGTGAATATGAGCCGGGTGAAGTTATAACTATGCCATTTGTGGAATTTGGGGTAAAATATATTCACATGCAAATTAGTTTTTATCTTGAATTCAAAATGTATTAATATTTTGTACAGTTTTGGCTTAACTACTTCTCTGTATATGTTTTTTTTTCAGCAAATGGATTTTTTTTAGTCTATTGAATAATCTATTACTAAATTAGTTGACAATTATTTCAACAGTCAATTAATTGGATTAATAATTTCAGCCCCATTTAACTAACTTAACCTCACCACCATGTTAAGGATTATTCATATCACTCTGACTTTTAGTTGCTGATTAGGGTAAATAATTTTCACACACACACACATACATACACGCCGTCCCGTTTGTCCACTAAGGCGGTTAATCTGTTGCTGTTAGTCCAAATTAAACTGATTTCTGTGGTTTTTCTGTTCAGAAATTGAAATGATCTTCCACATCGAGTTAACACAGAGAACACTCTGGCAGCCTCAGAAATAATTTCAATTCTGTTGTCTGTCACTAACAGACTCAAAAACGTCACTTCCTTCCTTACAGCCTGCCTGTGAAACGCTGCCCCCTGCTGGACGTCTTGATTAATGTTTTCTTTTAGATTCTGCAGTACTTTGTTATTGTTTTTAAAGTTTGTCCTCATCGTGTCCCTCTCTTGCAGGGTGTCCATCCCTGAGTCTCCGAGGACGACCTCGTAAGAGGAAAGGTCGCGACAGCAAAGACTCTCCGACCTCGGGCCAACCAGAGTCCTGGATCGAAAAGATGAAGGTTGGTATGTTTTTGTTCTAGAACCTTTCTCTGCTATCTGAAGCCAAAGCCTTCATTGAGCCCAACTCTGATTGAATAAACATCTTCTGCTCATTCTTCCCTTCCAAACCCTGATAAAGACACAGGAGTTCAGGGAGAAGTTAGACCAAAAAATAGTATCAGAAGTCAAAGCAGATCAACTAAAGTGATCCTTACTGTTGTTGTTGATCACAAAATGTTAACAGAGAAGATCTGAAGTTGTGGGTGAACCTGATCCTCACAGTGTTTGACACTGAACCCACTCTACTTTCACTGCGTTTTTCTGAAAATATGGAAATTTATTCAGGAAAGCTTGACAAAGCAGGTCTTTAACAGAAAACTGTCTAAAAGTGGACTGACTCAAACCGTCCTCCTTTTTCTTTTCTTCCTCCTGCAGGAGAACGTGATGGGCAGTGTGGAGGTCGGCTGTGAGGGCAGCTGGCTCCCCCATCCAGAGGAGCAGCTGTTCCTGGATCAGCTCTTTGTTTTCATGGAGCGCCACGGATCGCCCATCCATAAAGTTCCCAACCTAGGTTTCAAGAAGAGTGAGTCCTCTGTTTTCCCTCTACTCTCTGCTCTGTTGTTCAGTTTTCTTTCACTCCTTCAATAAAAATCATCTCCTGTTGTTACTCTGGAATAGTTTATTTAGTCCTTTTTTGTGTTGTTAATACTTTTTAAGTTTTTTTATATAATTTTTTTGTGACGCTTTCCATTTGATTTGTCTTTTTCTTTTACGAGTTTCTTATCTTTTACTTTTCAGCTTTTCTCTCCTAGTCTTATAACTAAAAAATGTTTCCTCTACATCTGGTCAATTCGTCCCATCACCATTTTGCAGTCTGTATTGTTGTTAATTAACTTTTTGGTAACACTTTGACAGGGTGTGCATAAGACTGACATAGCACTATCATAAACATGACTTTATAGTTGTCATGAACATGAAGGAGTCTTTATGAATGTCTATGACTGTTGTCATGAAGTGTCATTCGGTAAATAATGACACTTTCAATGCAGAGTTACATTAAGACTTGTATTAAAAGTCCAATAAAAATATCAACTTTTGCATTAAAAGTATCATTATTTACCGAATGACACTTCATTAAGTCATGTTTATAACAGTGTTATGTGAGGCTTATCCACAATCCGCCAAATAAAGTGTTACCAACTTTTTTTTCCCGGTACAAAAGTCTTCACACAGTAATGTGCAAACAAATTAACAAAGATTTGAGTTCTTAGTGTTTTTTAAATGTTTAATTCATAAAGTACAGAACTACCAAATTAAATAAACTAAGAATCATTTGCTTTGTTTTTATTTTCCTTCCATGCATTCTTTTTAGCTTTTTTTTGTTCATTTATCTCCTTTTTTTTCTTTCAAATTTTCCTTTTTTTCCTCAGTGTTGACCTTTTATTGATACATTAGAACATTTTCTTTTGACTTTAGTTTTCTTTTTCCACCTCTTGCTTATTTCTCTCTGCTATTTAATTGCTGGTGTCATCTATCTAAAAACCTTAAAGATGCACTGGAGTCTCTGCCTGTGAATATGAACTTTCCATTCAGTATTAAACGTTAAACCAGCAGAATTTTGATTTGGAAACATTTGTATCGATCGTAGAGCTTAAAAATAAGTTTGATAAATGTGGATTCAGTAGTTTTACAGTTTTACTTCAATAGGAAACTTACAGACTTACTGAGCTGAACCTGATTTACATTTTTGATCTGTTTCTGCAGTCGACCTGTTCCTCATGTATTCGGTGGTCAAACGGCTCGGTGGCTACAAGAAGGTGAGCTTGATCTACCTTTGTTGAGATGTTGTTGAAAAAGCAGAAAAGATGTAACGGTGAACCTCTGATAGACTTTCAAAACATCCGAACAACTTAAAAATATTACAGAAAGGTCTGGATCAGAGGAAAAACATCACAAATTTTTAGCTTCCAACATGGTGCAGCAACATTTGAGTCAACAAAAACCAAAGTCAAAGATGAGCAGATACCTGTAGGATCTCTGGTTATTGTTCTGTGTGTTTGTATGTCAGGTGACTTCGGACCGCCTGTGGAAGGTGGTGTACAACGAGCTGGGCGGATGTCCAGGCAGCACCAGCGCAGCTACCTGCACCAGGAGACACTATGAAAGGTTGGACGAACAAACAACCCCCTCGTCCCGACTGCCTTCGTCAGGATCCAAAACCGGGAACTTGTCCATTAGAACCTCTAAATGTTGTGTGTGTTTTCAGACTGATGCTTCCATATGAGGAGCACCTGAGAGCTGGAGGAGGAGCAGAGTTTAAAATCCCCGATGTGCCACTGCCTTCCAAACCCAGAGGAATACGAGGACGGAAACCTCTGCCCAGAGGCAGGAAGCCCGGACCCAAACCCAAGGACAGGAGGACGGGGACGTTGTCACCTGCAGCTCCGCCTTCTCCTGTAAGTCACACACTGAAGGGTCGATTCATCCAGTCTTGGGTTCTGCTGTCATTTTTATCCTATTTCTGTTCTTTTCAAAAGCTAAAAGCACAGCTGATCAAATCAAAACTTGATTTGATTCTTATTAATTACAACTGTTATTAATTAGTAAATACAGCAAGGTGTTGCTGTATTTCCATTACAAATGTGCTCAAAGCTTTTTTGATTTTCTGCTGATATTGGAAAAACTCAATTTCACAATAGTGTTGTTTCCATTATATAAGAAACTCGATTAATGGAAGCAGCATGTAGCTTCATTTGAATAAGTTTTATTGATTAAAAGACATTTTTAAGTTGCTACATTAAAAGTTTTTCTATGGGAAAATAGATAAAAGTTGTGTTGTTCATTTCTTGTTAAAAGTAGAGTGACTGAAACTAGCAAAGTTTTTCTCCATCAAAGGTATTTGGTTTAATAACCACGCCCACTTCAGACAGACATGGCAGATTTTCAGAATCATTTTGAAGAACTCTTCTGAATATA
This sequence comes from Xiphophorus maculatus, assembly GCF_002775205.1. NCBI lineage: Eukaryota > Metazoa > Chordata > Actinopteri > Cyprinodontiformes > Poeciliidae > Xiphophorus > Xiphophorus maculatus. The sequence continues at coordinate 9,346,364 of NC_036453.1, forward strand.
CAACATACTTTTTTCTTAGATTGTAATCATTTTAGCACTCCTATTTGCTAAAATAATTTTTTAAACCCACCAGAGAACCGACTTTTTCCTTTTCTCCTCTTGTCCTTGAACAGATTCTGAGTCCAAACGGCTCCATGGTGGTGAAACGAGGCAGAGGCCGACCGCCAGGAACTCGTAACAAATCCACGCTAATTGCTCAGGCCAAACTGCTGGCTCAGCAGCAAACAGCAACCAAACAAGCAGCAGTGGTGGAGCTGAAGCAGCACAGTCTTCTGCTGCCCCCTGTAGGCAGAGGAGGACCGACACCCAGCAGCACACACCGGGTAAAAGTCCTGATGCTGCTCTCATTTCTGTTTCCTTTAGCAAAGCCAGACTTTATGATCCTTTAGGTGTTTTGGAAAGTGTTCAATATTCAAACTGCACAGTTTTATAATAAAGTTGCAATCTAACGTTTAATTAAAAGCCTAAATTTGGAGAGTGTTGACACCAAATATTTAAAGATAATAAAACAGACACATTTTTTTCCCGTTGTCTGAAGTGAAATCAGATCAAACTTCTCTTGTTTCAGGTCAGTTAAAGTACCAAAATAATTTCTTTTTACTACGGTAAATGCCAGAAAACAGAGAACTTTTTTTGTTACTTTCTTAGGTGCATAGATTAAAAAAAAAAAAATTTTAACGTAATTTGAAGCAGGAAAAGCTAAAACTGCTACTTGAGTTTTGGGTAGGTCATATTTACAGACAAAAAAGGTGTTTGTAATGTTAAATGCAATAAATATATAAATATATATAACAATTTTGGCTTTATTGCTGCTCCAAGTGTTTTTTCAGTAAATGGCCTATTTTTTTAGTTTAATGGTTGATCGATTACTAAATCAATTATTTCAATAATCAGTTCTATTTGAAACTTTTCTTGTGTTCATTTGTATTGTTTGGATGTTCAGGTGTGGTGCAGGTAAAATGCGAAAACGTACCTTGAAAATGCTTGGGTAAAGTTCCCAAACTCTGTAAAGAAAGCTTTGAAAGATCAGTTTTATGTTGTAATCCATCCTTGTTTTCGTCCCTGCAGCCCATCCAGCCAGCCATCCTCCCACTCAGCATGCCCCTGACCCCTGACCTCTCCCCCATGTCTCCTTCCTTCCTCCCCTTCAAAACGACGGAGCTGAAGTCGGAACGCAGCGACTCGGTGGCTCCTCCCCCTCCCAGTGTTCTCATCCCTGCTCTCCCTCACTTCGTCACCGGCTCACTGAGCGGTTTCAGCCCCATCAAAGGCGTGTGCCCTCTGGACGTCTTCAGGAGCCAAATCAGCCTCCAGAGGGGCCCCGATAGCCCCGCCCTGACCCCTCAGGACCCGGCACAGCTCCACCCGGCCATCTTCACCCTCCAGCCCAAAGGAGGGAACCCGGACACGCCACACCCCAGCTCGGAGCAGCTGCAGCCTCAGCTGCACCAGCTCCACCAGCACCACTGCTCCGGCTGCGGCTCAGACGATGGGGGTCAGCGCGGAGCGTCCAGGAGCCGGCCCCCGCCGCCTCCACTCCGCGTCCTGCCTCTCAACCTGGACTGCAGCGTCCAGGTGAGGAAGGTGATGCGAGCTCACCTGGACTCGTCTCAACTGCAGACCTTCACCCGCCGGCTGTCGGAGGCGCTGTCGCAGGACCTGAGCACCAAACCGCCCTGCTCCCCCATCACTCCGCCGCCGGAGCAGGCGCTGCCCCTCAACCTCAGCAAACGCTTACCACCCAAACGGCCCAGCGCCGAGGGCCCCGAGCAGAGTCCGCAGGCCATCAACAGAAACTCGGATCCGTCGTCCTCCAAGAGACCACGCAGTGGCCCCCAGGAGCAAGCGCAGGATTTCAGCCTCAGGGGCCGCTCCAGCTCCTTGGTGGTGTCCGGTGTTCAGAGCATGGAGGCGAGGGGTCAGGAGGAGCCAGCAGACCTGAGCTCCCCGAGCCGCATAAGGGCCTTCCTGCTCGGACTTCCACCCTTCCAGGTGAAACTGGAGGAAGACATGAACGGGACGAGGTTTGTGAAAATTCCTCCTCCGACCGAAACCAAAAGGACCGAAGTCGGAGATGGAGGCGCGAAGACGGAGGCAAAGAAACAGGAGGAATCGATGGGGAAGGAGCAACCGGAGCGAGATCCGACCCTGTGTCCCGGTCCCGCGGAGCTGAAAGGAGCCGGCCCTTCCGACACAGACACACACTGTTTTTAGCGTTTATTTCCATAAATCAGGATCACCTCAGAGACTCGTCTGCGCCGGGCGTTTGCTTCTTTAATGACGTTTATTTCGCTACATTTCCATTTTCTCTGGAGGAACGTTATCAAACCGAATCATGACAATCACAGATGAGTTTCCGTTAAAACAAAAACGGGAGATGATTTTCTTTTTGTTCCTGAACACTGCCATAACCCTCGGAAACACTATACACTTCTCTCCTCTACGTTCCGATGAAACTGAAACGGAAAAACAACAGTTAGAACAAGATATCATGTTTGGGTGATGCTATGCATCATGACTCCTCCCACAGCATCCCTGGTGTCGTCCGCTATTACCGTTTTTAAATTGTTCTCTACGTCCGTAGGGAGAGACTTATTTTCTGATAGTGTTTAAATGTATTCTAGGGCTCAAAATGAAAAGCTGTCTTCACAATGTATCCAGTGAAAGTGAAGCGTTTCAGTCCTGCTCTTTAGCTGATGTAAACGTACACAAACGTGCCTTAAAGGGCCGGCGACCCTCGCCATTCCCGGCTTCACCTGCATCCACTCAGACGGAGATACCTTGATGTTTCAACAAAACATCCATCAACCAGGTTCACCATCGTGTCGGCTTGCTCTCGCCTTTGTCTCTGTTCAGATTCTTAGATCCCACATGTAGCTCCGACAGTCTAAACTACCTCAGGTTCTTCATTTCTCCCCCTCCCCCCATTTTTTAATATACCCTGTTTGAGAATTATAAATCTATCCCAACGTGTTTGAGTTGAAAGCATGCTCAGAATGGTCCACAACATCTGTAGCTTCCTTCTTCAGCAGGTAGAGGCTGCTGCCAAATCAGTAAGTTTGAAATCAAAACCAATCTTGTATCTGCAGCTTCAGAGTGAGCAACTCCTGCCTCCATATTGGGATTCATGCGCTGTACAGGTGCGCCTCTATAACTTAGAAAATCACCAAAGAGTTTGTTTTGATCCATAAATTCAGTTCAGAAAGTGTAACTCGTGGTTGTGGAGTAGCAGATTTTCCTTGCACTAAACTTTCCATTTAGATTCTTTGCTATAGCACTCTCTGGATAGACAAGTTCTGTAGCAATTGACCTTTTCTTGCCTCCATAACATTTATGTACTAGAGTATATTTTTATTGGCTTTCATTACCTGTAAGCTATAATTACCAAAAGCAGAAATAAATGCTTAAAATAAATCTCTTTCTGTAATGAATCCATGACATTTCTGTAGTTTCACTTTGTGGACTGAATTGTTAACTTAAATTCTCACTTTAAATTTCTTTAGATGCACCTGTGATTCCAGGAATTTCATGTCAGTTAAAGCCTTTTGTTAGAAACTAGAAACTAAAATTTAATCTTGCATCAAAAAATATGTCGCTTTTCTTGCTGTCAAACATCAAGGTATCTCTTTAACTCACTTTTCTGTTCGCTTTGACACCACATATGCTGGTTCAGATTTGCACACCTACTGTACTCCTTTTGCTTTTTGTCATATGCCAGTTATAATTTACTGTCTCTCATTTCTCAGCGTTTGTATTTGACTCGAACTAATAGGTGCTGTTTTTCCTAGTTATGTAGCTCATGGCCACATTGTTTTTTGACTTGTTTCAAGGCTCAGAATGTTGTCACGCTGCAAGTCAGAAAGTTTTTAAAAGGTGGAAAAATTCACATTGATTTATCCACAGAGAAAATATTTTAAAGAAATGATTTTAAAAGATGAAAAAATTTGCTTATTAGTAATTATTTTTTATCAGATTTGTTTGACTGTTGGCTCCATGTTCAGCAAAAATATTTGTGAATGATTGCATGACAAAACAATGTGTACTCAGTATATGGGCAGATGCACCAAAGTGCTTCACCAGACTCCTGTATAATTCTGCTATTGATAGTATTTTTACAATTTTACTTCATTCATTTGTTTTCCTTCTTTATTGTAAAATAATTATGGGGCAAAAAAAAAAAAAACTACAAATGTCACATATTCTTTATCACAGTAATGTTTTTCACAAACAGGGTAACTACTGTAACTACTGTCTGGCTCTGCTTCATCACATCAGTAAACCTGTATTTATTGGTCCCAGAGAGCTTTAAAGGAACTCGTTTGTAGAACAAATAATGTGGACAGTGGTGCTCACTGAAGAGCTTATCACATTTTAAAATGAAAGAAGGATAAAAATAATATTGGTCCTCCACAAAGCTGCTGTTTAGAAGCTTTTAACAACCGGCACTGACATGAAATGATGCTCTTTGGTGTTAGCATTAGGAACAATGTCTGACTCACATTTTAAGCTGCTTACCATATTTTTTGTATTCCATGAAAGTGTTGAGTTAACATATGAACTGTCATTGGAAGAAAGATTGCTACCATACATCATTTAGTTTAGTACGTTGGTTAGCTGAACATGCTAATATCCTAATGCATCAGATAAACGACTCGTCAGATTTTAAAAATAGCTGTTTGGGTCAATCATGTTTTTTGGACCTTCTTAATTTTTGTGTGTTATATACATATTACCATTAACTAATAAAGGTTTTGTTAATCATTGATACAACAGTAATAATTTTGCCAGCTAGACTTGTTGACAGCTTGAGTCATTTTAGCGTTTCATTGAGATTTACCCGACATTGTTAGGTTATTAATTCACGGGCACCAAACCTTGGTTTTGCTGGACTGTTTGTTGTTCTAAACAGTTTTATCAAACTGCAGCATGTTTCAAACTCAAGGCTCGTGGGCTAATTCCAGACGGCCGTAGCTGTTTTGGTGGCCCACTAGACTCCAGAATAGAACTTCAAGAAAGCAGTTGTGTGATTAATTATTTGATCAGGTTTTTTTGTATACTGTCAAGCATCAGTGTAAAAATTTTTAAGTATATTTTAAGAAGTACTCAATGAATGTAGAGAAAGCTATATTATTTTAAAAGTTGAATATAGTTTTATCAAAGCATTATGCCACAACCAGCCCTTTGAGGAAATTTATGACCATGATGAGTTTCAAACATCTGTACTGCAGGTACTGTACGGACAGTGGAACATTTCTTGGCTTAACATGCTAGCTTGCCATGCTTTGATTTACCTTAGACCCCAAATCTGCTATGTGGGGATTCCAGTTCACTTCGTATGTTTATATAAAAAATTTTGACTACTCATCTGTACAACACTTCAAAGTTGCTGCTACTAGAATGGTGATAATTTTCTTAACTTAGCATGCTGACATTTAGAGTTTTTATTGTAATTACTGTTCCAAAGATTCTGTATTTAACAGTATATATATATTTTAACAGTTATTCCTATCAATCAGTTGTCTTTTTTGACTTACCTTGGTAAATCGGTTAATAGCAAATTGTTTGTACGCCAAGATGCTAATGGTGAACATTTTTCTTGAGTTGAAGTTGCTTTAAGAACACAAAACATTTAAAAACTTGCTGCTTTACACAGGCAACACTGTTTTAAAAGCTCCTGTTTATCATCAGTGTGACGGTAGATGGTTAATCTTACAGTTCATTTTGTGTAGAGCGCCTTTAATATGCATTTGCCATACAAATGCATAACCTAAAACTGATCCTTGTTCTAATAACCACAGCTTTTAAAATTGAGTTTCCAAACCTGTTCCTTTAAAGTTGGTCTGGGTCTGATCAGTCTTCTGGTTCCTCCCAGGTGAAACACAGCTCCACTGGACCAGTTTAGAATCACCTGAACTTTGACTTCAGTTCTTTTGCTCCTTTTTTGTTGATGTATTGAATAATAATGACATGCCACTCATTATTTTATTTTATTCTCTTTTTTTTCAGCTTCTTAAACTAGTATAATTTTTTTTCTTTGTTTGGATATTTAAGCTTAGTCTAGCTAGTTTTTTTTCTTTCATAGGTTTCACAATGTTTACAGTTTGTTATGCATGTTATACAGATTTCTTACAGTGTTTTGCACACTACTCCAGCATCAGTCTTGAACGGCACTGCTCATTCATGTAAAGTACTTATAAGTGCCTGATACTTAAATTTGGAGTTAATGTTTGTAAGCGAATGAAAGTTAAATTAGCTCAGTAGCCTTCATGCCATCAACTTGAACAAGGGGTCCCAGTGTAGGTGAGTTTTGTTGAACTTTATGGCCTTTGCGGGTTTTTGTAAATTCTCGTGTTGAGGATTTAATGAAAGAAGACCCGCGACACCGGAACAACGCTCGGCTCCGTGTGTTGGACTGAACCGGACCTACAAGATTTAAGAAAAGGGATGGCAAGCGGTCGGTTGGACATTCATGATGATACATGATCAAAATAAAGGTGCTACATGTCACATTTTTACGTCTTTGAATTGTTGAATTAATTTGACTCTTCTGCAGCTTCCTAAAATGCCCTAAAAGCTTCTCAGTTTTCATATCTTTACATTTGCCTTATGTTCTCTTATGTATTTTATTGATTTATTTATGAAGAAAAGTTTCTGGATAACCAAAATGACCATTGATACTTTAAAAGAAATTAGATTTTTGGGACAGTTTTGAACTTGTGGGTTTGTGAAAATTTCAGTTAATGCTTCAGATTTGGAGATGAAAATATGTGGAGCTAAAAAGTCTTTTTTTTATATTAAATATCAATTTTCATTATTTTTTTTTTCAAAATTCAGTCATTTTTAAATAGTTTTCTCTTTATACTCTCATATCTTAACAGAATTTATTCAATAGTTCTATAAAAAACCCTCATAAAGTCACCTAGTTTCATGGTTGGATGTAGTTTTTTTTTTTTTAATTCTGGTTATTTCCCCTAAAATTTGCCTCATTATGATATAAAAGATGTCAAAAGGGTTTTGTAATCCAAGTAACCTTGTTGCAAAAATAAAATGCAAATTCGAAACGTGCATTTTCGAACTGTTTCGAAAAGCTTAATTACGTTTTAATTAAGTTTTAATTTATGGAAATAAGCACAAATTGTTGTATACCAGTATATAACTGATTATCTGCATGGAAAATTTGAACTTAGATTATTTTAATATTGATAAATTTGTCTGAAATGAATCGAAATTCCGTCTAAAATGAAGAAATGTGTTTGGCTGAAATCTAAAAGAATATTCTCTCTCCACCACCATAAGCTTTCAGGACTGTCTTGAAGAGCAAACTTCCCAAATGTCCATTTTATACAACAGTAGCTTAAATCAACCAAATACAGATGGTGAAAAATGCTCCATGTGGCACCTTTACAAACTGGATGTTACACAATAGGAATGTCTGTCTGAGATCTCTTTTATAAGAATTAAAGAAGAAAATATTTTATTTCCTGCTTATATTTACGCACAGATTGTAAAATAAAACCGTCTTTTCCATGAGTGTTTCCAGAGCGAGCTCTGCTGGACTGTTGCCTCCCAAGTTTTACTCAAGACATTGGCGGTGTTCCACGAGGTGCTGGATTGGAACCAGAAAATTCTTGCTTGATTAAAAATATGTTTTATTTTGATTGTTATTGATTTACAGCACATGGTCTGTTTTTGTTTTTCTCCTTTGTAATTTTTTTCCCCTCCCTGTTTTAATGGTAAAAGGCTTTCAGTGTCAGGTACCATTCCATTTTAACACTGTATATTTATATTAAAAGTAATCTGTTAATAAATTCTGAGTTCAAGGTTTTATTTATTTTTTAGAAATTAAAAATGTCTGGTAGAGCTCCATTATGAAAGTTAGGGGATCCATTTTGGGTTTTTTTTTTAGAAATTAAGCACATTTTCTAAAATTATTCAAAATTAGTCATAACTTTAGTTTGCTCTGAAATGTATATCTTTAGAGACATCTTCAGCTGTTAGTTTTAATTCAAATACTTTTATATTCTTGTTTTTTCAGTGTAATGTAGGAGAATTCTTTTTTCTACTGGCCGTCAAGTGATTTGTTTTTCCAATTTCTGATCTAAATCAAAATTTAAGAAACAGCCATATTCAGTAAATTAGAATGTTATTGGAAATAACATTCTAATTATTATTATTAAATGATAAATGATTATTAAAATCATTTATTTTAGTAACTTGCTTCCCAAAGTGAAACGTTATATAGATTAATTCCTCACAGATGGTTTTCTAAACCTTAATTATGATGATTTTGTATTTAGTTAGTGAAGATGAGACATTTAACATCAGAATTTTACATCTGACCAATAAACTACTATTGGTCAGAAGTTTAACATCTGATTTATCTGATTTCAAGGTTGTTTTCAAAAGATACTGTTAATTTGACAAACAAGCCTCATTAGATTATTCTGATTTATTGAATATGATTGTACAGATGAGAAAGTCACATATTAATCCAAAAAACAAAACAAAAAACATTTGTTGTTTTATACCAAAATTTGAAACTTAAACTTTAAATATCGAACATATGCATCAAATTTGTGGTCCTTAAAATTTAAAACCTCTTAAATAATATACATTTTTAGTGTTTTTTTTACTTTTTTGTTATACCTTGTTTCAAAGTTCTGGGTTTCTACATCCTGAAAAGCCCAGAATGTTTCTATAGAGTGTGATTCCCTGAAATACTCACTAGATGGAAACAGATCTTTGATGAACATCTGGTTTGTTTTGGGGAGTCTTTCAGATTTTATTTTCCTAAAATAATAATAATCATTTCCTTCACCAATAAACATTTTGTTAAGAGATACAACTCCAGTCTCCAATCTTATTTTATTTATTGTTCTTTTTTTATTAACTTCAAGCCTTTTAAGTTTTGCCTTCAGTAGAATGCTGACATTTAATGAAATCATAGAAGTTATAGATATTTTCTGATATGTGAGCTCAGGAGGAATTGCACACATTCCTTCCCTGCAGGACTCATAAAGGCAGCATTGGAAAAACATTCAGAGAGTAAACTTTCACACCGTGGATGAAATGAACACATTCCTCACTCTGCAGCAGGAGCTTTGTTAGCAACGCCATGTTAAAGGTCGAGTTTAGGCTGGACACTTTTTTTTTTTTGTCATTGGGACTTTAAAGCTGCAGGTTTCAAAGCTCACAACACGGAGTCTGATTCCTGAAGGTGGGGTCATAATGTTTTTAACCAAATTTCATGACAATGACATTAATTTAAAAGCCCCCTTAAAGGGGCTCTATTAGATAAAATTGACATTTTACATGATTTTGTACTTCCACGTGGGTTTCGACTGCATCTGAAAAAAACAAACACCCATTTTATTGATAAGTTATTGTTTTTTGGTGTCTAGAAAATGAGTCGTTTCAATAATCTTCTGAATATAATGTTACTGCCTTCTGTAGCAAGGGAAGCTTACCCTGATTGGTCAGCTGGTTTTATTGCTGTGTGTTTTGTTGTTGATCATCCAGAAGCCACTTCCTGCTTCATTCATTTTATTGAGATGTGTTGGAGAAGAATCTCCATGAAGTTTGTTGGCAGAAGAAAGCTTGGAGGCTCTAATGTCCTGGTAGACAGTTGTGTTGACTGTAAATTATAGAAAACCCAGTGGAGCAGAACCAGCAGATTACATGGCAACCCAAACCATCACTGATTGGAAACTTCAAGCAACATGACTTCTCTCACTCTTTCCCCAGATTGTGGACTTTGATTTTCAGATGAAATACAAACTTTACTTTCATCTAAACAGAGAACCACTGAGCTACAATCCAGGTCTGGCTCTTCGTCTTCTTCTTCTCAGATGTTTGTAACTGAAAGGCGCAGTAAGATGAACTGTGTTTCACAGCTGCAGCTCATCACCCGGCTGCATCTGCACCTGCATTCCTTCACAAATGTGAGCAAAACTTTGTCAATATTCTCAAATGTTGAACAAGTGCAAATCCACTATTGCAGTGATTCCATTAAGCAAATTTATTTTCATAACTCCAACTTGAGCAATTATAAGATCAATGGAAATGCAGTTAGCGTTAGCTCTTGTAGCTGCAGTAAATGCTTTATGAACTTGACTAGATGCTTGACTCTGCTTCACATCCCTCCCATGGTGTTGAATATTCCTGTTCTGTGCACCTTTTTTCTGCCAAACATTTTTTTCTCCTTCCTCTAAGGACAGTTGTGTGTTCGGAAAAACCAGTTTCTTTAGCAGTTGACTTCTCAGACTTACTCTTCTTTTAGACAGTCTTCGCCATTATTGGATATAGACCTTAATATAACTGAAATAAATAACATTTCTCTATCAAATCCTTTTTTTTCTTGGATAGTTTTAAATTAACACAAAAAAAGGCTTCTTATTACTTTGAGTAATCTATATGAAGGTCTGACTTTTTGAATAGAATTTAGAGAATTAAACTTTAAGCTGTGTTTTTTGTGTGTGTGGTAGTTTTTTGTTTGTTTGCTTTTTGTTTTGGAAAGTATGAAATCCTTAACAACATTAATGGGCTGTTGAGACAAAATTTATGTTTTCCATAATTTTTAAGTCCAGAGACATGCTACAACTTTGCAGTTTGAAAGCCTTTACATTTCTTAATTATTATATTCAGGTCGCGGGGGTAGCAGCTTCAGAAGGGAGGCCCAGAGAGGGAAGTCTGGGCCTCCCTTCTGAAGCTGCTACCCCCGCGACCCGACCTCGGATAAGCGGAAGAAGATGGATGGATGGATGGATGGATATATTCAGGTTTATCCAAACCCCAAAAGGCAATTAATGTTACAGCAAGTTAAAAAAAGACACATACACTAGAACAGTGGTTCTCAAACTTTTTTCAGTGATGTACCCCCTTAAAAATATAATTTTAGTCAAGTACCCCCTGACACGGGCAAAACATTTTTGGAATAAAAAAGAGGTACAGTGCTGTAAATACCCTGTAAATACTGAATATAAAATTCAGTGCATGAACACACATTTATATTTTATCGAACTTTTTACAAAATCATTTTTCCCAAGACTTATTATGAGGAGCCTACTGATTTTTTAAAGATATTTTGAAAAGCTTCACGTACCCCCTGCAGTACCTCCACGTACCCCCAGGGGTACGCGTACCCCCATTTGAGAACCACTGCACTAGAAGATACAATCAGTTCTAAAACAAAATGAGGGACTATACAGTGAGCCAAAACATCAAATATCAGACCAGGCAAGATGGTGGCAGTACAGTCTATTGCATCAACCAGCATTTACCAATAGCATTAGTGTGCAGTTGAAACTCTCAGATTCTCCTTTTTGCTATTAGAAATCTACAGGAATGAAATTTTAAAGCCCACAGATCAGATGGAGACATGAGCTGCTAATCCCCACTTTGCTTCACTCCCACAGTTTTTATCTCCTAATCTGGTTTCACATCCATCTCCACGCCCACATCTGTTCTTGACTGGAAACATTAGAGGGTATTTTCACCTCATGGAGGGATAAACCTGCTTCACATTAGCAGGTTTAAAACATGGAGATCTGTTTTATCTTTAAGAGATGAGCTAGACAAAATGTTTAGAGACTAATTAAACTAAACCAGGTTAAATCGAAACGAAGAATATCTCTGAGTCTATAGATTTTATTTGAGGTTTTATCTAAGACATCAAAGAACTTAGAAGAACACATCAATATCATAAATATGCTGAAGTTGCAGTAGTGAGCTTCTGGTTTGTCCATCTGACTCCTTCCTGTCAATTAATCAATCTTCTCTCTGCTGAAGAGAACTGTGGATAACTTTTGGAAGTCAGACTTTTATTCTCACGAGTTCCATTTTAAAGCTAGGAGAAAAAGATATAATCTTAATCTTTGTGAACAGTTAAAAAAGGCAGAATTTAAAGCAATAAAAATACAAAAGTTCTGTCAGTGCAATTTGACTGACACTGATTAAAAAAAGATTATAATTGAGTTAATGTTGGATGATTTTTTTCTTTTTTCCAAAGAACAGTTAAAATTGACAGTGATGGTAATAATTCAAATGTAGTGCACAAAATACATAAATGCATCTTACTGCCAACACGGCTCAAATTTGACTTATTAAATTAAATATGTTCATGGTGTTTTATTACAGTGAAAATAAGGAAATTGTAATTTATTTTGTAATGGAGCATCAGCTGCAGAACTACAGCCCCTGTAGATGTAAAAGCATTATGACCGGCCTAGTTTGCATGTTTCACTAACATTGTTGTCTTTGACCGTGAAATTGTGCAAATTGGAATAACAAAATATATTTGCTTAGTGTAAAAACGGCAATAAAAAAAATTCATGTTCTTTCTTAATGATTTTGCAATAGGATTTTTCAACTGTATCAAAATTATTATATTTTGCAAAACTGCAATGGAAGCTTTTTATTAAATTTTTTTTTTGCATCACATGAGTCTCGTGATCAACAGCTGGTGTTTCCACTGGCAGAGACGACGAAGACAACGACAGGAAGTGGAAGGAGGATGACGGCGTCGCATGTCTTTAACGTCTCATCACATCAAGAAAAGTATTCATATCATTTTTAATTGTGTTTCTCATGTAATATAAACTCGGCAATTGCAAAATAGTTTTTTCAACATTAGCAGAATATTGTCAAACTTTTGTGCACTTTTATAATGGAAACTCAGCTAATGTCAAACAAAACTTGAGACAAACTATAATAAAGAAAACACCAGAAAGCTGGCTGTGATGAACAGCATTTCCCCAGCAACTGTCACCAGACTCCTTCATGTTGGCTGACGACGTAACAAGTGCGCAAGTCTCACTTTTTTATACATAATCACTCTATGTGAAGAAGCTGTGAAAACATTATCCAGACTGCAAATCCAGGCTATTTGCTGCCAACCAAGGACCTAAAATGGAAAATCTGTAAAAGGAAACATTTTCTTACTCCTTTTGCATCAATGGCTGTGAACTCCCTGCTCAACTTAGCTTTTGGCACCTTTCAATAGTTTCTTCCCTTAAATCAAAGATTCCAGTTTTATAATCCTGGAGAGAATGTGCTTTCCAACACTGTGCTTGTTTCTTTTTACCCATTAACTTTCACATTTAGTTCTCTGCACAGCAAAACTGCTTACTTCACCCATTTTTGGTCATCAGTAATAGACATGCAGTCACAGGTCCATTGTCATTTATTTACATCATATGTTTTACATTGCCTAGAAAACGAGACTTTTGTCCAAACCCCGTTATCAAACACGGGTTTGGATAATTACAGAAAAATGTCTACAATATACAAGCTATTGAAGTTATTTGTCTGCGTGATGCATGTGAACAAAATGATTTGTACAAATTAAAAATCTAGAATGTTGAAAGAAAGAGCAGGTGAAAAAAAAGTCTACTGTGGTAATATCATTCTAGGCTTAAGTTTAAAGTTTAAGACCTCTCCATACTGTCACAGATCAATAAAAAACAGCAACGGTGGCCAGTTGGGAAATCATTTGTAGAATAAAGCAGATCTCCAATGACCTAACAGTCCAGGAATTCCCCTTGCAGCCCGTCTCTTTGGGCTTTTGTGAGCAATGGTCTGAAATGAGGTTCTTCTCTCTCCGTTTCCCAGAAAAGTTGACATTTAGGAAGGTTTTCTTTTTTTTGGTCTTCTGTTGGTTGCCATGACAACCAGCCCGCCACGGGGTCACCCTTAGTGTTTGTCTCTCCGGCCCGCCGACTGGCACGGAGCCCACATACCTTCCCCTCGGTTCTCAGAGGTTGGAGGATAATGGAGCAGGGCAGTTGGTTCTGTTGGGATTTTTAATTGGCACAAATGGCAGTGGTGTGCAAAATGAAACTTTTTGAATAATTCATCTTTTTCTCTTCCTGTAACTTTTACCCCTCCAAGGTTTCTAAGCTCAACAAATTATATTTATGCAGAGAATGGTTCCCTGAATCTAAATATATGATATTTCATCATGGCCGTTTTGGATTTGTGTGATTGTGTAGCTCCATCATTTCTCCTTAATATGAAATTCCTTGTTATAATATGTAAGGATTCAGTTATATCAGATAATTATTTCTCTTAACATCTTTTTTGCCCCACTTTAAGTAAGAAGGTTGTAAATTATGTTGTTTCACAATTTCTGAATTGTATTTATCATGTTACCAAAATAAACATTTTAAGCAGACATTATTCTAGATACTAACTCTGCACATTCTGCTAGTAACCTGTGGCTGTTTAGACTCCACTGTGGCACCTAAAAACTTTAGCAAAAAATGATAAAGAATTATTTAAAAGTAACAATCATAAATAAATGCAGATCAGCAGATTTTTCAACTAGTAGTGCTAGAATTATATTTTGTAAAAAAAAAAAGTTCTGTCTTTAGATGTCCTTTTTAAAATTTGTGAAATGGAAAAGTTAAAATAAAAAATATATATTCATTTTCTTATAGGGAAAACATTGTCTCAACTATAAAGTTGAGACAATGTTTTAGAGATTTTTTTCTCTCTAAAAATCCTTAACAATATTGTAAAAGATTGCTATTTTTGAAGCGTTATGTAGTTTTAGTAGCTTTAAACAACTTTGTTTAGCTGTTCTGAAGGCAAAAAAATATAAAGGTGGTAAATTGTGCCAGTCAATCCCAAGGAAGTGGGATTTTGGCAAAGACTTAAACTGACTGAAGTTGATGGCAGAGGATCATTTCTCAAGTTATTTTTGCTGCAAGTTCAGCTAAATTACTTGCACTAATTAGCATAACAATAACACCTTTCTGTCAATGTTGTCACATTAAAAGTAATGCTTACATGCTGATAATGTTATCATGTTAAATAAACTCAGCATACTGTGATTAGTGTTAGAACACTAGAGCCAAAGTTAGCATTATAATTGTAGCTAGCATGAGCATGCTAAGATCAAGGACTGGACCACAGCTGTGATTTTTCAGTATTGGCTCTTGTTTCAACACTTGTTCAAGTCAATTCAGATATTTTTCCAAAATTAATATTTTGTTTTTCTCTGTCTTCACCTTCAGTTGCAAAATTGTGAATGTTTCTGAGCCTGTGCCAGCCAATCCGAAGGAAGTGGGCTTTTTAGCAAAGGCTGGGAATAAACCAAACAAGGTTCCTGGAATAGTATCTGTGAGGATTTGGTTTTTTCTGTGTGTTAATTTAGGTTTCTTTGTTCTGTTGAGTCTCCTGTTGTCCCAGCTACCCCTTGATTGGTTACCTGATCCTGGTTTCCCCTGATGGTCTCCCTGTGTATTTAAACCCACCTGTGTCTCTTGTTTCCTTGTCTGTGCTACTGTCTAGTCTGATGTCAGTCATGTTTTGTGTTTCCAGTTGCTACCAGCTCTGAGCTTTTAGCCTTCTGCTTGTCTGTGCTGCCTGGATTTTGGATTATTGTATATATCTTCATTAGACCATAATTTCTCTCACCATAACCATTATGGTGCCTATCTCACCATGCCTGGGTCTACCTCACCACTTCACCACCGCACTTTATGAGAGTATCGTTTCTCCAGATTTCTCTGTTGCAAGTTAAGCAAAATTATTTGGGTAATATCACAAATTAAAATATAGCACATGCTATATGATTGAAGTGGTTCTCATCTTGCAAAGCATTAGCAGTGAATGAACAGTGCTGCCAGCGGAGAGAATAAAGGATTTTGCAGTCATTACTTGTGGATGGTTGCAATATGATGTCCATATTAATGGAAATCCTACTAAAAGTATTTTGTCAGGCTGATTGCTTTACTTTTCTAGCACCTGTCTTTTTAAAGTAGGAATTGAATTATTTATTTATTTGAACCTTTTAATGTATTTCTAATAGCAGAATGTGCTGATTATTTTTTTAATTTGATTAATCATTAATCATCAGAATATCAATTAGTCGCTTGTTGCAAATCTCCACAAACCCAACGTCTTCAAATCAAATCAAATATTGCCCAAGTGACCAAGTTCCTTCTTACAGTGTCAACATGAGTACCTTTATGTTTTTATTGGATTTCAAGAAGATTTGACTGTTTAGATGCACAGAAGCTGAGTTTCTTTTAACTAATTATCGGTGATTATGAGTGTAGGAGCCATTTATGCTTTTCTGTGTTTATCGCCACCAGGGGGCGAATTTCATTTTGAGTTCTGTGTGTCTGATGGGGGATGGGTATTTAAGGTCAACCGTGATTCTGTTCAGGTGTTGTTAATGGGAAGAGGAAACAGTTTTCTACTGTGTTTGGTTTGGGTTTGATGTCGAATTTACGTGTAACTACATGGAAGTAGCAAAACAATGGACATTGTTCTGTACAATAAATTACCTTTTTATAAGTCAAACTAAAGATCGGCATGATGAATCTCTACTGAACGCACGTAAGACCAACGCCTTTCAAGCATAACAACCAGTAGCCTAAAATATAGGATTTTAGCCGCTACATTTAGGATTACCTCATGGCAGCTGAACTGTTACAAACATCAGTCGGCCTTTCCTTCACGTTTCTGCGGCTGCAGAAGATGCAATGGACTCCAAGTTTAGTTCTTCACCTCTGAACGAGATCCAGAGCGAGCTGACACTAAACTGCTTTTTCCTAAAGGAGCCTCTGACTGGACAAATTAGTCTGTCAGGCTGAGCCAGGGAGATCAGAGACTTTAGTTTCTGGAGGAAATGAAAAAAGCTCTGGATTTTCATCGGAGAGAACAAACAGGTCAGAATAAAGCCCACCTAAAGTTTCAGTTGAGTTTCTTTAAGAGAGTTGGCTAAGATGTCATTTTGAAGATACTTGGATAATACAACATTTAATTCCCCATTAGGGTAAATGAACTTTTTTTAAATTTATTTATTTATTTTTTCATAATCAGGAAGCTTGAATTAAAAGTAGACCAGAGACAGAGCTTTGGAGCCTCATGTGTTGAGATGTTTTCTGCACATAACCAAAATCTGTCAGTTTTTAAGAAAATCGTCACTTTTTGTTTTTATTTAACGATTGAACGAAAAAAAAAGAGCATAGCAAAGTCTCTTTCCAGATTCCATATTACTGAACATCTTGTGGTTTTGTTTGTAGCTTTAGCATCTTCCTGGATCCTCGTTGCCTTGAGGAAAAAACTAGGAAATTTCCGAGTTCCAGAAGTCGAAACTTTTCGACTTCTGACCATTTTCTAGAACTTTTTCTAGAAAATTTCTGAGATCTCAACATTTCTGAAATTTGTAGAAATTGAGTCCATTTTATCTACAATGGCCCTAATTCTCTGCCGTACTGATCCTCTTATATATTCATGTTTGTTTGGTATGTGAGAGGGTTTCTCCATGGTTTAGGGAGCTAATATCTGGCTCTAGGACCCCGCGGACTTGTCCCTCTCCTCTTTGTCTCCACCAGTCAGATCAGATCCTCCTCCTCCTCCTCCTCCTCCTCCTCCTCCTCCTCCTCCTCCTCCTCCTCCTCTTCCTCCTCTGTGGTTTCATTCCGTGTCTCTCTCCATCAGCAGCGGTCTGGATGCTCGCAGGGACAGAAACATGGCTGTGAATCTCGCCAAGAACAGACTGGCCCTGCTGACCGCCTACCAGGGCGTCATTGACGAGACCTCGGACACCGACTGGTGAGTCCCGCAGCCGGACAGCTCAGCCCTCCCACCGCATCCCCTCGTGTCGCTGCCTCTTTGCGGGGCTTTTCTCTGGATCTTTTTGTGTTGCGGGGTTGAGGATGCGCAGGGGCACCTTTGGGTCGCATCATCATTATGAATTATAATAATACCATGTGGAGCGGCGTAGAGTGCGGAGGTTTTATGACTCCAAACTATTTACTTTCTGGTTCTCCGGGCTGTTCTCCTCCATCAGCTGCGGGGCTGCAGGAAGCCTTGCAGCCGTGGAAGTGAGAGTTTGTCCGGGCTTTTTTCTTTCTGCTCCAAGCCGCACTGCAGAGTCTCATCCTGGCTGCTTTGTTTGTTGCTTCAGCAGATTAATCCAGCAGGGAGCAGTTTTCAGGGGTTGACTGGCAAGGTTTGGGTGAGCCAGGAAGGCCTGGTCCAGGGTGGGGTGTGTGCGCGCGTGTGTGTGGCGGGGGTAGGGGGTAGGACGCTGAGCCCCAGCATCCCTGAACCAGGGAGGAGGAGAGGGGCGAGGCTGGTGGGAGGAGGCAGAGGGGTGAGGGGCCTCCACCATCACTCTTTGTGGCTTTGAATCACTCAATTGAGTGATAATTCCTTTAAACGCTGTCCAGATCAATACTTCATGAACTACCGCATCAAAAGCTGATTTCTATACTAAACCTCTGATTCACTTAGATTTGTTCTGAACTTTGACTGGACCATTCTAACACAGGAATACCTCAAAAATCGAACACATGTAGCTCCATCCACATTCCCATCAACACTCTTTCTGTACTATTGTTGGGGCAGTATGATGTAAAATGGATTATTTTAGTTTTACATCTTGTTATGATGTTATTCGCTCATCAGAAACACTCCTGGAGTGTTGCTTGATTCTTCCATGCATGTTTGAGAAATCTTCATATGAACTCAAAGCTCCTAAGAAAAGTAGAAGCTCTGTTGCATCCTGAAGGCAGCATGTTGGAAAGAGCAAGAACTTCTTAAACAGACAGAGTTCCAGTTTCAAAGTGTCAAATTTCTTCAGTCATGTTTGACATGTACAACATTTTTGTAAAAACTGAAGGTAACATGATTGTAGTGCTGGCCAATATGGCTCAAAAATAACATTTCATTTTTATACCTAATCTGATCTTCAATTCTGTCTTCCCCTTAAAAAATACAAATGACAGAAAATATCTTTAAAAACTGGCTTTTATTTCAATAAATCTATCTGTGAGTTGACTTGAATTCAAAGTTGAAATAAACAGTAGCTGTAAAACACACTTGTCAAACAAGATGTTGGTTCTTGGGTGAGTTAGCATCACTATGGAAACTCAAGGAGTTCATTGGTGGAAAATAAATAAAAAATTCTAAAAACCAAATCTGCAAAACAGAAAATTTGAGATAATGGATTTATCTCCCAACCCTACTTGATTGAGCTATAAAGTGGTACTATGTGCCTGTAAGATGCATAATACCGCCCCTTTAAGATCAACATCCCACAGCATAATACTGACTGTCAATACAGTGCAGTCTTAGAGTTGTACATTGTGTTTTTATTGAACCTAAAATTATATTTTTGTTCTTATTTCTGCATTCCTCACCTGAGCTGTGAATCTCTGCAGCTCCTCCAGAGGCTTTCAACTGATTCAAAAAAGAGATTTTGTTTTTCTTACATAATCCTTCTTTAAATCTTCCAACGGTCATCACTACTGAGAATTAAGCAGAGCTGTGATTGTGTGTTGACTTGGATAAGATACTACGATAAGAGGCATTATCCTTCAGTTGTAGATTAATGCTGACTTTCTAACTAATATTAACAGGTATTGCTGAGGGTAATCAATACCTCTGTAGTTGTTTTCATCCAACCAGGAAGCCCTGAAGGTCTGACTTCCCTTTACACAACCCAGAACAGGAATGTTTTTGGTGAATCCCAAAGAAAAACATTGGCTTTGTGTAGCTGCAGGCGAATTCAGTTCTCTTCCTCCACTCCTGTTAGGGGTTTGATCGTTTTTTTGTTTTTTTTTTTAAATAGGAAGGACACTTCCTTCTCTTAAGAAGCCGCTGCTCATAGCAGAAAAGGTCAAACCAGACCTCTAGCAGAGCGATCTGAAAGTTAAACTGTAAGCTTTGTGCTCGATAAAGCAACGAGACGTCATGTTGTGCGATTAAAGGTGCAGTCTGTGAAATGTGCAGATTGGCCAAGCTCAGGTTTCAGATCCTGTTTTCCAGTTTGTTTGCGGTCAAACACTCGTGAGTCACCATCTTTATGGTGAAATGTGAACTGCTCCCATCTGTTGTTGGTCATTAGTGTGAATCAGGTTCTGCTTTGAATCGGTTTTGGTTCCATGTTTTTTTATTTCTCACTCTTTGGGGCGATAGCTGGAGAGCAGCATCAGTATTTACTGCAGAGCAAATTTTACTTCAAAATCTTTACTCATTGATGCTGTCGCTGAAAATATCGCCTCGTCAGGGATTTTGTTCATTTAGAGGACAGTTTCCTAATCTTTAGTGCAGCATCAGTCCCCAGTGATGCAGAAATGTCTCTATGTAACATTTATGTTGTTGACAATGATGGGAAAGTATGCTTTTTCCTGTTAAAATCTCTGGAGGCGCCATAAAAAACAACCAGTGTGAGTTTGTTTCGGACTAGAGTGAGGCCTCCTCTGGAGACCTTGTATCCTTGTGTTCGATATGCCGCAGCAGAGAGACGATGCTCTGGGCCTCGGGCCTGCCCCCGATTTTTACACTTGATGGGCTCCGAACAAAGACAGAGACGTACAAACACCGCTGACCCCAAACAACACGGGTCACCCCCACCTAAACACCGCCATCTTACCTGCTGTCTTTCCTTTGGTCTTTTAAGATAAACAGAGGAAGTGGTCTGTTCTCAGGATTAAATGTCAATAATTTCAGAATCGTCAACCATCAAGACTAAAAGATGGATTTATGTTCCATATTTATCATTCTGCATCTTTATTGTAGCTTTAAAATGACATTAAAAATTCTCCACCATCATTTAATGCCCAAATTAAGGTGGTTATGGAACAAAAATTGCATAACATTTATTTTTGATGTGTAAATTCCAAAAAGATTTTATTCCAATAATTCAGTTAAAAATATGAACCTTGTAATAAATAGTAATAAATTTTAAGTCAAGTGTAAATTTATTGCCAGTTGGGTTGAAGTTTGTCTTCACCGCTGTTGTCAACCCATAAGATGTTGCCATGTTGTGCAAAAACAAAGAAAAGGTTTGGCTGTACTACAGCGTACTGCAGCACATGGACCTTCTTCACACTACGCCCAGATTTTTGTAAAAAAAAAAAAAAGTTTATTGGTTTTATGTAAAATTCCAATTTTCTCAGAAACTGATTGTAAAATTTTCATTGTAAATTTTTCATTTCTGCTTATCAAAATAAGCAGAAATAAGCTGTCAAAGTTGATCTAAGTCTATATAAGACTTTTACAGCTTGCTTATATTCTAATTTACTGAGATGAATCTATAGAAATCATCATTTGTACAGCAATATCTCACACAAAGTGACCAAAGTACTTCTCAGCTAAAATAGGCAGAGTGAAATAAAAGAAATAACACACCAACACAGAATAAAAATAAGAAACAAATAGTAACATAACCTCAGACTTAAAATAAAGGAAAACAAATTAGTTTTTAGAGATTTAAAATCTCCCACGCTGCTGGCAGACATGATGGATAGTCGTAGACTGTTCCACATTTGAAGAGCTACAGCTGAAAAAGATCGATCTCATTTAGTCACTAGTTTAGTCCTTGGAACAACTAAAAGGATTCAGTTTTTTCCTGAAGTGGATACTTCAAGACTATTGGATCAGAGTCAGATAACAGATTTGTTTTTGTTTGTTGCTTTTTAGCTTTAATTCAGATACTTTATTTTTATCCAACTGATTTAATTCTGACAGCCAGACAGTTTTCACTGTAAGGTTGTTGGAAGAGCAGAAATGGGAGCTGCTAAGGTCTGCAAACCTTTATTGGTGGAAAAAAATAAATAAATAAATAAATAAACAGAAAATGGGATCCAGTTCAAAGCCTGCCACCGTTTATTCCTCCTGACCCCGAGGCGATCGGACCATAAAGTCTTCCTCTGTTCCAAAGCTCGCACAGAGAGTCAAAGTTATCTGATATCAAGAGTATCTCCAGACGCTCAGGAATGCAGAGCGATCTATAGCTGCTGTCAGGTGACCTTTTGACCCCCTCCAGCTGCTGGAGGAAGCCATTACCTGATGAGTCACCTCTGGCAGGCCGACAAAAGCAGAAGAAAATGGAGCCGATCACCAGGAGTCTTGTTGTTGGTCTCTGTTTAAACCTCTGACTCCTTCACACTCGAATGTATATTTATGAGTGCCTGAGGTGACTTCCTGTCTGGATTCATGGAGAGGGCCGGAGAGGGGTCTGAGGAAAGGAACTGCAGGGGAAAACAACTGTTTCACTGGAAAGAGAAAGCAGAACAAGCAAGTGACAACAGGGAGGGTTACACTGTGTGAATGTTAATGTGAGGGTGAAAATCTAAACACGACGGGTTCACCCAGTAAAACCAACACAAACCTTTTAGGACTTTTGATGTACTGTTAAACTGATTTCCAGATTCTTTTATATACTAAGTCAAACATTAAGTCAATAAATATGAGTATTGGTCTCTCCTGAGAGAATATTGTAAGCTCTTATATTCTGAGATGGTAAATCAACTTAAAATATGAACTTACAGGTGACTGTATCTGGGTTTTCCTCATTTGGAAGTATCGCGAAAGAAAATGTTAATGAATACAGCAAAATTTGAAATAATTTCCTCAAAATGTTTTTTTATGCTTGCAAAAAAGAGTTGATGTGCAGAAGTGGAGATGGAGACACGTTTGCTGAAGAAGTTTTGACGTTGCAAACATTTGCTGGTTTACTACAGCCATGCAGAGCGGCAACATATGACATTATTGCGCTTTACACAGGCTGGTTGATTCACTCCAAACCAGTAGGTGGAAATACGACTAATTTGCATTTTATTTATTTATTTACTTTCATTTGCGAAATTTTTAAAGATTGCTTAAATTCACATGCCAGTTGGACGGAAATAGCTTAACAACTCAAGGTTAGACAACAAGGAAACATCTAAACAAGGAGAGCAGTGCAACCTTTACAACATAGTCGGTACAGAGCTTAATATGAAACGGTCTTTTCTGCAACATACCGAGAGTTGTCTGCAGTTCATTCTGGCTGCGAAAGAGCGAGAGAGAGCAGGATTTCCAGCAGAAGTAAGTCGGGTGAATGGCACAGTTAATTTGTTCTGTATCTCTTGAGCTTTTAACCTAATGAAACATGACTTAAACTGTTGAAAGAAATTTACGTTTTATTAACGCTAGGTAGGCCAGCAATGCTAATCTCCTATGA
Source organism: Xiphophorus maculatus (assembly GCF_002775205.1). Classification (NCBI taxonomy): domain Eukaryota; kingdom Metazoa; phylum Chordata; class Actinopteri; order Cyprinodontiformes; family Poeciliidae; genus Xiphophorus; species Xiphophorus maculatus. The sequence goes on from NC_036453.1 coordinate 9,369,330, forward strand.
AAGATGCTAAACCCCATAATCACTGTGTAATTACACTTATTCATTGAACACGGCAGCTTGGTGCCACTTATAATCCTAATTTAAATGACCACAATTAATGACTGGAGGGTTTTTACTTATTTTAAATTAGTAGCAATTTCTCCCAACAATGCAGCTTGTCAAGAGAAATTGGAATCGGTTAATATCTGGAAAATGACCAACTATATATAACTTTGAGATATCGTGCAAAATTTTGCAAAACGGTTGATCAAAAAGCATATATTTGCTTTTCCTTCAATGGAAAACTTGGATCGCATTTAGTTTTTATCACAGCAACAAATGGCTGCTTAAAAAATGCAATTCTTCTGTGACTCACAACAAATTTATCTAAGAACACTTATTTGGTAAAATTAAAAAAAATTATTGAGTGAAATTTTTTATGATCTGAAAATTAACAGCAGTTTAAAAAAAGCTGCTCATTTCTGTTTCAGACAGTTCTTTCTCAGACAAACTTGATTATTAAAGAGAATGCAGATGTTTGAATATTGTTTGACTTACTTTCGGGGTCAAAGTTGCAGAAAATCAGTCCAGGTTTGACCTCCTGACCCCGTCTCGTCTCTTTCTCATCTCTCCTTGTCTCCTCTGCTTTATTTCCACAACAGGCATTCTTCAGCTTGTAACGCTGCCCTTAAAACAGTTGGTAGACATTGTTTTTTTTCCCCCTGCTGTATGAACTGCCGATCGCCTCTCAGATTAATATAGAACAGGGTCAGTAGTACAACATGCAGAAAGCTAGGCTTCTGCTTTTATCATGCCTGCTGGAGAAAACACGATCTGACATTTTCCGTCCTTCTCTTGCTCTGAACATCTATAACCTCTCCTCTACCAGTCAGCATGATCCTGCTTTAACCACGGTTTATTTCCTGGATATACCTAGAAATGTTTCATCAGTCAATCAGGCAATTTCTGTTTTACCTGCTTTCCTTCCCTCCTTTTCCTCCTGCTGCCCACATTTCTACTTAGTAACTAATGCTTTGAGGTACAGCTGCTCTAGAATCGGATTAAATAAATTATATCCCTTGCACCAGCGGCTCAAAGGATGCAGGAAAAAATGGATGAAAAGTCAAAATTAGTAGAGAATAAAACCAGCATGAAGCTCTCAGTGAATAGCTGTCGCACACTTCTGAGGCTGTGTGTCTCTGAGTCTCCAACTGAGACCTACAGAATTTCCTAATAGCGTGACATTTGAAGCATCAACTCCAGTTCAGACTAAATGATGTCTCTGTTTCCTCCACTGTCAGATCTGCCTGCAAAATGGGTGACTTCAGAAAACAGGACTTAACGTGCAGTGTTTTTAAAAAGGTAGCTGATACAGAGGTGAACTCCTATTTCCTCTGAGCAGCAGGATTTACTATATAGTTATATAAAAACTTCAGTTTTATTTAGCTAATGTTTAAAAATGTTCATCTCTAGTTTTCAAGTATCTCTGTTTTATGCTACTTTTGGGGGAAAGTAACTAAAATATGCAAATGGTAGTATAAAGCTAACAAAAGCATCTTAAAGCTAACATTAGCAAGCTAATGTTAGTTCTGTTTATTTTAGCCTGCTAAAGCTAGGTTTCGCTGCACATGGTAGTATGATGCCAACAGTAGCATCTTAAGCTAACATGAGCATGCTCTTGAGAATTCATGATCCATTAAAAGACCATCAGCAGCCCCTTTTCTGGCTGCCATCTCTAAGCCTCATCTGCTCCGTTACTCACAGCACCAGAATGAGGTCACAACCTTTAGGTAATGTTTCGAAGACGTGAGATTGCTCGAGGGATGGTGGCGGTGTCAGTCCTAGGTCGGCCTCACAATGAGGAACGAGGAGGTCACTCAATAGTCCTGATGGCAGACGCAACAAATCAGAGGGAGACTGGCCCTGCGGTAGAATCCACTGAAACTCAGACGTTTTCCTGATTAGCTACAGAGAAAAAACAACAAGATGAATGTCAGATGATTTAGTAGATTACATTGGATTAGTATATATGAACAGAAGTTTTCAGCAGCATAGCTCTGCACCATATAAACATAATTTAATAACAAATATTAAGAAAAATGTAGCAAGAAATAAACATTCTGAATTTTGTCAAATGCCATCATGAAGCAAATATTTTGATTATTGTTCCAGTTATTATGACTCAAAGGCAACTGTAAACAAATTCTTTTTTAGCCTTGACTTGAAGGAACTAGCAGTTGTACAGTTTTCTGGAAATTTGTCCCGGATTTGTGGAGCACAGAAGCTGAATGCTGCTTCTCCATGTTTGGTTGTGATCCTGGGGATGAAGAGCAGACCAGAACCAGAAGACCTGAGAGGTCTGAAAGGTTGATATAACAACAGCAGATCCATCCATTCATTTTCTTACACCATTATCCCACTGGGGTCAGGAGGGGTGCTGGTGCCTATCTCCAGTTGTAAACGGGCGAGAGGCGTGGTCACCCTGGACAGGTCGGCAGTCCATCGCAGACAACAGTAGACCTTTAATGTATTTTGATAAGCAATTCAGTGATTATAAACTAACAACAGTATTTGTTGTTAGCTTACAACAGTATTTTAAAATATTCTCTGAGCTACAGAGAGCCAATGTTAGGACCTGGACATGTGGTGATGTACACCATCTAGCTGGTTTTAGTGAGAATGTGATCAGCAGCATTCTGGATCAACAGCAGCTGTTTTTTACGACAGACCTGCGAAGATAATGCTGCAGTAATTAATGTGGCTGAAGTTAAACACGCTAAGTTTCTCTAGATCTTGCTACAACGTGAGTCTTTCGATCCTATTAATGTTGTTCAGGAGATGGAAAACCGACTTTGTAATTGTCTTTATAAGCCTTTGGAGGTGTGTATGTGGTTCTGCATGGATTTCTGTCCCGTCCCTCTGCGATGGACCCAGGGTGTAACCCATCTCTCGTCCAGTAACCGCTCAGTGAACTTGCAGGGTTGCGTCGGAGATGATGTTCTGCTGTAATTGTTGAACTGAAATTTTGAGCAGAACATTTGTAATTAAAGATCTTTAGATATTTATTAGCCACATAAAGACTGTACACAAACACGCTTTAGCTTTAGGCTGACTGGCGCAGTGGAGCCAACAGACCCAAGACCTTGGGGCTGAATTTGACTCAACATTGGAGCTTTACCCAACAAATGAGAGCTTTGTGCAGACATGCTGAGTGTCTTTATATGAGAATGTGAGAAGGAAGTATCTGTACTCAGATCAAACTTGATGTCGGTGTTGGATAGTTTCCTCTGAAGATTTATTGAACTGTTCCCTCCAGTTCTTCCTCTGCTCTCCTCCCCAACTCAAACTCCCCATCTGATAAGTTCTTGTCTTTGGTTTCTGCTGCACAAACAGCTTTATAAAACATAACATACTGTCTTCAGTAGAAGACTTTTTCCTTGTACAATGTTTAATTTGTTTATGATCCTGTTAATTTTTCCCTTAAATTTCTGTCTGAAGGTAGAATTATTGCATTTTTAGATAAAATAAGCAGGAAAACCAGCAAGTGAATGAAGAAAACAAATGATTGGAGTCGTCGGATTTGAAAGTGGTGCTTGAGGGCAGATTGGAGTTAATTTAAAAGGGTTTGCAGCACCTGAGCGAAGGTTGTGGGTAAATAAGAGCTCATTAAAATGATCTTTAATTAGTGATGTGAAGGCCAGCTTTCAGCACTTTGATGCTACTTAAGTTATTTGGGACTGGAAGCCTATTTCATTCTTTCTTTTTCAGTAAATCACCAGGGAGCAAAGAGGTCTGAGTTTTACATTTTGCTGATATACACTAAATAAAAAAAATATTGTTAGCAAGCATTAAAAGAAGCAACATTTCATTCATAGAGTGGTTGGGCTCAGTCTGACAGATAAGGTGAGCTGCCATCAGTCGGAAGACGGACAGAAAGTGAGAGGAGTCCAGTGTTTCAGAGAAAGTCTCTTTAGTTTAAACTTGAATTCAGTCTGAAAACAGCCTGGCTGAAAAGTGGCTTCAAGTACATATCATGGAGGCAGAAACAGAAACCAATAAGAGCTCAAGAGTCTGAAAATGGAATGAAAGATGGAAGAGAAACAGATGGATAGAAAATTGGATGAATGGAAGTATAAATGGAAAAGAAACTGGATGGACAAATGGACGGACGGACAGACAGCCCGGTTGCCTTGGCGTCTCCCTCCTGTAAGTGAGCAGCTCTGAGGTCGCCTCTCAGTGTCAGCCTGTCATCCTGCTGCTGCAGGCTCAGGGTCGGAGTTCAAGAGAAAGATGACTCCTTGTAGCCTCACAGCTTTTCAGAGGCTTTTTGTCTGAGCTCTCTGCAGTCTTGTTGGACTGAAAAAAGAAGCGATTAAACTGACCAGAAAAGAAGCAGACAGGAAGTCCTTATTTTTAGCTCTGATTTCACACATTTCATTTGAAACACAGAGAGCTGCAGAGGTGTAATGTTGAAACCAACAGAGTTTATGTGAGATGCATTGTTTTGTTCTAGAGAAACATTTTAGTTCTAAGCAGATGCAGACTGTATTAAAACTACTCAAAAATATGTTAACTTGGATCATAAATACCAAGGAAAGCTTTTGAAATAGTTTCCCAGGTTTAAGTTAACTGAGATCTTTCTAAATCAGATTCCTGAAACCTGCCTGTTAATGAGAAGCTTATATAAGATTCACTTCCAAAATCATGCGAGTACTATCATTTTAACATTAAGAAAGTGAGTTAGTTAGTAAACAGAATATCCAATAATTCATAAGTCTGTGGGGAATTTTCAAATGAGTCTTCCTGATTTGTTTCCAGGTTCAACATTAACTTTCTTTTCTTTCCAAGAGGTGTGCTTTCTGGTTATACAGTTTCTTCATTCATCCTGAAAGCACGACCTTTAGACTTTCATTTCAGAGCTGCAGGTGTCACTTTTTTTTTTTGATTTACACCAACAGGATGTTCAGTTTCATTTTGACATCTGCCAAAGTCTGTTAGAGTTATGCTCATCATCTCAACACAGAAACCTGCTCTAGTACAGTCTAGTTTAGTACAACAGAAACAAAATGTTTTCTAGATTCTACACCCGTCGCATTGGTTTTCACTTAAAAGAGAATAGTTAATCATTTATCTCCTTAACTCTGGGTTGGAGCCAAACATTTTCATGTTGGTTTTACTGTAACCACAAAACAGCCCATGTCAGGCTGTGCAGATCATATTTCTCAAGGATACATTTACAAAGATATTTCAAATGCCTGATGCAAAATGTCAGTCTACAGACAAAAATAGTATCACTCTTTTATCACTCTATTAATCGGATAAATTTTTTTTGCCACTTTATACAGATTTTCCATTTAGCCACTTAAGTCTTTTTTTCTTTTTTTATTACTCCTCTAGTAAATTTGAAAATAAACTAACTGGGTGCAGCTAAAACTATCCCACTTGAGAAGTTTTGGCTAAAACAGATTTGCAGACAAAAGTGTTTTTTTTCTATATATACTTTACACAGTTTTGGCTTAATTAAAGGTCCAAATGTTTACTTTGTTTTTTCCAAAATTATTTCTTTGGAAAAAAAATAAAAAATGTTCTAGACTGTACCAGAGCATATTTTTCCTAAATTTTCTAAATTAGTTGAGTATTACTTCAATGATGACTTAGTCAAGATTAATCTCAGTAATACTTTCAGCCCCAGTAGAAATTGGTTGTAAAAATACCATCTACTGACAGCTGGTGGTACATTTGGTACAGCAGAAATAATAATAATAAAAAAAACTGTTCAAAATTGATCAAAGTCAGCTTTTTGAGAACATGGCAGTGATGTGATCTAGCAGGCTTACTGTTCAAGAACATCTCTGCTTGGTTATAAATCATCCAAAGTGGTTTAATAGTTAAAACTCCTTTTGTGGTTAAATGGTACCTTCTGTCCTGCTGGCAAGCATCACCGCCATTATAATACGACAGAATATACAAAAATATGGATAGGACAGATAATGTCATGAGTGCTTGGTAGATTATGCATTAGCATATTTGTGTATAATTAGACAATGTCATCTGTTTTTTCAGATCTTTATTAACATCAGCCAGTTTTTCTGTTTCTCCTGTCCTCCTCCATCGTTGGTTCCCAGCTCAGGTGTGGTCAAGCTGTCCTAAAGCGATGATGTTTGTCTCAGGCTGCTCTGCAGAAAGCAAAGAGAACATCGCAGCCTGACTGTGAGGTGGAAAAAGCCTGTGATTACAGTCGTATTTGTATTGAATCTGTGGTTTGAAGCTCTCAACCTTGAGAGCGCTTGTGTGACAACTCGAGGCAGTCTGTGAATAAATGACTGAAAAGAGCTGGAAAAGACTGAGGCATGCCTGTGTGGGCTGTAATGGTTGATCTTTTCAGGTTTCTGTTTGCCTTTTATCCATTTCTAAGTGTTTTAGCAGCAGATGGTTTTTAGTTGGCTTTAATGGAATGATCTACAATAAGAAAGATTTCAGTCATTTAAGAATAAAAGTTAACAAGGATGGGGCTTATGAAACAGCATCCTTTTTAAAAATTGTATTAATGTGCCTATAATGCTGCCAAAGACGCTTTACATGCTTAGAATTGTTGCTCCCTAAATTTAGTGCTGGCTGACTGTTCTATTAGAGAGACTGTAGAATTAGGGCTGAAACGATTTATCTGATCAATCGATTTTTGAAATAATCACCAACTAATTTAGAAATTGATTAATATTAATATACAGACAAAAATGGCCATTTGCATAAAGAACAATTTACTCAGGTCAGAAATTAAGCTAAAAATGTAAAAATAATAAATACATTTTACATCTAAGATTTAAAAGAAATAAACATTTGTCTGTAGATTTGTTCTGCCCAGAACTCCTCCAGGGCAGTTTTACAAAAGACTCCTATTAAGCACTTTTTGCTATCCAATTATTAATGGGTCAATCAAAAATAATCAACAGATCAGCCTCACACTGCATTGATAAGTCAAGCAGAAAGGACTGAGCTTTACATTTTGCTATGCTCCAGATGATCAGGCATTCACTGAAGCTATGGTAGGTTATTGAATTTTAGACAATAAAATATTTATTTGAAAAAAGAATTGAAAGGTTTTCTGAGCATCTTTTTAATTTAGCCATGTAGCTAAATTAGCCTTTTTTTCACTTTAAAAAAAATCTGATTAATGTTCAGAATACTTGATTACTAAAATAATTGCTAGTTGTAGCTTGAGGTGGAATCAGATAATGTTCCTGGAACTGAAACTGGTTTGTTGGAGAATCAGTCGTACACTTTAAATTACATGTTGTTTGTTTAGTCACCTAAAAAAAGACGCAGCCATTCTCTGCTGTGCTTGTTGCTGGGAAACCAGGAAAGGTTTAAAGAAGTTCAGGCTCCTTAACACCAAGGAGAGACACACAGGTTGCCATATGTATGGATTTTGCTCAGTTCTGAGTTACAGATTGGGTAAAAATTTGCACATAAAGTCCAAACCAAGTGCTAATCTTAGCAGGTTGAATTTAATAATCATTTAAACTCTAAATTCCAGTTTTATATCTGTATTCTGCTTGCTGCACCAATTTATTTTTCTTTTACTCAAAAACATATTTTTACTATCTTTAAAAAGAGGAAATGTTGGTATTATGTTTTTCCAAGTAAATTCCGTACTTTCTGAATGGTCATCTGTTCAGAGCGGCAGGCTGTTTCCAATCAACTTGGGTTATAACGTGATTATTTTTGGCTTTATTAAATTTGAAGAAAATATATCATTCATTGTGTTATGCTCATTTGCTGATTGTGCAGGTCTATGTCACAGCAGAGCAGCTGTTTTGTGAAGCTTCCACCTCTTTCTGTTTCCCGTTTCTCACAGGTTTATTCCTGTCTTTTCACATAGCTGTTGCAGAAATGCATCTATTTTTTTTCCTGGAATGTTTTTGTTGTCCCTCCCTCTCCCCATCCTGCTGACACAAAAAGCATTCTCTTTGCGCTCTCCTCAGCTGTCCCATCTTTTCTCTGAGTAAACAGTGGCGGGACGGAGGGACGGACGCCAACGTTTGTCCTCTGTAGATCTCTGAGTCACACCAACACCGCCTGGAACTTGGAGAAAGATCCATGGATTGGGAGGAGGGGGTAAAAACCCATCTCTCTTATCTGTGTGTGTGGATTGTTTTTCTTAGGGTGGGTGTGATGACATCAGTGTGTGTGTGTTGGCAGGTGGACAATACTCCCAACAAATTTAACATAAAATTATTTGAAAACTGGAAACTATAATCGGTGGAACAGATAAAAGAATCTCTGGTAAGAGGAATGGTTCTGTTCACTCCTTTGTTTTAACTCAAGAATTTTAGGCACCCAAGGATCAGGCAGATCTGGAAAGGACTGAAATAAAACAACAAAAAATTTGTCCAGTTTCAAAGTCAGGCAATAAGGAAACATCTGATTTTAGCTATAAATTAGGTGAAGGATGTTCTACAGTTTGGTCTAAACTTTTATATTTTCATAACTATTTTTAATTAAATCAGTGCTGTCTGACCTTTGTGAAACAAATGCTTGATTTTACAGTAAAAGAATAGAAGATATCACCACTATGAGGACTGTTGATCAACCAAGAAAATAGACATACATCTCTCAAACGATAATAAACAATGTAAAAAGTGTATCAATTAAAAACAATTGATAGTTTATTTAGATTGTATTTTTTTAAATGTGGAGAAAGATCTAAATCCTTCTAAATAGAATTGGACTATATATCAATAACAATATACAGTATATCACAATAGACATGTGATCAATATGACTGGATAATACACCTGATAGAATATTCCATATTGAATGTTTTATCAGAACTCTGATCCAGAACTGCACAGCATTCTGGGAGATGTAGGCAGAGTAAAGGCTTATCTTCTCAACCTCTCACAGCCAGTTAAGGTTGGTAGCATCAACTATTCACTCTTTGGTTACCTAGCAATACCTAGCAACACCCCCACTGTGTGGTTACCTAGTAACAACTTGTTGAGTAACTTGCACAGCAGTAGTTTCAGGTTTTGCTACAGTGGCTCATAAAGAATAAAAAAAAACAACAGCACGGAGAAAAAGCTGTAGATAAAAGAGGAAAGGTCACACCACCAGTTTGGCAGTATTTCAGATATTTTAAACAAAAACTGATCAATAATTATCTATCGACAATTTAAATAAAGCTGTAGATTTTGTTGAAGAAAACAGAACCTTATTTGCTCCTAAATGAGCAGATAAATCCTATAAGACATCATTTTAAACAAATATGCATTTGTTTAAAACGAATATATCTGCTGTTGATAACTGCTTTGAATCGTTTTAGTTTGAAACATTAAACAAATTAACCCTGAAAACCACAAGGTGAAGTTTGCTCCTGACAAGAAGATAATGCAAATGGGGAAAAAAAAGCACATTAGTTTCAATTAGCTTGGCATTACTGTGGTTGAAGAGTGAGTGCATTATTTTAGACCTTCAGATTGACACGATTATTGTCTAACAGTATGCCAGTACATTCAGCAGTACCTGAATACATGAATAAATGTAAGTGGGGGAAATAAGAGGTAAAAACTGCTGGCAGGATCAGCGAGTGATGATGGGGGAAGGGAGCAAAGAGATTTAGAGGGAGCAGATGAGGATTTGGGGAGAGATAGAAACTGAAACTAGTAGCTAAAGAGGTCAATAGAGGGGGGAGTAAATACTGAAGTACTGCTGACAGGAGGGGAAAAATCCAACTTGGTGGATGTGTAAAGCAAATCATTACAAAACGACCACAATATGTTTTTCTCTCACCCATCAAAAATCTAAGCTACAAATGTATCTGTGCAAGTGAAAAATATTTAGGTCATCTTATAAACAGGACCGACATGTTTCGTCCTTTTTATTTTGTAAATAGATAATTAGGCATAGGTTATGACGTTTTGAATTCACAATAGCATAAATTATATATTATAATCAGTGGTAGGAACTACTAACTAGAAAGTTAGTTGTGTTAACCTAGTTCCGCTAACGTGCAATATCAACATAGTATTTAGCAGAAGCTATTGCTAAAGCACTATGCCATCATGATATTTAGCATAAGGTAATGCTAAAGCACTATGTTCAACCATGTTGATAGACACTATATGTCAATAACATGTCACAGCATAGTAGATCGTCCTCTGTACTGTCAAATGTGTCATTACACACCAATCTGTATGGTTGAGCTTCACAAAGTAATTCTTTAGAGCAGACGCTTCAATCATAGTTTCAGTTTTATAGTTGTTGCAAACTCTGTTGCTGATTTTGCCTGTCTGACCACAGTAGGGCTTCGGTCAGAAATCAAGCAGTAGATCAGTAGATAAGATATCTGACTACTTGAAGAATCCTCTAGTCAATAACCAAAGATTCAGCAAATTTGATTAGATAACTGCATGTTATCTAATCATCCAAATAAATTAGCACTTAAGAATTTATCCAGAAAAAATCATTTGGGAGAATCTAAGTGTGCTAAACATTTTTAAATTTAGCAAAAGAGTTAACTGAAAAATTATGCCTGCTATTAGCTGATTAGCAGAAGTGTGCCAGCCAAAGATTATGAATCAAAATATTTTGAAAACACATACTGGTATTATCATTATTATCACGCTGCAAGAAATAATTAAATATTACTATATTCTAAATAGTTTCTACCTACATGTGTCTGGAAAACCAGTGTTTCCACTGCGCTGTATAATTTGGTTGCTAAGGCTTTGAAATAGACTGTAAGACTGGCCAATATCCTGTTATCTCATTGGCCTATTTAAAAGTGCTCCCGAACATGAACCTAAAACCACCAAACCATCAGTCTCTGGTGAGGCAGCTGTAAATGTATGTCTGGAGGCTTTAGTAACCAAATCTACTCATATAAGCTCATAGTGAAAATCTCCCCAAACCTTTCACCCTTGGCTGTGAAGATTAAAGTTGGATTTGCTGATCTGGCTCGAAAACCGAATCCTTGTGATGTTCAGTCTGACCATCCTCTGGGATGAAGGCCCTCAGATTTCTTTTCACTGGAACAAAAAAGCGTCTGCCGCTCTCGCCGGAGGGCTGCAATGCAGTAGTGAGGAATGTATTGTTCGTAAGTGAGAAATCTGAACGTTTGTCTCTTGCAGGCTGTCCACGTGGAACAGTTCTGTCTTTTTAACTATGAGACAGTGGTGGCTTATAGTAAAGCCCGCTGTGATGATAACCGTGTATACAAAGAGATTGTTTTCTTCACACAGGGATCCTAAATGTTTTCCTTTGAAAATCCTTGGTATATGTACACATTAGTCAATAGAAACTATCTACTGTGAATAAAAAAAAAATCATTTACCCAATGCAAATGTGTCTATAACTGTACACACAAGAAAAATGCATAAAAATAAAATAAAAAATCTGGGAGAATCCTATTTTATGAAAAACTCAAGTAGAATTTGGTTTGTCTTTCTAGTGACAACAACATGAAAAGCCAGTTTGAGCTATTTATTAAAAAAAACAAAAACATTTTGGCCTTTTCTAAAAAAGAATAGTCAGGAAATATATATTTTTTTTAACCATGCACTATATATTTTCACTCATAAAACTTCAGAGGATTAACAAAAGCAAGTACATTACTTTGTCTACTTTGGAGGTCCTCATTGTTGCCAGATTGGGCGTGTTTCTGCCCAATTGGGCTTCTTTTGAACATGTTGGGTTGGAAAAAACAGCTTTGGGTGTATTGTTAAAATTTGAGCTGCTTTTCACAACTTTTAGTGGGTTTATAAAGTGTTTATAGGGAGATGTTCTTGAATTAGTTGTTGGTGTGTGGCAGAAAAGGACAAAACCTGAACATTTGAATCAAATTATCCTTGTACTCATTTTATTTGTCCATTTATTTGGAAATGTCTAGAATGACATAATCAATTATTAATAGTCATTGCTTAAAGTGTCACTTCGTAATAGGTGTTGTAAAACAGAAATCTGAGTGCAACTTCATCATTTAAAAGAATATAGTGGTACAAAAACACAAGCTTTGTGTTCAAAATGTCAACTTCCTTAAAGTTCCAACAGAAACTAGTGAATATAACAAAGGTCAACCAAAAACATTCTAAATTGAGGATTACAAAGTATATCACTGGTCACATACAGATGAGGACATTGACCTATAGGACATAAAAGATTTTATATATATTCTATACCTTGCGCTGTTAACACATGTAACAATAGAGGTTTGTGTAACCCACAAAAAGGTTACTTCAAATACACTTGATAATAGTAGATGGCAGGTAAGTTAATTTACTTCAATGACTAATACCAACACTACACAAGTATAAAGAAAGTTGGGCCTGATCAGAAGAGTCTAAATTCACGGGAGCCTAGGTGTGAGCAACAATAGAGGAGAGCACACAGTGTCTTAAGATAGAGTAGAATTTAATATAGAGAATATTGTGGATCCACATTTACAAATAAACAAAAATTGCGTGCTTTTTTTAAAAAAAGAAAAGAAATAACCCAGTATTTTTTTGTCTTTTCAATGTGTCTGTCAAATTTTCAGTCAATGTCTTACTGCTAGTGACCAGTCGGGTCACCATCTACCGGTTCACTCGATCCTCTGGGCTGGGACTCGCCATCCAAGTTCTGGAGGGCGTGATCTTGAGGTCAGGCCAAAAGTGCACCATAACAAAAGAAAAAAACTGACCTGGAATAAGACCAAAGTAAAGCATCTTAAAATACAGGATGCTAATATCAATAAAGCTTAAGCTACAATTCAAAGAGATCTTTCATCATTTCTCAAGTTTTTCCATGTTCTACAACAATATTCAAGTTATCAGAGTTCAATATTACCAACACATCAGTAAATCTAAAGAAATTAGCTCATATGTGGTAAAAAAAGAAAAAAAAAAAAAAAAAAAAAAATATATATATATATATATATATATATATATATATATATATATATATATATATTTCAATCTACAAGTGCCAATGAAGTACATTTATAACACTATATTTAACATCAGATTGTGGATTAGAAGCTCACATTGGCTCTGACCTACTCAGAACAGAAAGTTCCCAAGCAATGCCAACAGAAAAGCACATTACAGCACCATGAACCATAAATTAGCACCGTTGAAATATTTGAACATGTGCAATTACAGAGGAAAAATACAACATACACAATAATAATAATAATACAAAATCTTACAATACAATTTTATTTTTATTAAATTTGATCAGTTACTAGGTATTTTAGCCAATTTTTTTGTGTGTTTTTTGGAGTTGGGTGGATTTTATGTTTTGCCTGGAAACTGTCAGATCTGGCAACCCTGAAGTCCACACAGAAGTCAAGTAAATCTGGCAGCTTCTTGTTCATCACAAACTCTGACATGTTAAATAAATTTTCCAAAAACAGGCATATTTTCAGTTATATGGACCATGTGATTGAATCACCTTTAAAGTTTTTGCTAAAGTTCTTTTAGACTTTGTCACCACTGCTTTACTGGTGGCTAAAAACTTTTTACTTAAGGCAAGAGGTGAAAATGCATTACAAAAAATGTTAGTTTATGTAAAATGTGTTTTGCTGTGGATTAGTTTGTACAAGCATCAACAATCTTTTTTAAGTACAATATGGCCCTTTTGTGTTTTGCTCCTTTGACCATTTTTGAACTTTTAGTTAAGTAGTAAAGCATCATAAACCTCAAATCAGTTTTTTCTTTAGAAGCCGTCACAATGTTGTCCTCTAAAATGCACTCAAACACAAGCTATAATTTTGTAGCATTGCAATGTTTTGCTTTAATCTTTATTTCCCCAACCGGCCGTTACCCATAATCTTTACTAGATTATAAGTGGCCATCTCTGCTGAGGGAGCTCCCTGTTGGACTTTCGCGCCACATTAAGTTTCAGACGTAAAACAGTCCAGCTGTGTGTGTGTGGGTGTGTTGTGAGGTTTAAACTGGCCTGACCTTTAGTTCAGAGTTCTTCCAGCTGCTAAGTGTGTACAGCTGAGTGACGAAGACTCTTAAATCACCTTCCTGAGGATGAGGATGAGGATGAGGAGGAGTAGGAGCGTTCCCAGCTGTGAAGCGATCTCTGGAAGGCCGGCGCCTCACCCCAACAGCCTACAGCCGTTATTTCTTCCACATGTGTGGATGAGACAAAACTAAACACATGTGGAGGAGCAGCACTGATTATCCTATGAGGATGTGAGTGGAAACCAAAGATGCTGCAGGAGGAAAATGTGCTGCAGCTGAATAAGCATCTTAGATTTTTACAGTAGTGTTGAAGGAACGTTTGGGTCCCAAATAGATGATGCTTGTCTAATCTGTTGGTATGTCTCCTCATTCAGTAATGTTTCTGCCAAAACGATCAGCCAAATAAGGATAAATAGTATTTGGTAAAAAGGCTACTCAAGAACTCAAACTTAAATTCCCAAAAGTCAACAATTTTTTTTCTTTTACTAGAAAATTTCTAGTTCAGTTTTTTCCAGCAAATTTTCACTCTTGAAACTCAAAATGTTCGTTTGTTTTTTCTAAAAGATTTCTGAAATTAATTTCATTCCTTTTCCACCTACAGTCTCCCTAATATTCCATCATAGATTGACATGTTTCTAGTTCAATCTGGAGAGACTCAGACAGAGAAAAGACAATTAGAAGAGTTTATTGACATACAGGAATTAAAGTCTTTGGCGCTCGGGCCCCGGCAGGCGATAACGGTTATCGCAGCGTTAGCGATAAGCTTCAGATGAGCATCCCCGATGCCGATAGGAACGTCATCCCCCAGGGCCCGGCACTGGTGGTGGAGGTTGAAGAAGGGAGCGGGCCTCAGGACCAGGCGAATGGAGGAGGAGGGGTGGTAGTGGGTTGAGCTCGGCTGGAGAACGAAGGACACTGTGGGTGGAGGTCCTTATCAGCTGGGACTTGGACGGTGATTGGACGTGACGAGGCTTGGTCCGGCGTTGATAGGCCGACGTCTGTAGGCGGGTCGCTTCAATTAGCAGGTCCTGGTGGGGATAAAAGAGTCTTCCAGTTTGAATTTGCACCTAAGCTTCATTTTAACCTAAGCTCTCCTCTTCCTCCTGTCCAAAGTTCTCCCTGTTTGCTTCCTCTTGTGTTTAACCGGAGCAGAATTCTGTCCTCAGATGACCACAGCTGACTGAGTCGATCTCTTTTTAACGGTGACCCTCTCGGCCTTTCACACACACGACTCGTCCAAGTGTTAACTCATGGTAGGATTGTTGCTCTTCGTAGAAGAGCCACGGCCTGGGCATCCAGCTGACAAAGATGTGGTAACACTTACAACCAAACTGTTGACTCTCTCAACTCCCTGCAGTAGTTTCAGTGATAACGGCAAAACTTCCCGTTTATCATCCTCATTCTTCTTCTTCTAACTGAGCAGTGGAATTATTTCCCTGTTATCAGGCTGCAAACATCAGGTGTGGTTTAACTGTCAGGGTTTTTGTTCTTGTCTTGGCTCTCCTTTAAAGCAGAAACAATGACATTAAGAGATCTGAGTTGCTCCCCATTTATCTTAGTCTTTCAGCTACTTTTAAGAAGATAACATATCTCCTTTTAGACAGTTGGTTTGAGACGGTTTTCATGCTGTCTATTCCACATTTATTCAGAAATAGTTCCCAGGCCAAAGCCATTAAATACAAACAAAGCAGCTTTGACACAATAAAAATCACACAGTGGTTTCCAGGATGAAAGAAAAACACTCAAACTGCCACTGCTGTCTCAATCAGCAATTCAAACACATTTATTTTGGAAGTTCTTAATGTGGTTTTGTGGAAAATCTAAAAATACTACATGCCTATCTATCCTTCCTTCTTTCACACATTCCCTTATTATTCTGAGCTCATGTTACAAAGACAAGTCTGTGTCATATACTGTTTAAGTTTTTTAGTTCCTAAATTTGTTAATAATCTTGTTTTGTGTTAAGACTCTTTAAAAGTAAACTTAGTGTTAGGATGTCTAAAAGTCTGGAGTATAGAGTGTGATTATTTCCATGTCTGCAAATTTAGTAAAAAAGGAAACTAAGGCAATTTTCATACGCAGCAGGTCATAATGCTCAGTTCAGATTTCTAGCTGAAATCCGTTTGATTTTTGTGTTTTTTTTGTACTTCTGCTGGGGTTGTTGCTACTAATTAAACCTGACCAGAAAGAAACTACAGTGTGAACAGTTTACCATCATGCGATTAACTAAAGCTTCACCATCACAATATTCTGTTTCTGATACACAAAAAAAATCCAAATGTCGATAGGCTCCGCCTCCATCCTCATCACCAGCATGTCTGACTTTTTGCCTCATCTGGCTTCATTTTCTTTGTGACTGAATCATTTTGCTGCTGCTCTGTCTCACTGTTTTTCCCTCCAGATATCATGTTCTAGCAGAAAATGACACTTGCTAGACGTTTCTATAAATTAAATCCAGGTGCAAAAAAAAAAAGAAGTGCCAAAAACCCTTGAAATAAGCTGGTATTCATACAGCTAACCCCCCTTCTTGCATGCGCTGAGGCCTCTCTCTTTCTCCTCACATCAACACGTTCGCTGGATGACGGCCGAGGCTTTGGGATTTATGCAACATCTCCAGTGATTTATGGGGAGGGCGGCAGTTTACAGGCGGTGCAGAGGTGTAGGATGTTTCATACAGAGTTTTGCTTCAAATAAAAGCTTTTTCTTTTTTTTTTTTTGACAAGTCATTCATTCTTGAAAGATTAAATCACAACCAGAGATGGTTTGTAGGAGGATGAAAAGCTGGAACCAACGGAAGCTTTGTCGTCATTTATAAATAGAAACATTTTTATTTTTATTTGAAACCCTTTTTTTTATTATTTATTTAGGTCAGCTGTAGAAAAAGGTAGCACTTGCAGATGAGGATTAAGGGCCGCTTCCTTCAAATGTAAACATTAACATGTCATCTGGAAAATTCACTATTTGCATGTTTTTCTACTTCTATTTGGTTCTCAACCGCTTCCAAAAACACCCAAAGCACCACATAGCCAGTTTTTGGTAATAAGTTTGGTGTCTGGAAAATTAGATGTGTCAAAAACTTCCGATTTGTTGGGACACAATAGATATTACCCAGCAACCCCAGCCAAGGTCCAGCATGTTTAGTGACCTGATTTTACTGCTGTGTGCACTGTACAATGGCTGTTTTAAAAAAACAAGTGTTTTGTCGTTGACTTACCATCCAGAAACTACTCGCTGTATTCTTGTTGGTTGTGCAGGAGGCTCCATTTCTGCTTTTCAAAGATGTACGGTTGTATGATTGGGCATTTGTTTGTAGCCATTTTCACATGAGAGTGTAAACATTAAGTTAAGGAGGCGTGGCCACCAGCAGCTTATTTGGATTTAAAGTGACAGAGGCCCCAAAACATCTCATTCTGACAGGAATGAGATGTTTAGACAGAACTGACCAGACTGGAAGCTCTTTGTCTAAGAATGATTTTCGGCATAAGATGTAATTAACAGGTTTTGTGTAGCCAATAGACATATCCTAACCCGGTGAAGGAAGCATAATAGGTCACCTTTAAACTCCAGCGCTTGGTAGCAGCAATTCATTATGGAAAATAATCAACAACCTGTTTACACCTTGGTAAATGTGGCATTATTGTTATGTTACCACCCAAACCAATTCTGCAATAGTGAAGACATATTTTGTTGATGTATTTAAATCTACAACATTTTTGCCCTGTTCTTATTGTTTAAACTGGGTTCAAAATGCAATAAAGGTCACTAAGACTTCATAAACTGAACATCTGCCTGGCAACAGTATTAGCATTACCCAAATCAGATACTCCGATTGGTTATCTCTGACATGATGTTGCTGTTTAGGAAGACAATTCACTGACTGCAGAAGAATTTTGCTTGAACAAAATTTTTATCCTCTGGTATTAGCAAAATACAGTGTAGCATTGTGTGGGGTGATAAGTCATGATGCATTACTATGAAATTTTCAAGTACAAAGATAAAAATTTTTGCATTCTTTTTGATTATGTATAAAAATGATCCTATTTAAGCACTGAAATCTTATATTACATGAAGAAAAATAGATATTTATTTAATTTTTCTAAATATTTCTCAGTGCTTCCATTTAATTATAATGTATAATATGATGTTTGCTTTATTTGTTGAAGCATTTCCACTACGTCGCATGCTGTGTTTTGAAAAGTGAGTGTGCTTTCGTTTAGTTCTGCTGCAGCTCATTCTGACCTCCTTTCTTTGTGCCTCAAACGTCTCCCTTCCTCCCTGGACTCATGCATATTCATCCCTCTGCTCTCTGCACATGTGCTAACACAGTTAAAATGTCTGTGATTAACTCCTCCAGACCGGATCAGCAGAGGAATGTCTCACTCAGTTCATTATAATTATTTTATGCAATTTTGAGCAGATTCAACTGTTTAATGATTTATTTCCATGTGTGGGACCCTCACTCTGTTTTTACATATGTAAATATGTAAAATTCCACAATAAAACTATCTGCTACACCAGTATTGTGCAATATACGCATTTTGAAATATTAAATAAATTGATACAGAATTATCTTATTTGAAACATTCTAATGAAACATCAATCCTAGTATTTTGGGTTACTCTTAGATGGAGATGCGCTATGTTTTTAAATTTCTAAGCACCACAATACTCTTTGAAATAAAAACAATAATAAACATAAATGGTTTTCAACCAGTAAAGCAGAGGAGGGCCCTAATATATGTTCTGGACTTTGAGCGATGTATCTCAGGGGTTAGTTGAAGATTTTATGAACTCGGACAGCATAGAAATTCCTCTTACTCTGCAGAAAAAATAAATGATGTTTCCCTCATTAAGTTTGTATTAGGTTTCACCCAGAGCCACGGGTGTAAAGCAAGTTTCTGTTGACTAAACAGAATGCAGAGCTCCAGAACATAGGCGGCCGTTTTGTGCGGTGTTTGAGTTACAGGCAGCCAGCGCCGGTTTGCCCTCTGGTTTTTTGGCGAGACTGAGTCTGCGTGATTTGGCTTCTGCCGTCTGCTGGAGAGGAAACAGGGCTTTGGATTTGTTGCTGGATCCAAACAGCTGATCCCCTACATGTCTGCCTGTCCTCAAATGTCCTTTCATCTTAATTGAAAACAAGTTGATATTCATCATGTAGTATTAATTTGGAAAGTGTTTATGTGATGGTGCAGTTTGAGATTTGTTATTTTTATGCTGAGCACATCTTCAGCTAGATCAGCAATGCTTGAATTTTAAATCCAGCTGGTTTGTATGTGCAGGGCAGAGCTGTGTCTCCCCTGCAGAGTGGATTCTTACCGAGGCCTCCGGTGAGAAAACACACATGAGGATAGGTGAAGTAGAGATGCTTTGTGCTGTTTCTCTGTGTTCAGCCATTCACTGTGCACGCTGGTACAGAGAGTGCACCTTGAGGCTTGTATTTGTGCATCCATGTGCAGCTGCGATGGTGTTTGATGATTGGTGCTTTTGTTCTGAGCCTTTTAAAGCTCCTTGTTTTTCTCGCAGTGGATTTAGAAGCTGGTGAGACGGTGAGATGCATTTTTAACATACATTTTTTTAGCAATGCAGAAAGAGATTAAGAAAAAAAAGAAAACAAAAAAATGCCATTTTCTTCTTCAGAAATTGTGTCACAGAGTTGCTGCTACATTTTGTATTGTGCTGATAATAACTGCGTTTGAGTCAATATTAAGCTACGATGGTCAAGAGATGCAAATGCACACAAAGGGCGAAACAATCTGCAAACACTGTTTCTGTAAGAAACAGAAAAACCTTGCAAAAAATGTAGCAATCATACAAAATGGAAGCGAAAAGTAAAATACTGAAAATGACAAAAACAGTAAATATGAAATGCTGCTAACTCACTCACTCCACAGAACAGAAGTGCTTCAAATCTTTGATGTTTGCAACATTCTATCTTATGCTTCTGTTACCAATTATTCAGAAAAATAAAAGCTAAACAAATGCTTAAAACTGAATAGTAAAATAAAACAGAAAATCTGAAGTCAAAATAAATAACAAAAGAACTGTTAAAATACAGTTGCACACAAAATACATACATGTTACTTTTCTTGAATTTACAGGTTACATTGCCTTTATTCTTACAAGTTAGAATATTCTCTGTTCTTTAGCAAAGGGATAAAGATAACATTTACAACGAATATGCAATGTGCTGCTGCAGTTTTAAGCAGGTTGTTTTCTAAGTTTATTGCGCTTTACGTTCTAACATTGCAACATAAAAACCTAAAACAAGGACAGAGTGAGAGCAGAGAGACAAACGGTGATGGCAGCTTGGCCTGCATTGTGCTGAGTTCAGCACTCTGCCTTATTAGTGTGTGAATGTGAGGAGGGCGGTGAATACGAGACACAGGGGCAGGTTTGGTTTGTTGCTTACTGTCTTTGTCTTCTTGGATACAAGCATCTCTTCCCTCGTCTCTTCATGTGTTTCCATCAGACTGTTAAAACAGATTGTTAAATTTTTTTAGGAGGATCTTCTTATGTGGGATCTTCCATGTTGGCTAGAAATGGACATATAAAAATTTTCTATAAACATATCTTTTGATAGTTACTTTTTAGTATGTGAATAATACTTTTCTGATTTAGTGTGTGCACATTTTGAGAAAGTTGTTAAAATTTTGACCACTCAGTGGAACCCAACAAAACAAGTCAATGTATTATTATTAATTTTCATCCATTTTTTTATTTACTTTTTTCAAATTAAGTGTTGTCTTGTTTATGGGTTTAGTTTGTAATGATTGTTAAAAGTGCAACCGTTATATTCAAGATGACCATTTTAGTGACAAACATATTTTATTTCTGTAAGGGCTCTGGTTTTCCTTTTACATGATTTTTTAAATGAATGGTTATACTGTATATATTTGACCTTTTGCACGGGAGCTGCAATGGAAATTTCGTTGAATTCTGTTCAATGACAATAAATGCTATCTAATCTAATCTAATCTAATGAAGAAATCCCAGTATAGCACAAGTAAGTAGCATTGTTAAAAATAGTTGCTTGCTATATTGTTTGAATTTTAACACCATCCACTGCATTTAGATTTAGGATTGTTTGTGTGGGACTTAAAATCACACTCTGAGGTAGACAAATACTTATCTGATTTATACAATTTTAAAGAAAAGATTATATAAAACAGAAAAAATATATTTGAAAAATAGCTCATTGAGTTCATTTATACAAGAACTGATTTTTTTCTTTTTACTTTTACAAGGACTGGTCAATAACACTTGTAGAAATACTTCAGGTTTCAGGGAAAATTCTTTAGCATCATTAACAACATTAGCACAATTGAAATAAGTCTATAGTAGTTTGCTAATTCGAACTCTAGTCAATAGCCACTGTCTTCTTTAACGTCTGCTTGGTCATGACACTGTTGCCAACTTAATAGTTTTGTCGCTATATTTAGGGATTTTCTTTATTTAACTTTTTTAATTTCTGAATTATGAGCATATGCTTTCAGCAACATTAACCCTCTCGTTAACATCTGTTGTTTGGACTGTTGGCAGTAACTTTTACTGTGCCGTACTGTCAACATTTTAGCTTTAGCCTGTAACAGGCTACAAGCATTAGCATTGTCTCCTGTACTATTAGAATTTACACGATGTGTCTGTATTTTTGTACACAAATACTTGCTCTTAGCATTATACATGCTATTAGCTGTTGTTTATTACATTTGTAGTGATAGCTGTCAACACTACTCTGAGATTTGAAACTGTAGCCAAGGTCATTAGCACTTGTTTTTGGCACCATTGATGCCTACCAATTGCCTCAAGGTTTTTTAGTTGTTGTTAGATGTTAGCATTAGCCTTTAGCACAACTGATTCTAATCTTGGTTTTTGGTCTTATTTTGTTATTTTCACACAAAACACTTTGACTCATTTGAATAACAACTGAAAAGCACATACGAAATGTGAAAATTATGTCAAAAGGTTATAAATATATTCATGTACATTCCAACACATTTACCCAAATGGGTGGCCAGTGGAAAAAGTCAAATAAAATAGAGGTTTTATAACATACATGACCAGTAATTATATTTAGTCATTAATGCATTTTTTCAATTCATTCTTGATTTTGGTGGATTCAGACAAGAAATGTTTTTTGCAACACTTGAGGAACCATATTAATCTAATTCTTCCTGTAAGTCTATCTGCAGCAGCTGAATGTGTTTAATAGTTCTGTCTTACAGTTTAAAGCACAGAGGAAAATCTTGATTCTCTCTCAGCAGCAGTGGGGGATTTTCTCCCCTGGCTATCTGTTTTTAATAAATCAGCCTGATGCTGTGCAGTTTTATGAGCTTGAATGCCAGTTTGTACAGTTTTTGAGAACTTATAACTATTCCAGCAGAGAGTAATTTATATCTAGTTTCATCTCTTATGTCTTTTTATGTCTATCTTTGTTGTTGTTTTTGTCATTTCTGCTCCCATTTTATTTTTCTTAAATGAAGTTTGTGTTCACTATCCTCTGAGGGACTTTAGAGGTTAATTGTTCAGATCAAAGTGAGAACGAGTAACAGTCTTCATCTCCTTTCTGCTTTCGCACATCACACGTTGTTCTCAGACCATCTGGGTGCTGTTAGGGAACCGCTAACCCTGCTGCTCTCTCTCCTAAAGGTCGACAACGTAACACTCTCACACTCCATCGAATCTCAAAAAGTTTTGTTTTGTTTGCTTTTTTTCCCCACCACACATTGGAAAACAGATGGAGTAGCAACATTTGGAGTTTTTCACTTTAAGTTCGTCTCTCCTGGCGTTTGGAGGATTACAATTAGGCCAAGCTTGAAATCAATGAGCCACTTGCAGAAACTGTCATGGCTCAAGTGCCATTTCTGGAATATCAGAAGTGATGACTGTTGGAGTGTGATCATCAAACTGAGCTAAACAATTACACATTTAACCTATTTTTTCATCTAATACACTGTTTATAATGTTGAATAATTTTATTTTACTGTCTTAGCTATTGTCTTAATCTGAACAAAAGAACTCAGAGCATCATAAAGGAGAATTAATATTCTCTTGAATTGTTTGAAATGTTTTCTGCCTTTATTTAACTGATCATCTGTTCATAACCTAAAGGGGCAGGATTATGTAAAATCCACTTTTTTGAGCTTTACATCATGTTATAACTTTATTTGCTCATCAAAAACATACTTGTTGCTTTGATTATTTTGTGCATGTTTGAGAAATCCTTTAGTCTCCATGGCAACCACTCAGCTGTACAAAATGCCTGGGTGGATCTAGTCCCGCCTTCAAGGTGCAGCTCCTTCTCAAGGCTGCAGCTTCCAAGTTTCTGAGCCTCTGCTTCACAGCCCCCCCCCCCAAGTCAGCTCCTTCAGACTAGCCAGCAGCAACTAGCAAACACCTGGTGGAACTTCACATCTGCTGAGCTCGTAATGCGAGCTACTTCTCAGTGCAACGCTGGTAAAAGTGATGTTGAAGGGTTAACAGAGGAGCCATGTTGTGAGCAACTGCGAATAGGTACTTGATTGTACTTTAAGATGGCACTATATGCCTGGAAAATACATAATATTACCCCTTTAATCCATTTGTAGATGGATGCAAAGGCTCACAGAGCTCTGAAACTGAAAAATCTGGCATTAATGAAATATACACCTTCAAAATCCCACTGGACCCAAATGAAGCAGCATTGCCTGTTATCGTCTCGGTTCTTTAACTTAGCTTCATCTTATCATCTTGTTGGCTCATGAACTCCCAACCCACAGACAGAGATTATGTCTTTTTGTTTTTTTGCTTTGACTAAGTCAGTAGCTGGAGCTGCTCAGGAAAATGCTGTTATATAAAATGTAAAGCTTACTCTGCAGTCTGTTACAGTTTGTACCCAATTTCCTGCAGCAACACACAACAGGATGCGATTTTGGGTAAATCTCTTATCTGTTCCTCATTACGGCTGCCAAGAGTTTGTTTTTATCCACAAGCAGGACAGCATTAATTTTGAAAAGACCAACTTTCATGTGAGAGAATCTGTTCTTTTTGATGAAAACCAGGACATTCTTGGCGGTTTGGAGGAAGGCTCAGTTGTGTTTTCTGGTGTTGGGTGTCAGGCAGAGAGAAGATGAAAATAGACTGAAGCTATCAACTCTAAAATCAGAAACTGGTGAGCAGAACAGGGCAAATGAGATGGAAGTGATTTTTTTAGATTCACTGCAGGATAATGTCAGATTTAAAGAAGGCAAATAGAGCTGAAAGATTAATCATAAAGATTCGATTTATTCAAATAATTGTCAACTAATTTAGAAATCAGCCAATTAACTAGCATATGGATTTAAAAAAAGGTGATTTTCTGAAAGAACAACATATTCAGAGCAGTAATTAAGACAAAACTGTACAAAAATGTATATTTTGCATTTCGATAAAAAATATTAAAAACAAAATAACTTTCATTGTAAATATGTTCTACCCAGAACTCAAATAATTTTAGCTTCTGCCAGTTAAAATTCTACAAAAAATAAAATCTTCTATGAAACACCCTTTGCTATCCAATTATTAATTGTTTAATCCAAATAATAAATCAACAGATCAGCTATACACTGTCTTGATATTAAGTCAATCAGAAAGGGCTGATATTTTGACATGCTGATGTTAGAATTTTTTTAGCTTTAGAAGTTTCTTTTGCTATAAATGATCAGTTTTCGGGTAATCTATCTACTCACCTCAGTGTTGGTGACTTTTCAAAACTTAGAGTTGATTTCCCAAACTTGCAGGGTATCATGCTGGACGTTACAAGCTGATCAACTGGAAGAACTCAAGAACTTTTGTGGAGTGAGTTGCGTCATGAGGCATCTTTCAAGTTGGTACTTTCTCTTTCTGGAACTTACATGTTGTTTTTTACATCCTATTACCGTACTGAAACATGCCGGTTCATTTTCTGGAACTTGAAGTGTACTCTCATAAGCCAGGCTGGCACATACTTTCTGGAACAAGTCACTTTGTAGAGCTAAAAGCTAACTTTGCAAAACGTATATTTTATATCTGGCATTTAGAGACTTTCCTGGAACATGGAGGCTTTAGATATTATTGGGTATATTTTTAGAGCTTAGAGTGCTTTTGGTTTACTAGTTTTAGTATATCAAATCTGAAAGGTGTGAACTCATCAACCCTATTTTAAAATTTCTCCTCTGGCTTCCAGTAAAACTGAGAATAAATATTAAAATCCTACTCCCTGCCTTTTAAGCTTTAAATTACCTGGCTGCTCTTTGTGTTGCTGATATTGTAATACCAAACACATTTCTCTATGTGTTCCTTTAAAAAGCTGTAATCTCGATAACTCTTATTTTTGTCCTTCCACCTCTTCACACCCACATATTTTCTAAAATGTAATGAAAAAAAATTGTTTACTGTACAAGTACCCAAATGCTTTCATCGGAGCTGAAAATAGGAAATCGATGATTATTTCACCATGCAAACGTGTTCTGGATGCGATCAGCAGTGTGAAAACTCAGATGTAAATTGTAGAAACGGTGTGCTACCAGCAGCAGCTTCTGTGATAGATGCTTCAGAGAGACTATATGTATCCCCTGACTTAAAAATAAGCCTATGGGGTGGCAGCTGTAATTGAAAACAGATAAGTGAAAAATAAAATGATAAAGAAATGGGTCTTTTGTGTCTTGCTGACTGCATCAGTGGTTTCCATCGAACCTATCTCAGGCTTAGAGGTACAACTGGACTTTGACAGACAGAGGAGAAAACACTGCATTAAAACCACAAAGAGATCATTCCGAGCTGGACAACAAAGAATTCACTTCAAACAAGCTTTTTAAAACCATCTTCCATTTCCTCCGTTTTTAAAGTTTAGCTAAATGTTAACAAGTTAATAACTACAGGAAAGGGTCAGAAAACTGTAATACGCAAATAAATTAAGAAATGTGTTTCATACATTTACATTATATTCTACACAGTAATTATGTTTCTTGTTCTCTTAAAACAAAACAATCTTTCAAAAATAATAAAATGTCAAGGAGGACAACTAGCATATGGCTCATTATAGCCAAGTATTTTAGCAGTCTAAAACCATGAATCTGCCAAAGAAAATGCAGAGAACATAACATAATGCAATCAAGCCAGTAATAACCTAATTTGTTAGCATTGAAAAAACAGATTAACTTTTCTTAGCTCTGCTTTTTAAGCTTTAAATGACTTCAGCTAACTTTCTTAGTATTTGGTTAATTACAGATAAGTTTGGCACCATTTCAAAAATGTTTAAATAAATGTTTTAACACCATGCATGTTGATTAGCATTGGATTAGTTGCTGCAAACTGTAATATTCTAAACTGATTCATATTTTATATATTAAGATATTTAACACCATACCAGCTAGCTAAATGGGCCAAGTTTTATAGCATTCCAAAAATAGAATGGAACTAATTAAAATTAGTTCACACTAAAACTGATAATATTATAAAATCACTGTTTATAGTTATTTTGGCTATTAACAGTTTCATTTTAAAAGTAGATCAAATCTTTGATTAAATAATCATAAAGTACTGACATTATACATGCTAATTAGCATATGGCCTGGCATATGTGTGGTGGCATTCTAATAATGGATTAATTCATTGCTTAATTAATTATACATGGAAATAATTAACACCATAGATGCACAGTCAAGTTAGTCTGCATTTTATTATGAATTATTCAATTGAAGACTCTATTACAAATGAAGAAACTACATTCATACATGCTAACTAGCGTGTGGCATAAGTTTTGTAGCATTTTTAAAAGAATTGTTTTGCAATAGAATTCTGTTTGAAAGTAATTTGAAGGAAAGAGAATGGGGGGAAAAAGAGGGAGAAAAGCAGATAATTTAACTTAAAACCAGGACAGCCACATCGTAATACACATGATGCAGCTCTACCAACTGAAATGGAAGTGATATCACCACATATGCTAAGTAGCATGTGAGTAAGCTAAGGTACATCTAATGGCATTCTAAAACTGTATGGATAAATTCATCATAAACTGAAGTAATTAAGGTTATACTTGTTTTTAATTAAAATAAATATCTCTGTGTTGTTAGTAATAACAGCTGTGTTTGTCTTTGTGTAAGCCAACTAGACCTTAACTGGTTGTGTGTATTACTGACAACATCAAGCAGTTCTTTGCAGTAAAGTCCAGCAGCCTAATCATTCATAAATCAGAGTAAATTTGTTATTTGGTTTCTAATATGTGTCTAGTCTATTAATTGTTCTTTTTTTTGTAAAAACTGCCATATATTTCTTTAATAACTGCAACTATCATTGCAAACGGCACATAGATAAGTCATAACATTGTTGTAGGGTAAAAAAAGTGAGAGATTATTCTGTTATTGTTCTTTTCTCTATTTCATCTTGTAATTTTTTCACATTTCAAACTTATCCAACCATGGATTCTCAGTGGTACATACAGTAGTTACACAATGTCTTCGCCTCACCAACACAAACTAATATCAGAACGTTACAACCTGGCACAGCACATTTGTCTCTCAGTGGGAGTCTGACAGAAATAGACTGCAGTGACGCTGCCTCCTGCAGCCACATTCTCTTATTACTTGTGATTTCTGTGGCATTCGGTACCTGTTCGAGGGGATTTATTGCTGCAGCGCTCTATTTAATGCTTTGTGACAGTTCCATCAGCATTTTTGAGTAGAAATGTAAAGAAAAAAGCTCCAAAATATGCTATTTAAGACTGGAAAACTTTCTTTAAGTTAATAATGTGAGTTGCTGCAGAATGACAAAAGCAAAAGATTGACTTTAATTGTCTTTCATTCTAATAGGTGTTGTTTTTGTTCAACAACACACATTTACTCAAAATATCACTCAAACACAACTCAAAACTTCACTTAAAGCATTTACTATAAAAATTTTCTCACATTGATAAGCAGAGATCAAATTAGTGCACTGAAAAAACTGAGTTAGTCGAAGATCCTGAGCATAACTCTTGTAGGTTCTTAACTGGTGAGAAAAATTTTCTCCGTTTATATTCTATTTAAATAATGGCATTAAGTTGGTGAGAATACAGAAGAAGCGACTCAGCAACTATTATTTTGCAGACTCATGATGCTTTTGAACCTTGGGAGAAGACTCTGCAGTTTCTGGAATTTAATTTTAAAATGACACAAATGACATAATGTAGCACTTTCGCACTGAAAGTTGGCCATTTTTTTTAATTTTTGTTGCGTATGTAAAATCTCTGTAAGGCACAGATCTTGAATCAAACTCATTTTACATCACTATATTACACAGACGTTTTCCTTTGATTATATTAATTAACTTAATAATGTGTAGCCATTCCCAAGGACAAGGAGATTAATGTTTTTTTCAATGACTTATGACTTGAACAAGCTTATTTACATGTGTTTTTAATTGCATTTCATATTTAGTGGAAGCACTGCAATTGCAAAATTGTGTTGTTGTTTTTTTTACATTAGCAGAATATCTGAAAGTTTTTGCCACAGTTGTAGTGGAAAAGCATCTTCTGGCATCTCAACAGCAGAAACTTACATCTTAGAGATAGTATGATGGAAAAATCTTAAGCCATCTCAATTTTGGAACCTTGTAATTAAAACCAAAATGGTTGATTATATTTTCTAGACATTTTATGTTTCACTTTTATATTTAAGTTTTTACACAAGAACAAGTTTAATTTTTTGTCATTCAAAAAACATAAAAAGCTTGAAATTCTGATATAGAAGACCCTCCATATCAGGAATAATTTATTTTTCCAGCAAACTCAAATTTCCAGAAATTTTATGCTGGAGTCCAATATTTCTCTCTGCAGCGCTCTTATCAGAATGAGTATCTGTACCTGAACTGCTTAAATTTAAACAGTTGGATGTTGGGTTTATTGTGAAGAGTCTGATGACTCAAAGCATTGCTGCAATAATCTAATTATCCAAATTGGGATCACACATTGGAAAATTATCTGACTAGAGCGCCTAGCTAAAGCAGCAAAGTGGATGATGTCTGTTAAATCTCAGTTGTTAGGCTTTTTGTTGTCTTTATGTTGCCATTTTGCTTACCAGTTGCAAATATAAGCTTAATCCATGCTTTACAAAACCTTCTTTTTATTGTAAAGAAGGTTCTTCAAAGTGTAGTCATTTTGAAGAAGGGAAAATATGATGTAGCCTCCTGTAGTTTGCTACATGCACCAGTGTCCTACAATGCAAAACACATAATGAATTATATTTTGTGTAGTTCCTGTAGTCCAAATATCTTAGTACACATGAAATAAGACAAAACTAACTTATAAGTAAGTTTTCAGCAACATATAGAGCTTGTTTGAATCAACAATTCCTTAATGTTGATGAAAAACTATTTGTTCCAATGGCAGATTATTTCACTTGTAACATGGGAAAATGTCTTGCTACAAGTGAAATAATGTTGTTCATTAATACTTATTGACTGAATTATTATTGAATACTTACTTAATAATTATTGACTTAAAACAAGCTATTATCTCTTGTTGAAAAGTTACTTGAAAGTTAGTTTTATCTTATTTCAAATGTACTATGATTTTTGGCCGATAAACCAGACCAAAAATATTTAGTCGGATTTTGTGTTTTTGCAGTGTAATGTTAGAAAGTTCTGGATTAGCTTTAAGGCTTTTGAGGTGATCAGTGTTTTACTTGGTGAATAAATTATGACTTTCTACCATTAGCTTTTACATGCAGCAGCATTCGCAATACCTTTAAAAAACTGGAGCAAATGGGGCATTTCTTGGACTATTTTCAGCAGCAACTGGATTCATATTTGATGCTCCATTCCGAATATTTGGGGCAGCAGGACACATTTCTGTAGGAATGGAAATAAACAGAACTGTTGTGTGTAGGCATTAAAGTTTACCTAAAAGCTTACAGCTAAAATAAGAGGTAAATGTGATTTTATTTGAATAATCCTTACCGATAGTTGAAAATTCTAACAACCATTAAGAAAATGGCACTTGAGCTGCAGGATTTTTCCCGTCCTACTTTCTCTGTTGCACATCACACTGTAGAGCCGATGAGCACATGTTGGATTTTGTGCGGCAACGTGTTTTCATGTCTTTTAGGACCGGTCCGAGACGATAAGACGGCATTATTTAGACCCTCGCTCGCCTCAGATACGTGATCCATGTGGTTTTCTAATGATACTAGTGTTAGAGCTGCTGCTGCTGCAGGCAGAATGATGGTTTTACCTCCTTGTTCTCATTTCATGCCCTTTATACATGCATTAATGTGTCACACTGAGTCAATCAGAAAACTCTTCATGCGTGTCATACAGCACACATACGCATTCTGATCATGGGTAGAAATCACGCCCATCCCCCTCATACGCAGCACATGTCCTGTATGTTACGACAGAGCAGCATTTCAGAGCAATAAAATCTGGATGTTTAACTGGGACAAAGCTTAAATAATTGTTCTCTGTTTTTGAGGGGAAAAGTTGAAATTATTCACCCAAGTCCATTTGTATAATATAAGCACCATTATTTATTGCTAAAAGCTTAATTTCAACATTTTTAAAGGAAGTAATTCCCTCGTTGCTTCATGTTTTAATGAAAATTGTTGTTTAAATGTACTTTAATGGAATATAAGAGACAGTTCAGGGTCATTTGGACTAGCATTGCATTACCGTTTCTTTTTAACGGTAATAAAAAGAACGGTAAACAACATAGTTTGCATATGAGGGATATAACCATTTAGCTTCTTTTAAGGTTGTGTTTACACTTGATATTCCAGTAGACTTGCTTTGATTGGGGAACAAAATTGCAGAATTTGTTACATTTTCAGCAGCTGCACTGTCAAACCAACTAAACCCTTTGAAAAACCTGTTCCCCTCCTCACCTGTGGTAGCGCTGCTCTAAGAACCATTGAAAGAAACGAGACAAAAACCTCTGAAGAAAACAGTGACCGCAACTTCCTTCTTCACAAAATGTGAACAAAAATAGAGTGGCGTCAGATTTTAGCTGTTGTAGGATTTTTTTTTTTGTCTTTGGTAAAAGATCATGAGCCATTTCTCCCACTAGAGCTAGAATCAGGCGTTAGTTTTGGTAGCATTTACCCAGAATACCCCGATCTATCAACTGCTTCCTGCTTTTGCAGCGGTATCCAGTCCGCTTGGCATTCATATTTAAATCGCGCCACAGTTCACTTCAACCCAACCAAGACTAAGGTTTGTAAGCGGACCAGAGTGTGCTTTTGTGGTCTGTATCAGTTTGCTTTCTTGTCTCTTCCATTTTGAATGATCATATTTAATTTGTAGGCCACTGTATATAAGTCAGTTACAACTACAGCTCAGAAAATACCATCACACACATATGAAACAGACACACAGGCCACAAAATCCCACATTACTCGTGTCAAGCTACTCTTAAACCAGCCTGTTTCACTTTCTTAAAAAATATTGAACTTTATCAATGATATTCCAACTTTTGGAGGTAAACTTCTTGAAATGTAGCAAATAACTTGGAAGTCCAGGGACAAATGGTGAGCTTCCTTTAAAAGTTGCAGATGCTAATGAAAAAAGTGAGATGTGCTCTGTGGGACTCTTATAACTGGTAGCAAATCACTGAATTATGGTGTTGCTAGATGTGCTCCAGATGTCCTAAAATACCAAATACATCTGTTTCACTCATTTATTGCAAACTTATTGGAGTCAGGAGAAACTATAGATTCTGATTTCCTCATTTTTCTATGTCTGTTTGTGATTTCCAATTTTTTTCTGCTATTTCTGCAGGGAGTATTGGGTTTACTAACCTTATTTATACTTTTTTGACTGTACAGAACCCAGCCGCTGTTCTAATGCAGTTTAATGGGTCCCTGTGCCACGTCTGACTGAAATCTTTCACTTTTATTTGTGGTCATAAGACAGTTTAGCTCCAGGAACTTTATATTTACAGAAATTTTATTTCTTAATTATTTTTAATAGTATGACTTTCATACATAAAAATGTAATTGCATAGTGAATTATATCAGATGTTATTTCAGATGCGAGTTCCACTGCATTATTGCAGCCCATAAACATTACAATCATGAAAGCATCAAATCTTCTCACAATCTGCTTTCATGTGAAAGAAATATGACTCTAGTGGTTTTTGTTTCTGTTTTGCAATTCAAGATACATGATCTGATATGGAAAAATCCCAGTGCTGATAGAAAGTTTCCTATTGATTAAATTACCTTTTAAGGAACTGCCTGTTGCTTCTACTGCTATTTTGTGGTTAAGGTGAAAGTAGCACTCATCTTTGAGGCAGCCAGTCTAATATCAGATGAATTACAGTTTGTTTATTTGCACCAACTAGAACAGGATTTATATTCATTAAAGACAAATAATTAAAAGAATAGTAATAGAAAACATTAAGCACCAAATGCTAAAATGTTAATTTTAAAACAAATTACCACAGTTTCTGCACATCCCAGATTTTCAGGAAGGTGGTTATGGAACAGAGGGGCCATCATGTTTTAAAAATTTGAGGAGAGTGAAGTGATTTGACAACACGTGTGTTATGATCCAATGGCAAAGTTTTTAGGATGGTAGTTGGCTGATGTAGTAGCAGGCTTGATGTGAATGTTAAAATGTAGGTTTTAGGCTTCGCTCACACCAGTCCTGTTTGGTCCACTTTAATCAAACTGTAGTTGGCTTGCTTTGAAAGTCCAATTCATTTGGGGAGGTGTGAATGCACAATAAAACTCTGAGAACACAAAATAGGGAACACTGGTGCACCTACAAACCTTTTCCTCTGTTCGGCTGAAATGAACTCTGGTGCAGTTTGAATGCCAAGCAGACTGGAGACCACTCCAGAAGACGGAAGCAAACTATAGCGCTGGGAATTCTGGGTAAATACAAGGGAAAAACCATGCAGGTCTAGGTGTAGCGGGAGAAATGGCTTGTGGTCTTTTGCCAAAGACAGAAGAGAAATCCTACAACCACTAAAATCTGATGCCACTCCATTTATTACTTCCATTTGGTAAAGAAGGAAGTGGTGTTCGGTGTCTTTTTCCTTAGTTAAAGTTCTGTCAGGCCAGATTCAAACTAGAGGGTGCATTTAGACATTGACTAAAGTGGCCTGAGAAAGAAACCTTGAGTACCTTCCTGTGTGATATTTACTTGCTCTGATTTAAATAGTAAATGATGAAAGATAGCCGTTCTGTTCTTGTAAATGGCCTTAGGAGCACCAGACAGTCCCAGCTACATTTCTGTGTCACTTAAAGCTTGAACTAATCCATCTTAGTGTTGTAATATATTCACATTGTCCTTATATCAATGGCGTCTCTCTTAAAAAGTGTGTATGTTGTTTATCTGCCAATGCAGTGGTTGTCCCACTTTCACTTATATGTGGTGAAATCATTTTGTTTAATATAACTCATTGTTTTCCATGTTTTGGCCCGTGGCTTCCTGTAATGTTTCGGCTAACATCTTCCCAAGACTACATTCCAGTTATTGTACAACTACATAGTTTTGGTCAGTCACTTCGCTCACACCCACAACTCAAGTCTTCCAGCCCAATCTATTCTGGTTTGATGGGATGAGAGGAGTAAAGCAAGAGCACTGTCAGCTTTTTTCCAGCTGCAATAAATTCAATGGTTGGAACCATCCACTGCAGCGCCACATAGTTTCAATATTTAATTACAAGGTTCTGTTTTTAACTCATGGCTCCACCAAGGGAGAGAAACTGTTAAAACATTTTTAGTAACCAGAAGTACAAATATGACATCTCTAGAAGATGTTCCTACTATCACTTTTTCAGTTCTTAAGGATGAAGAAGACATCCTTAAGAAGACAGTAGAAATCTCTTTACAATAATAAAGAAAATCTCCTTGTGTTGGACCACTACCAGAGACCGTCCTTCCTCTTCCTCACTCTCAACAATTACAGACGTAAAGACAGAAAACAAACAGGATCTGGCCTGTAAGGAACAGAGCGCTGCCATCTGTCTGCAAGGAAAACAGCATGTTGGGACCCCATGGGGCGTTCTGGCACCGAGCTCAGGCTGGGTCTGATGACAGCTTCTTATCTGTAATAACTAAAAACATGTCTTTTTGTCATTACATAGAGCCGATTCCTAACTCTAATAGACGTTTCTGTTGAGACTGACTGTAGGAAAACAAACTCCTCCTTTTATTCAGAAGACAAAACTGTCTCTGACCTCCTCCTCCCATCCCCGTCTCAGTATCTGTGTCTGCAGAGTCGACGTTCCTACTGGCCGAGTTTTGTCTGACTCATTCTTTGCACTCCTGCTAAAAACATCTCGACACACATTCTCCTTTTCTGGCCACAAGCTCTTCATCCTATAATCTACCGTACTCTGTACTGTCGTGGGAATAACAAGGGTTTTCCTTCCCCCAGCAGGGATGAATTATTGCCTCACGTCTGCTGGCAACTCTAGTTGAAATCAAGGAATGCCTTGATGAAACCGTTAGTTTTTAAAGTATGTCATCTTTCTCCACAGGCAGCTGAAAATAAAATATCTTGACAGGTTTCATGAAGGCAGCTGGCTCTGAATCTATCCGTATTGGCAGTTTGGAGGTGTAAATTATTAGAATGTTGATCCTGCTGGACAAATACAGAAAAAAATGTGCCTCTGTTTGCAAAAGAAATTTGTATGTAGAAATTACTGCAGATGGTTGCTTGGTTTGATGCATTGGGTAGGAAGAAACACCATTTGCTGGATGTCTCTATGAGTTTTGCACATCATGTCCACTATTGTGTTGAGACCAGCTAGGTCTCAGTGCCATAAATGTGAACCCTGGTGCGGTTTGAGTGCATTTGTGAATGCCAAGAACGACTGAGGGAAACAACACTTTTGAAGATGACAGAACGCTACTTCCTTCTTCAAGAAAATGTGAACGAAATGAAGTGGCGTCAGATTTTAACAGTTATAGGATTTAAAGTGTTTAAGCTTTTCAGTTGTAGAGTTTTTTCGCTTGTGAGGAGGTTTGAGAGAACAGATTTTAGAGATGTATTTGATATTCAACAAGTTTTTGGTTAATTGAATCTTATGAGAAAAATATGAGACGATAATGGTCAAATTCTTTTGTTTTAAATCATTATTGATTAATAAATATGTTGCACATTTACATAGGACTCTTTATTTTATTACTAATGTTTACCCTTTTTCCCTTATTGATTTAATAGTCTCTTTACTGCTAACCTAGTTTTAATTATTTTCTGACAACCAGACAGGTTAAACTATTTCAGTTTTTATCTTTTGTTTTACTGAAGTTAACCCTTCAACATTAACGTATACTGGCATTACTTTAATGTCTTGCTATAAAATCAGTAGTCCTCAGTCTCTTTGCTGGATGAATAAAGCGCTGAAAGGCTGATTCAGGACAGATATTGTAATCTTTTAGTGGTTCCTCCCACACAGCAGGCAGCTCTGTATCTAAATGATCCGCCCACATTTACCCAGGGAGGCATTGCAGCTCATTTCTGCATTTTCTTTAGACTTTAGCCAATGCTGCTCCATTTATGAAGTGCAGAGCATTATTTTCTCAAGACAGAGATGATTGTATTCCTGTCATCGTAGAAGTCATCTTTGATTCCTTTTGCCATTTATTTTCACATTTATTTCCTCTGACTGTCGAGTAAATATGCTGTCAGGCTTGTGCCTGATTGATTTGCTGGGAACAAAATTCACAGCTGTACTTGAGAAGCCGTTTCATGCCTTCGAATTTCTAGTGTGGAGATATAATAAAGTAAACTTTAAACCAGTAAACTGTAAGAATGCAGAATTATTGTGAATGAGGAAGAGAATTATCAGTTTTCCTTACTTAGATGTTCAGTTTGATTATTATTTATTTGTAATTCCAGTTTAATAGACATTAGAAAACTGGTTGTTCAAATGGGTGATAATTCAAAAATAATTTAATATTAGTTTTTGATTGATATTTAGTCAATATCGAATTATTAACTTTTGCATAAAACAAATCCAACATCTCGTTTTCTCTAGTAGAGCTGCTGACAAACTGTTGAAATACTGGATGTGTAGCAGAGAGTGAAGTCTAATTAAAATCATCAGAGATTGCTACACACACATCGGGTTGTTGATGATCATCATGACATTTAAATATAAAGATGAAATTAAATGAAATAAAGAAGTATTTTGACTGTAGAGTGTTAATGCAGGATGCTAATGCTCATTTTCTTTCTTCTCTTCCATGTTTGTTCTCCTGCTGTTTCACCCATTCAGGTAAGAAACAATTCTCCTTTTTTGTTTCCAGAATGCCTAACAACGTGTAGGTTGGCAGGTGGAACTAAAACTTGTTGAAACGCCATAACATCCAAGATTGTTGAAGTTCTGCTGGAGTGTGGAGCTGTTCTGGAATGTTCTGGAATCATGTTGATCAGATTCTGATCTCCAATTTATTTTGTGACCATCTCAGACAGTTTTTGATGGTAATCAAAGGAAAGTTTGTGTTAACTCTTTTCTTTGGGTTAATTTGAGGGTTTTTGACCTGGAGGTGTATGGGTGATGTCATAGAACTCCATTTCCTGGTTCTAACTGCAGGCTGTTGGCATTAATTAAGCTGCCATTCAAACACATAGTGATCTGCCTCCTCAGCAAGCGCAGTGATCTGAAGGTATTAATAACCTCATTATCCAGCAGCAGTTGCTCCTCCTCAGGTCATCTAAAATATAAACAACTTCACATCAATAATGTATATTTATCCAAAACATCTTAAACAGTCAACAGATTAAATTGTTTTTGTATATTTTTCAGATTTTGTTTTGTCCTCCTCTGCACTGCTGCATCTTTAAACTGCAGTTCTGCTGCACAGCATCAACCCAAAGAAACATCTGCACCCAGTTTTAGCTTTTGTGCCTTTATAATTCTGTTATCCTGGCTCTTAAAGATGCGTTCAAGAACCCTGCTGTAAACTCTGAGAGCTATGATTATCATTAAAAATAATCAGATAAGAGCTACAAAAGTATTGCAGTACAATTTGAGTTGTTCACAAGCAGTTGGGTATAACTAAAGCAACATTTCCTGGATGATATATTGATAGGACTGCAAACTTTTATTAAAAAGTTAATTGATTTAACTTATTTAGGCGAACCTTGTATATTATATTGATAATTTACTCACTGACTGACAGACAAGTGTTTGTCTGTTAATTATGTCGTATATGCAATGACATGATGAAATTCAGTTTTTTCCATACACTAAAATTTTATTTTTTTTTGTTATAGATTGTTTTATGTTATTTTGTGACCATCAATAAGACAACACAGCAGTTGTCCAGCAGGCTGTCAGTAAATCCTCCATTGTTTAGGAAGACACCTGTACAGAGTGCTGTACCCACCAGATTAATGAAACTGGAATCGATGTTTCAAGATTGTTTCTTCAAAATTCCCAAGCTATCTCTTTAGGATGCAAAAATTCACACCAGAACTGTGAGCGCTTTCATGATACCAGATTATCTATGCAAAGTGATAAGAAAAATACAGATATACCCCACTTTAATGAATAAATACATAAAATAAGATATTTTCTTCATCTTTACTTTGTTTTGATAAATGTCCAAGGCCTCAGTTCAGCATTCGTCCATCAAGGAGCTTCTTTATTGGATCATCACTTCTAATTCCTAGAAAGCCGAGCACATCCATGTCTTTGGCTGTTTGTCTCCTTCGGTCAGCAGCGCTGTTCCTGGCGTTCAGGTCTTATCATAAACAAAGCTAACCGGGTTAAAAGGGAAGGCCGGCATCGATGGAGCCGATCAATAACGTTCAGCGGCCAACCAACGGGGGTGATGAGGGGAGCGATGTCAATCAGGGTAGACAGAGGGCTGAGAAATAACACCTGGACACAGTTTACAGGGAAAAGCGCATCACGCTAAATGATTTACAGAAAAATTCATTTTCTCACCACAACAGACCATCAGTTATGTGTCACACTAAACTCCCGCATGGCTAACTTAGCAACCTTGTAAGATATCTTTTAAAAACTAAAGTAAAATACATAAATATTTTATTGATGAGGAGTAAATTATAAAGAAAGTGTTGACGAATTCAAATACTGTAGTCTTGATGTTAGCAATAGCACATTTTAAAAGCAATGTTAATATGAATATTGATCAATATATGTAGATATTGCATAAATTTAGGATATTTTTTTATTTATGTTGTGCATGTGTGAGATGGCTGTTTATTTCCACAAAAAGTTGGTCAATTTTTTATTAACAATTGAGTTTAAAAAAAATCTGAGAGATAATTAGTGTTATTTACTTCTGAATGAAACAGCGCTCCATAACTGGTTTATTTTTTCATTAGTTTAATCAATGATGTCCTTAATTATCAAGCCCTTCAAAACATTATCAGTTTTTATAATATCTACTATAGAAAACTTGTTTAGATTGTTAAAAGAGAGAAAAAAAAATATTTTTGCTTTTTAGGATTATTTTTAAAAAATAAATAAAATTTTACATTAAAGGAAGTGGAAAAAAAACAATGTTTTCAGTTAAATATTTGCTTGATGTTAAAAAAAGTATATAGTTTGCAAATACTTTATGAAAAATATTCCTGCTAAAAACTTATTATCTTTACATTTTCAAGCATTGTTAAATTTTTTATAATTTTTGTCAAAAGTTATTAAGAGCCAGATAGGACTGGAAGGTCTGGATCGCTTTGTATTTAAAACTATGTTGGAACCATTTGTTCCATAGGTTCTTCTCTTGGATCTACACATTGGAATCAGACCAAAACATGCTAGTAATATTTTGTTTTATCAAATAGTTGTTTGTAAAATTAAGTTTAAATAATTTCAGTTTCTGTTTGTGATGAATCATGGGTTTTCTAAATTAAGCAATTTTTTAAAATCTTTTTCTGCTGGTGATTGTTTGGTTCTTTTCATCTTTGTCTTTTCCATTATATTTTCAATGAGGCACAAATAAATCTGTGCAATTATTCTATTGAATTATCTAAAATGTCAGATTTCTTTTGAAATCAAGGCTTATTTTAAATTCAAAACAATTCTTTATTACAAAAACGTTTGAAAATGAATATTTACATACTATTTTCTCCTCCAGATTGTGATGCTGATGGGACTGTGAAAAGTTTTTTTAAGAATATAGACACATGAAACTTGATAAATAAATAGATAAATAAGTGCAATGGATAAGACCAAGCAACCCAACTGAAAACATGAACATGAAGCCCTCCATCTTTATAAAAGCTTTCAACTCTTGGTTAAAATGTCTGTCCACAGGGGTTTCTGCATCGACACCTGTGAATGAATAGACACCAACATCGTTTTATAAAAACACTTTTTATCCAGCTTGTTTCATTCGAACTGAATTGTAGCCGAGGCTGGAATACAGAAAGCCACACGTTGTTTAAATAAAAATAAAATCAAAGCAGCAACAACTTATTCTTTTTAGGGTGCAGATTTTAAAGGCTTTATGAAAGAACACCATAAAATTAACAACAAATGAGACTACATCAATGCAAAAGAAGTAAACAAGTCAATTAGGAAGTAGGAAGCAATCAGGAGCTGCTGATCAAATCATTGATTAACTGATCAACATCGGTGTGACCACCTCTATTAAAGCGGTGGATGAGGGTTGTTTTGTCTTTTGGTGTTTTGCTGGTCTATGATCTGGAGTTTTTAGTTACACAATGCCAGAGAGGAAAGATGAAGGGAACGATGTCAGGCTGTGTTCAATGAGACCCATACGTGACTTTCTAAATCCAGTCTGATCTTTTCATCCCTCAAAAATCTGATCTGTGCCACTTCCACATGTGGAACCAGTAGAGATTTGTATCTGATTGTTTTCAAAGACAGAACAGTCATGATGCATTTTGTCCGACTTTTAACTAATTGGTGCAAGTTATGGGTCATAATTCTGCACCAGCAGAAGGCAGACATATTTAGTCTGGACATAAACAATGCCTGAAAATAAATTATAATTATTAACTTATGAAAGAAGTCTGTCACTGAAGCACATCACATCATAATCCACCACTCTTGGTTCTGACTACACATCCAAACAGACTTCTCTACAGAAATTGCAATTAATGCTCCACAAAATGTTGTTGCTATTAGTTATGCTTTTTTAAAAATTAATTTCCTTCATCTTGTTATGATGTGACAATACTATCTGCTCCCATTGCTCAACAACTTTAAAATCAACCTGTAGACGCCGGCATTTATTATTACTTCCATAAACAATGCACTGCTGTGTAACATTGGTGTTCTTCTTCTGCGTGTGCAGGTTGCTTTGGGGTTGCAAACCGTTCACACAGATGCCTGATTGCGGTCGGATTTTGTATGAACAACCAAAAAACTCCCATTTCAGCAGCCATTTTTAAACATTGAGTTGGGTCATGGCCAACTGCAACATATCTGGATTTAAAGAGGTCCTAAAACATTTTATTCTGAGCAGACTAAAATCATAATCTGAGAATGATTTTGTGCAACAACAAAAAAAAACATGTAATGTACAATGTTTTTCAACTCCCATTGACCTATCCTAACCTGATCAAGGAAGCATAACAGGTCACCTTTAAAGGAACAGAGGAGCAACAGGCTGTAATTCAGACCTGGACCTCGTCGTTCTCAGGTGTGTCGACTTCCAGCAGGTGCTCTGCACATCAGTGACAACCTTACATTCACACACATGGTAGGTGACACACACTACCGCCTTAAGGCGGAGTGTCACAGCTAATTGGAGAGTGGATGTTGTGAAGTGTGACAGGCTCCACGGTGGGCCGAGTTCCACAGAGCCTCAGTTCGGCAGTTAATTACAGCTCTTCACTGTTTACGTCACCTCGAGAAAAACTACCCAAGGAGATAACAGCTAGCAGGAGACGGAGGCGGACAGAGAACGTCCCTCCTGACGGACGTCTCCATCTTGTTGTCCTGCATTCTGCACCTCAAACCTGTTTGTAGCTCTGCCGTCATGTCAGGTCTGATCAGTTCAGATCAGTTCTCTTATCACTTTTAGTTATACATAGAAATATTGATGTCCAAAGACTCAACAGCTAGAAGAAATGCTCAGGCACTGCAGCAGTTAAGGATGGAGAAATCTCTCGTCCCTCTTTCTGTTGTCAGTATAAGTTTGGATATTGTCTGCAGAGTTTTCTGAAGTATGTGTTTGAAATAAAATACCCAAATCTAATTTGTTTGTTTTTTTCTTCAACAATTGCAAATTCTATTTCAATAATCTTGGTACTAAAATAAAGCCAAGACTTCGGAGACTCCATCAAAATGTAAATATCACAGCAGCTGCTCCAGTTTCAGAGAAAATGAGGATGGAACATAAAATAATTTGGATTTTTTTTTTCCGTCCTATGCTAGAATCATTTTTGCTTTGCAGTATATAAACCTTTTAGAAATATAATTAGTAAGACTACACACTTTTGGGAACCATAAATCTATGAGTCTGACATTTCTGTGGATACCGAATATACCTATAACTATTTGTTCATTGATCATAAAATTGGGCAAATTGGAATTACAAAAACACATTTGCTTAACGGAAACACACCAATTTTGAAAAAGCACAATTTTTGATATAATTTTTTCACGCATGAGCTCCTAGAATGATGTGTTTTTATTTGGCTGTATCAAAATTAGTTTATTTCACAAAGCAGCGATGGAAACACTTTTTCCATCACACAAATCACGTGACAATCAACCAGATGTTACTACTGGAGGAAAAGACGAAGAAGTTGACAGGAAGTGGCAGGAGGAGGATGGTGTGCCATGTTTTTTGTCGCGTCAAAGAACTTATTCCCATGTGATTTTAACTTCATTTCTTACTTAATGGAAACACCACAATTCCAAAATTGTGTGTTTTCAACACATTGATGCTGACAAAGTTTTGCGTACATTTGTAACTTATGTTTAACTGAGACGAGGTGCAGAAATACGTGTAGGGAAAAAAGTGAATTCCTTCCCCGATACCTAGGTGGAGGGGCTTACCGAGGTAGCAGTAAACGGAGAGTAGCATAAGAAGACAAAGACACATTCCCCAGTTTATTAAATCTACACACAAAACAAACATTCCTTCCTGGTTTGAAAGCGAACTGCTGCCTGTGGGGGGGTTTAAATTCTGGGGACACTTTGATTCATCAGAATTCATGACAAAATCCTTCATCCTTTTAGAGAAACTGTGACAGATCAAATCCAAGATTCTCCATTAAGCTGAAGAAGATCTCTACAAAGCAGTAGGAGGGTGAATGTGGAGCACTGGTCATCCATTAAAAATAACCTTCCTATGCATTTGGACTCTTCTGTTTCATTATGCACCTTCCTCCCACACAGGCTTCTTGTGGGTTGGTGTCTGAGCCACTTTAGACATAAATAACTGAGAGTGGTTCATATTGACCAAAGCATTCATTTACCTGCAGCCTGATGAGCTCATGGTGGTCATCGCTCCACTTCACACTGGAGTTATTATTGTGGAAAAAGTGGTGACTCATCTTATTCAAAGAAAGCACAAGAACGTAACTACCAATAAACTGATTTACAAAGTAGTCATTGATTCTTCTAACAATCAATTATTCCGACAATTATTTGATTAATCTATTAATCGGATAAAAAATGGCGCATGCTGCAGATTTTTCACTTAACCACATAAATGTATTTTATAAAATATTAGTAATACATTAAAGATGCAAATGAAGAAGTAATTCATTTCCTCCTTAAAGAAAATGAAAATTACATTGCCTAAAATGCAATAACGTGACATTCTTTTAGAGAAATGATCCTTTCCTTAGGAAAGGATCATTTCCTAATAAGGAAATGATCCTTATTAGATCATTTCTAATAAGGATGCGTCTGCAGCTTGAAAATATTTCTATCAACATGAGAAAAGCTACATTCTGCTTGACTTAAAATCAACACAGTGTAGACCTGAGGTGTTTTATTTTTTGGATTAATTGATTAATAATTGGATGGTAACAGGTGTTTAACAGATTTTGTTTACAAAATTTGAGCCAGGTGAATCTAACAATATGTAACTTGTTATATTCACAAGTTTCAGGGAGTTCCATGGGTAGAACAGATTTACAGACAAAGGTTTTTTTTATTATTTAAAATGCAAAAAATATAAATTACTTTTACAGTTTTTGCCTCATTACTGCTGTGAAGTTCTTCTTTCAGCAAGTGGCCTTTTTTGACTCAAGTTATACTCAAGTTTACTATTAATTGATTACTCAATTAGTTGACGATTATTTCAATATTCAATTCATCACAATGAATTTGAATAATCGTTCATCCCTTTTGCAAAGGTTGTGTATATATGAAATGATTTACTTACAGATAAATAATGTAAATTCCTTTTAAGCAACATAATAGCTGGGCTACAAAATGAGGAAATGACTTGGTGAATTGAGCTGCAGCCATTTTGTTACAGTTTTGGTACATTTTAATTGAACTGCTTTCTTCACTTTAATCAGGTTAATTCTACACTTGACTAAGTCTTGACTTGGTCTGCTTTGATCGAAGGTTTAATTTGTGGTCTGTTTAGTTACAACAAAACTCCATGAAATCAATGCAAAAAATACTTACAGCAAAATTAGCTCAGCTTCAGTTCTATTGCATCAGTTAGTCCGTTCTAAAGTTATTGGGCTTTTTTTAACCAGCTTTAACTGGTTGAAAACAAACTTCTCAGTCCAATGATCCCTTTTTTCATAAAGTCGTCTTTGAACAAACAGGGCCATCAGTCCATAGAGAGCTAGATATCCAGCTCTTAAATTCCCATTAGTCACTCCCTGTGTTGTGGGTTTTCCCACAGAATGCCAGACATTTCGTTCGGGCAAATAGGACAAATCACACCAATCAAACCGTCAAGCTGGAATGCATACAAACACAGACACACTTTATAAGGCTACCCTTTTGCCTCTCTGGCCAAGTTGATCTGATTTTACAGTTTCAAGTTCATCACCAATCCAACTTAAACCAATAATTCTCAGAAAGTACATTTTTGTTCATTCTTTGTGTTTAGGGATGAGCTCATTCCTCTGATGACTGTGTGCTCTTTGAAAACTCCTCCTACCAGTGTGTGTTTGTAGACTGTGATGGCTGACTGGAGCATGACATCATTTCACAGGAGGGGGGAAAGCACAGGACGTGTCATTACTGTGGTGAAAGTTGGGTCGCAGTGTTCACACCTCTAAAGAAACTTATGTGTGTATCTGAAGACTCCACACAAGGAAGAACTGTTATTAATATTTAATATTTGCACAGCGGATTTTAAACTGCACTGCAGTTCTATGAAGATATTCTAAGGATTTGTTTGATCCAACAGATGCAAAAAAATGTCTTTTGTAAATATGATAATCTGAGGGAAGCTTTTTGATGATCTTTACTAAAAGGCTTGGTTTAAAAAACAATTACATTAAAAAGCAATATAATAAAATGTGTAAATAAGCCCTCAGAGAGAGACCACAGTGGAGTGGTGAAAAGTAAAAATAAGTAAAATGATTAAAAATGAGAAATAAAATAATTAATTCTAATAGCCTTCCCTGCTGGGATGAATAAAGTAATTCTATTCTATTCTATAAAAACCTGGGCAAATTTAAAGAAAGATACCATAAAATAATTTCCCATTAAATATTGTGTAGCAGAAATAAAAAC
Organism: Xiphophorus maculatus; assembly: GCF_002775205.1. Lineage (NCBI taxonomy): Eukaryota > Metazoa > Chordata > Actinopteri > Cyprinodontiformes > Poeciliidae > Xiphophorus > Xiphophorus maculatus. The sequence continues at coordinate 9,413,846 of NC_036453.1, forward strand.
AAACAAACAAAAAAAAAAAAAAAAAAATATATATATATATATATATATATATATATATATATATATATATATATATATATATATATATATATACAGAAAAATGAAGCAAACACAAATGCATGAAGAAGTTTTGTTCTGATACTTTGTACTTTCTTTTATATTTTGAGGGTATATATTTGTTTTCTAATCTTTCTACTTATTTATTTTTTCATACTTATTTTGGCATCTCTCGGATTCCGTACGGCTAAACGTGAACAGCGTCATCTACTCAGATGTGCTGCAATTTGCTTGATTGTGAGAACGTCATGTGACCTACTTCACATCCAGCCTCGATGTGAAGCTCTAGCTGTGTGTGGGCATAATGGGTGAGCGCCTGTGTGCAGCGTTTTGATGTTCGGGCCACTGTGGCAGTGGGATGAGGGGCTTCTCTGGCTCCACTCTGAGAGGAAGGGGCTCCATCACCACTCATAAGGGGGGTCTCTGTGTGTGTTCCCCTTTGAAATCCTGTCTTTTTGTTTTTAGTCTCTGCCACACAGGAGGGTCTGTTTGCGGCTTCAACACACGATCACGTAGAGCCACAGGATGTAAAGAGACAGGAGGAAAACATTTAAAATCAGGAAGTGAAACAGCTGCACATTTCTAGACTTCCTTGTTAAAGAAGTGATGAAAAGGTAGAGTTTCTAAAAACAACAAAAATCCAACGTTGTTCATTTTAGAATAAATAAAAGAAACAGAAACTTCAGAGGTCTTCAGTGCTGAATTTTTCAAAATTCTTTTTTCTCCTATATTAAATTTAAAATTATTTGGAATTATGTTTTCATCGCTGTCTACCTCTTATGTGTTGGCTGTTTCAGCATTAAACAAAGCACCATTTTCAAAAGGACTGGGAAAATATCATCACTGCGTTAAGAAATGCAAAATACTTTAAATACCAATTTTAGTACCAATATCAAGGTGCTACATTTCCATTTGGACAGTATTTGTGTGAATTTAATTCTTTGTTTGCAGCATTTTTCTGTTAGTTTTTGTGTTTGTGTTTTGAACTTTGCGTCATTCACGTGTTTGCAGCGCGTTTTGAGGTTTGCTGTGAGTTTCTGCTTGTAGTTGTCGCCACTGTAATATATTATGAACCATGAACCCATTAGTCTGTTATTCTTTTTAAAAAATGCATTAGTAGGTTTCCTAAAAATATTGCTGATGTTAAGAATCCAACATTGTGTATCATCTCTTCTCAAGAGCTTTGTTAGAAATTGTTACACATCTACTGTCATGTCTTCATTAAAAGTCTGTCCTTAAGCTCATGATGTTAGATTAGGAAAAAGATTTTAGGAAAAGCTGATGATGCGTAAATAGAAATGAATAACAAAGAATTGGATGTACAAAAGTAACACAAAATCCACCAAAGCAGCTAAAATGTTGTTTTAGGCCAGATGCTTTAAAACTATTTGTTCTAGGTTAAACATGGTGCTATGCTTGTAGTGTTTCAGACTGAACATCAACTTAAAGCTTTAAGGAAAAGAATAGTCCCATACTCTGCAGAGAAAAGGAGACAATCTAAACAATAAATGGTAAGGTAGCTCTCCAACTGTAGATACAAATATTCCCCAAACACTGGAAAGTGGGAGTGTTATCGGAGGAAGTGGAGAGGATGCCTGAAGGACGTTTTGCAGCAGGAATGTTGGGAATGATGTTTGACATTTCTGTGCAGCACCGAGGGTTTAGCTGCTCCATCTGTGCGGCGGTCTCCGGTGGCTGTTTTAGCAGCTCTTAATATCCGAGGTGAGGACAGATAGATGCGTTCTGGCAGCGTCTGGAAGGTTTGATATGCAGTTTATCTAAGAAACAGAAAAAGCTCCTAAAAAGCTCAGAGGTTTGTTTTTCTGCTTCTCTGCAGACCACCATGTCCCAGATGAACATTTCTATCTGCAGTCTAGATGTTTTCTCTGGTGTTTACACTTTCATGGCAGTGGCCCAACATTGTTCTGGACCCTGCATGGGTTGGCGCTGAGATGTGCTTGGTGCAGAGCCGACCCAGGCTCCACAGCCACAGGAAGTCCATTGTGAGGCCTGAAACAGACGAAGCTGGTCTGTAAGAGCTGCTAAGGCAGGACTGACCTGTCTGTGCCTGTAAAAATAGTCCTTCACTGAATATTAGAGGCATTCTGGCCTTAAACACACGTCTTCATAATAAAATCAGCTTCACTAAGAGCACGCCATACCTATTATGTGTTTTCATAAGAGAAAACAAACTTGGTTTATTTTGTTTTTCAGGCTAAAAAACTCTGTTTGGATTTTTACTGGTTTGATTACCAGATCAATGTAATGGTGTCCATTTTATTGTGTGTTTTGGTTGAGTAAGGGAACAGTGTTGCTTAGTAGAGGTGCAACAGCACACATCAGGGATTGTTTAGTATGTAGTTAATAAAAATTTACAACTTCATTACTTGTTCTATTTTGATTTAAAAATAGTTACATGTCATCAGTAAACATTTACACTAGAAGGCTTTAGTGGTAATGTTAGTGGATGCTTTTGTTTCCTTTATTGAATCTTAACCTTCATGACTTCCTGTTGTGCTTTAGCAAAATCGAACTAACCTGAAGTAAATTTCCGCTGTCCCAGTACAAACGTCCCTGACATTAGCCTATTTTCACAATTTAGCTATTGATGCAGAAAATCTGGGACCAAAACTGGATGTTTTTTTGTTTTTAAATGGAGCCAAAGATAACATGAAAACTGGTCAGGGAGGCAACCAGGAAGTCAAACATTGCTTAACATTGCTCCAAATTAAACCCCCAGGTCTGGCTAAAGCCAACACACTCTGGGAGAATAAGCTGAATCAAAGGTTCAACTAGAACCGTAAATGACCAGTCAGTTTTGACCCCAAACCTTCTAGTCTGCTAGAAGAATGCAACATTGTGAGTCCAACCATAGTTGTATTGTGTTGTGATGAAAAATCAATAAATTTTTACAGTTTTAATTATTTTTGAGCATGTAGCTTGGAAATGCTTTAATAACTTTTCCTCAGTCTTTTTGTCCTTGTGACATCAGTTGATGTCCAGTTATTGGATTTCATGGAATCATTTCAGTTCCAGCCTGGGTTGCATCTGAACCAGCTCATCTGTCTGTGTATATTCATTTTTCAGTAAGATAAATCTATCTTGTCCTTCGATTTAAAGAAAACAACTCGTTATGCGCAGGAGGCTGAATGCTGAATGTTAAATAAAATCCTGGAAACAATGGCAGCACATTCACAGAAACAATGAATTGTGTGAGATGTCTGTCCTGCTGAGTCAACCAGTCCTCCATTCTGGGAGTAAGACACGCTGGTCCACATCCCTGGGGAGCTGATTAGGGACTCAGAAAGTGATGGTGATGTGTCCTAAGGGCCCAGGACAACTGAACCAGAGACTCGTCCTGCTGACTAAGTTGCTGTGACAGACTCTGGACCCACAGCTGAGGCTGTTTTGACTTCCCTGTCCTTCTACAACACTCTGCTTTTCCCCACAAGGCAGCGTCTGATGTCTTCCAGGACAAACAGAAAGTAATTAGGTCTTGGATGAGGCAAAAACACTTTAAGTTTTACATGAAACCTTTAGGCAATATACAAATAAAAACTAAAGTAGCATATTTCCCGAAAGTTGAAATGACTTGTGATTTATAGATGGTCTTCCTTTTTCTTAATTTTAATTTTAAAAACTCTCCCTTTTAATCTGAGCATATGGCTTATATTCAACAGTTGACTAACTTTTTTTTTTCAACTAAAGCAGTTGTCACAGTTTCTAATCTTGTAATGTATGCTTTGTTAAACTAAAAACATGTTATGTGGGTCTAAATGTGAGGAAATGAATGCATTTTGTGCAACATGAAGTCTGAGGTCAGTAATCACAGTGTTCAGTTGCATCATGACCAGGGACATTAAATGTCTGTGACGTCACCATATTGTATACTTAAGAGATGCACAGCAGATCAGAATTTACATTGTATCTATTGATTTCAGTCATTTTAATGTATTGGTGTCAATCCTGTAAGTAATATTAAGAACAGAGGTTTATTTCCATATTCTTGTGTTTTGGGTGGAGGTCCATCATCTGGTATTTGTTTAGGAATTTGACAGTGATAGTGGTGCAGCACAGGATTATTCAACAAAAGCATGATATATGGATTTGACTTAGACTTGACTCAAAATGTCAAAATTGACCTGGACTTACAATATTAGGACCTGAGGTTTGACCTGGATTTATTTCTCAAAGTCTTGTTATTTGACATGAAACCTCAAACACTTGTATTTGACTTGACTCAAAAAGACTTGTGACTTCACTTGTAATTTCCTCTCAGACGTGAGACGTTTGTGGGACTTGCCCCTCAAAGAACTTGTGATTTCACATTTAGTTACTGTGTAGTTGTCCACATTTGTTTTCTCAAGGTTTTCTTGTTTGTTTCTTACCACTGATGTCTTGCCATGCAGAAGTGAGATTCTGAAAACTTCAGGTTCAGGAAATCCTGCTTCCTGCTTGTCTTATGACGAGTCTTCCCCATTTTCCTCCAGGTTGCCTGTTCCTCTACATTTAGTTGGACTGAATCCATACATGGCGCCTGAAATATGTCTGAAATGGAAGTGAAACCAGTTGTTTGTGTAGACGCTGAAGCTAATTTCCCATTATTTCTACTGGTATTTAAACTTCTCACTTTCATTGTGTTTCTGTTGATAGACTTGAGGTCCATCCTCCTTATAACTGATCTATAGCTGGTAATCTCTTCATTTATCTAGCCTGTGGACCCAAATACTTTGTGTTTTGCTCTAATTTGGACAGAAAATCAGTTCAGACGGCCTTTTTTCCAGATTCAGATCTGCAAAAAGCCCTCTGCCCAAAAATGGAAGTAGATTTTTCTTGGTCAAGTTAAGAGCCTGAACCAAATTCTTGAGTATAAATGGAAAATGTTCCCTCAATGATATCACCACCTTAGCGGCTTCTAGTTCGGGAAAATTACTTTCCATCTGGTGGAAGCATTATTAACCACAAGTATGCAGAATTTTTAGTGATGCGTGGTGGGAGAGATGAGGAGGAGGCGTACAGTTTCAGCTAAAAAAACAGGCAGAAGTAGAAGGAATATTCACTAATTTATCATGTTTTATTATGGTTCTGCAGAGGAACCTTGTTTGGTGTTTCAGGCTCATATAGACCCTTTGGAGTCAATAGTTTCAAAGTGAAATGTGCAAATATTCCTGGAAATTATGCAGTGTTGTTCTGTAGTGAGTCTGTTTCTGCAGTTAGGCCACATCTGTTTTCACTGGGGGGGCAGATTTACTGACATCTCTGCTCTGAATCATCGCGCTGCCTCGTCTCATTGCTGGTTAAAGGCCTGATCGTGTTAACATGAGTTCTGTTTGAAACGTGGCTGCTGGGTAAATCTCTCTAAGCAGACGGTTTGTTTGAGCTGGATACAAAAGCTTCAATGCTTTTTTCTTTTGTTCGGCAGGAGGTGATATCTGTTCTGTTTGCATATTTTTTAAAATGGTTTATTTTAAACAATTATGTGAAGAAATGTTTGTTCCTCTTGGTTCTCTTCTCATTTTTCCACATCCCAGCCTGAAAGTTGAATGTTTTAGAGGCTTGTTTGTGATAAACCAACACAAAATAGTGGATAATTGTGAAGTGAAAGGAAAGTGATTCATGATGCAAATAAATTCCCATGTGCATTTGGAGTCAATGATTTGAAACCACCTTTCTCTGTAAATACTTTGGGGTATCGTCCAAACGTTGCCATTTTTATCCATTCTTCTTTGCAAAATATCTTAGTCACAGACAGATTGGATGGAGACGGAGTTAAATTTCAAGTTTTGCCACAGATTCTCAGTTCGATTTTGGTCTGGACTTCACAATGTAAAATTTAACCCGGTGCTCGAGGGTTGTTGTCTTTCAAAGGCTTATATAATTTGAACTGAAGTAAGCACGTTAGCATTAGCTTCTGGTAAATTGCTTTAGAGTTAGCATAGCTAATTTTTTTGTTAGCAGTGCCGTCAACTATCATTTTGCTTTCATTTCAGAAGTTTGCACTTCTGTGTCGTTATTAAATTCTAATAAAAGAGGAATCAAGTTCAAGGCGTGTACAAGAACCACCTCAACGGATACAGGAACCACACCCAGGAGCCTGATGAACCACAAAAATAATAATAATAGTAATACTTTTTTATTATTATTTTATGTTATGTTTGAAAATTGTGTCCATTTCTTTTTGTAAGCAAGTTTGATAACTTTATTTTAAAAGCTAAAAATAAAAATAAAATTGCTTTTCTTTCATTATAGAATCAAATTATATTAATAATTTATGCTAAATAAACAAATTTGTTTCATGTAGCTTTTGTATCTTCAAACAAAGTTTGTTTACCTGGACCAAAGGCAAAATGACTCTCTGGTTCACAAAGGATCCCTGACCTCACTAATGTCACAAAATAGAACAGGGGTGGGCAATCCTGGTCCTCGAGGGCCGGTGTCCTGCAACTCTTAGATGTCTCCCTGGTCCAACACACCTGAATCCAACAGCTGAATCACCTCCTACGTGCAGTCAAGTTCTCCAGAGTCCTGCTAACGACCTCATTATTTGACTCAGGTGTGTTGAAGTAGAGATGCATCTAAAAGTTGCAGGACACCGGCCCTCGAGGACCAGGAGTGCCCACCCCTGAAATAGAACATATAAACCACCACCTCTCCATCAGACTGCCCTCATGTGGCAGCAACACGCTACTACACATAGCTGTGCCGTTTCTCCTGCTTTTCTTGCATATTTATTTCTATTTTGAGGCTGATTAGCTGCAACAGGCTTGAATAAAAAACCGAGGGTGCATGTTCAAACGTCGCGTCTTGTCCACATTGGCTGCTACAGTTTGTCCAAAATCCTATTTATATCCTACCATTCCAGCAGTTTTCACACTGTCTGACCTTTAGCACGCTGAATAAACTGATTCTCTTTGTATCTTAAGAGCTTCTTGTGCCTTTGTGTGACTGTGTGGGCAACACTTCTGAGAAATGGAAAAGCTTCAAAGCAGCATTTACCTCCTGAGAGAGGGCATTAGTGCTCCACCTACACGGCTGGATCTGCAGCAAGCGGACTCGCATCCTGCTCAGACCCTGCTCCATTAGTGAACCGCGCTGGAATCTGCTGCTGTTTCACTTTTACGTCCATACATCCGTCATTCCCAGATTCCAGCTCTCTTTCCCGACAGCAGAGCCAGTCATTCCCTCTGAATGATGATCCACTACTCCATGTTCTCATTGTCTGACTCATTTTTAGCTCATTAAATCACCATGTAGGATTCTGTCTCTGTAAATCAAGCTATAAAATCCAACCACAGGAACAACAACTTTTATTAAAGTATTTAAAGGGCCTTGTTAAGCAAAATTCACATTATGCATTTATTTTGTACTTTCATATGGGTTTCTACTGCTTCTAGAGACACCACAAGCATAAAAACACACCTAACCGTTTTTTGGCAATAGGTTAATATTTGTTTAGTGTCGAAAAAAAACGAGCCATTGCACAAACCTTCTGAATGTAACTTCACAAATCAGTAGGAATTGCCACTCACCTAGCAACCCAGCGAAGTCCAACCTGTCACCAAACAGCTGGTCACCTAAAACCAAAATTATGAACGACCAAAAATAAAAGCAGAGATATAAAAATTGCCTAATAAATAAATGAAGTAATTTAAAATGCACCAAATAATTTTAAAAAGAAGAACTTTTCCTTATGTCTTATAATTTATTTGGCATCTATTTTTATTTTTACGGCTTAATGCCAACAAATGACATTTTTACGCTTTTTTTTTTTTTACACAACAAATTTTTAGTTTTTAGAAATGTTGTTTTCTTTTACTTACAGATGCATTTGTGTCTCTTTAATTGTTTTCTCCCCACCATTCCTTTTATTTTAAGTTTTTCTTTTTACATTTTTCTGTCTCCTCTTTTTACTTCACTATATGTATCTCTGCCTCATTATGCAAAATATTAGGGGCGGTGTCTCAAGACTTCAACTTCTACCTGTTGGTTGGGTAGTATTACACTCATAGCCCAAACCGATGAATCTACAAAATGCATATATAAACTAAAATTAATTGGTGCATTTCAAGTGTATTGATTTACTTATTGAAACTTTTATATGTTTCTGCTTTTATTTTTAATTATGTCAGTTTTGGTACTACGTATACAATGGCTACTATAAAAAACAAGTGTTTAGTTGTTGACTTACCATTCAGAAACCACTTGCATTCTTGTTGGTTGTACAGGAGGCTTCACTTGTGCTTTTCAAAGATGTACGGTTGGATAATTTCATCTTTGTTTGCGGCCATTTTCTCATGCATCTGTAAACATTGAATTGTGGGGGAGTGGCCAGCAGCAACTTATTTTGGATTTAAAGTGACAGAGCCCTAAAACAACTCAATCTGAAAAAAGTTCAAAATAGGCAAAACTGAGCAGATTAAAATCTTATTTTCTAAGAATTATTTTTCCCCAAACATGTTTTGTGTAACCCACAGACCTATCCTAACCTGTTAAAGGAAGCATAGGTCACCTTTAAACATTACCCTCCTCTTTCTCTCTTTGCTCTTAGTCTGAGCTGATGACTCGATTAAATGAGACTTGCAGTTGGTGTCTCTGACGTTTCATATTCACTGAGTCTGTAGGAGAGCTGACAGCAGTTGAGAGCTCACTGCCTGGTTTTGTAACATCATCCGTTCAACTTATGTCCAAGAGACCCAAAGGGAAAAGGGTCTTTTTTTTCACATTTTGAGTCATTTAAACTCACTGGAACTGTCTTGGACTGTGCTGCTCCTCTGATCCTGCAAACCCATGAGCTAGGCCAATTTGCATTCCTCACAGCAACTGATCCATTTCATAGTTGAAAGGTTGTAAAACTGATTTAAAGGAAAGAAATTCTCAGCCAGAATGCATCCAAAAAAAAGCAATCTTTTGTGCATGTGAAGAAGGGGTTAATGATGTGCACGAGAAAGCAGACTTGGGTCCAAACAGTGTCTTGGCCTGTTTTGTTGAGTGTTCTAATTGAAAAAATTAACTGGGATTTAGGATTGGAAATACGGGTTTGCAGTTAACCAATGTAGACAAGCTTCTGGTGATTTATTTGTAGTGTAAAAATCAGACTATAAATGTATCTCCTCCCATCCATCCATTGACTATACCGGGAGTCTGCAACCTGTTGCTCTTTAGATTGTCTGCTGTGGCTCCTAATAACTTTGGCAAATAATTATTAAGAATTTATTTTGTAAAATATCTCATTAATTAATGCAGATTAGCAGATCTTTATACTACTAGTTTTTGTGAGTTAATTTTTTTTACTTTATTTTGCAAGTGATGTGCATTTTAAAATTTAAATTTAAATAAAAAGTTAAATTTAAGAAAATATATTAATTTACTTTTATTGAAAAGTTTGATGATTTTCCAAAAATAAGGTGATTTTTTTTTCATTTAAAAATCTTTTAATAGACATTGTAATAAAATGCTATTTTATTTTGAACAGTCATGTGGTTTTTGAGGCTCTGTTGGACTAAAAACTATGGAGACTAAAGTTGCAACACTTGTTACATTTTCATACGGTGGCCGACAGGTGCAAATGCGCAGCAAAAGAGAAAACATGCAAACAAAAAAAAAACACGCGCACAAATTAAATGCGGCAAGCAAAAAGCGAATAAAATGCAGCAAACAAAAAGAGAGACGCAAACAAAAAAGAAGACACCCCCGAATGAAATGCAGCAAACAAAAAGAGAGACGCAAACAAAAAAGAAGACACCCCCGAATGAAATGCAGCAAACAAAAAGTGTTGAAAACGGAAGTGCTCCAGACCACTAGGGGGAGTCAAAGAAAATAGTATTCATTTCTATGGGACCAGATGCAAGATTCAGAGAAAGAAATTTGAAAGAAAGTAAAGGTATCTCTCTGAATCTTGCATCTGGTCCCATAGAAATGAATACTATTTTCTTTGACTCCCCCTAGTGGTCTGGAGCACTTCCGTTTTCAACACTTTTTGTTTGCTGCATTTCATTCGGGGGTGTCTTCTTTTTTGTTTGCGTCTCTCTTTTTGTTTGCTGCATTTCATTCGGGGGTGTCTTCTTTTTTGTTTGCGTCTCTCTTTTTGTTTGCTGCATTTTATTCGCTTTTTGCTTGCCGCATTTAATTTGTGCGCGTGTTTTTTTTTTGTTTGCATGTTTTCTCTTTTGCTGCGCATTTGCACCTGTCGGCCACCGTATTTTCAGCTGGTGAGGTGCAGTTTCACACTGCACTGTGTCAAATTAACCAAGCCCTTTGAAAAACCTTTTCCTCTCCTTGCCTGTGGTGGCGCTGCACCAGGGAACCAGTGAAGGAAACGGTTCCCTGGTGTCTGAAGAAGACACGGAGCGCAACTTTTTTTTTTTTTACCCCTCCAGGGGGTCTTTTGTGGGCTCTAGTGTCCCTTATTTAAATGACAGTAGGCTGACAGGAGACTGGGAAGGAGAGGGGGGGAAGATTTTATATCGTCGGGTCCGGGAGTTGTAAGTAAACTTTGCTCAATGAAGAACAACCAATGAAACCAACAATTCACCAACTGACCAATTATTTTGGTCAGTTACTCAGCACTTGACCAGCCTTTTTACCAAATACTTGTTTATGTTTGAGTACCCTCTTGGACAGGTTATTTTGACTTTTAGTGTAATAAAAATGAAGTAGAGCTACTCTTACTTGAGTACATTTTCTGGGTGCTTAACCCACCTCTACCAAATAAGAAATGTTGACTGAAATGAGAAAACTACAAGCGAAATGCTCGGCCTTTTGATGGTTTTGTATTATGACCAACAAACTTTAACTTTTCACATTTTTATTACTACTCTCTGGCAACAAATGGTGAAAGTCAGAAAAATTCATGTACTCTGAGTTTATGCAGCATCAGCGTGTTTATCTGTTTTTCTCATTAACATGACACCACAGTATTTCAGTGAAGGACCTGCAGGGTTTTCACTCAGGTTAGACTCATATATTGTTACACAACTGTCCTTCAATTCTCCTTGCATCTTTACATTCTCTCCCGCACCCCTCCCTTCAGGTCACAGACCGCTGGTACCGAGATAATGACGGGAGGATGCTGCCTGGTTGCCATGGTTCTGCTCCCTGTAGGGGTGTTTGCGTGTACCGGAGGGGGTTGGGATTGATTTGTCTTGGCAACAGTTTTATTGAACAGCAGATTCTCTCTCCTGCCAGACAAAACGGCTTTTTGTTTCTAAATCCGACAACGGGAGGGAAAAGCATTCAGCTGATATCAGATTAACATACAGAATCAGCATGAGGAGCAAATACATCAGAGTTGGGAAGAAACAACTTGAATTGGTGGTCATTTTCCCGAAAAAGTATGTTGAATTGTTAGAATATCAGTCTGATGCACAGAAAGTGTCGGTCTAGATGGCATGAACATGTCAAACATAAGGTTGCATTCGTCATTGTTTGATTTTTTTTCATTTTTTTAACATAGTTGATCTAATTTACAATTTTATTTTTTTTATTTTATTTTTTTTCCTTTTCTATTGAAGAAATTACAAATGACAGAAAATGTTTTCAAAAAGTGATTTTTATTTCAATCATCTCTTCTGTGAGTTGTACAACAAAGTGTCATGGCCAGGCTATGAGAATATAGTCATAATATTAGCACAATAAAAAACTATTTCACCAGATGAACGACTTAAAAATGCTGTACAAGAAACAAATAGTTTTTTAATGAGAAAGCTCAGTTTGTGTGGTTCTTTCTTTTAAATACACCTGTTGTTGTCCCAACACATTTCAAAGTCCTGCTTCTGATAATAATTTGATGCTGAGGCATTAAAAGACGAAGTTTTACCTTATCTGTAACCTTATCTGAAACAGATACCAGAGTATAACTTCACAAGGTGTTCATAGTTCATGTATTGACATCACTGAACTGCACTGATGAAAAATAATCCAAATTATTCAAAAATTAAATATTCAAAAACCAAGAATTTAATATATCAATAAAATCGTTTTATCACCCAGCCCTAGTTTTGAACATACAAAGTCTGCATTTATATTGAAAACTATCTGCTCAGAGCTACAAAAGGATGAATTGACCTTCATGTGTATTTGAAATAAAATATAGATGCTCTGCTCAGTGAAAGTGCCTGTTAGAGACGAGAGTTTTGCCCTGATTGGATGCGCACTGCTCTGATGAAAACGTTTTGGATGGAACCTCATTAGTTGATTAACTCAGCCCTCCTCTGTCTTCATTATTCAACTCATATTTTATCGTTCCATCTTGACATTTTTTCCACTTTTCTCTGCGATTCCTTTCTTCCTCTCATGAGGTGTCCTCTCTTTTTCCACTCATCTTCGTCCTCAGCTGCTTTCAGACAAACACACTCGGAGCAGTTTCTAGGTCATGAGGACTTTGAATGAATAATAAGCTGCTGTTTGCTTTAAAGAGAATTATTTATAGACAGAGACTCATGCTCTGTCACCATCTCAGTCCTAAACTCTTCCGTCTTTTGTCTCAGGCTGTTTTTGTTTGTCATCTTATCATTTCCTAACAGCCTGTTTGTTTCTGCCTGTGGGACTCTTCTGTTGCCTCTCATTCTTCTGTAACTGTTGTAGTGATAATAACGGCAGATACAAACTGCATATGTTGATGGATAAACACTCAGCGTAAGTGTTGTTGAAATACTCAAGCCAGACTTTGATCTTTTGTTTTAAAGCTTTCTCACTCATTTGCTGTACATTTTAAGAACATCTCAACTCCTGAGCTCAAGGAATGAGCTAATGTTGTGCTGACAAATGACAGCTAACTTTCTAAAAAAATACATTACAGTTTGCATTATGTTGCCATCAGCTTTTTGTTACAAAGACAAGTTTTATTCCCATATTTTTTGTGGATGGGAAATGGAGCGTGGGGGCTTGTAGAGTTAATCCCAGAATCCCGTGGTGTAGAAAATACTGAATTAATGTTTTGACATAAGTTAATAAACTTATTAGCTCATTAATGTTAAAAATGAGCAAAATCAATCAATACAACAGTATATAGAGCTACTAAGCTGAACTCCATATATGAAGGTTTCTGAGGAAAAATGTTAAAGAATTATTTGCTAAATAGCTAAAACAATTAGCATAAACAACCAAAACAGTTGCTGAACAAGTTGGTGCTAGGCTAAGCTAATAGATGGCTATAAAGAAAAGAAAACAAAAAACAAAGCACTTCACCATCAGATGCTACTTTAGTCCAATAGGCTAAAAAAGGAGCCAACTCATCAAAGAATACAAGCTTAACTGTCAATCAGCTTGAGGATAATTTAAAATATGTAAAGCTATGGAAACAAAAAAATAGGAATGTAGCTCCAACTAGGTGATTCTTAAACCTAGAATCTTCTCTGTCACATGCATAAAGACTGCACATTTTACTCAGGGCAGGATTTCAGTTGATACTTTATATAAAATCTTTCAGAAAGCGTTTGGTATGTAACAGTCAAGCTTAGTTAGATGTTTTCAAGACAGTCTGCCTTCAAGGCTGTGATTGGTTCTGATTAAGGTTCAGCCATTCTTGCTTGTTTTTCTCTTGGTCATCTTTCTTTTTGCACTACAATCAGGCAAGTAGGCAATCCAAATTACTGGTGAGTTGTTGCATCGTCTGCCTAATTTAACCCCAGAATGATAAATCATGTTGAGTTCAAGATGTCTGTTTCATTCCCCTAACAGGAGTAAATACAGCTGAGTGAGGGGCAGAGTTTTCTGCTGACATTATAATCAGAGAGGAAAGCAAGAGAGAGACAAAAGCTGCAAAGTGATTCTGCAGAAACAGGATGGTGGGAGGCGAGCTGAGGTCAGCAGGAAGTCAGAGTATGACCAAACTAAAGCTTCAGGCTCACACAGTGTGAGGTTGGCTGATAATCCTCACACAGAAGCACATGGCATGCAGTTTAATACGGAACAGAGGCCAGCAGTCATCTACAATTCAAACTCTATACTTTTATAGAACCTCTCATGGAGATTATAACAGCAGGGAGAGGTTGATCTGCAAAAGAATGAAAGACTAAATCTGATTTTTTAAAAATTAAGATTCTTTAAATGATAAACATTTGATTAGTTAAACTGTAGCATAGAACAGACAGTAGTAGGAATAGGCAGTAATTGATCAAATAGAAGGAAACTGACTTTAGATCATGTTTACATCACAGAGCTAAACAATGAAAGGGTTACAAGACTGTTTACAGCAACACGAAGGCAGCAAGTTATATGAAAATGATGTAAAAATGTTCAGAAAGGAAAGGGTCTTTTTGATGTATTTAAGGCCACTCTTAGTTAGTTTGTGAATAATGTATTTTTTGTAGATGCTTTGACTAATATCAAGTTGTATTTTAATCCCATTTTTACTTTAATGACTCTTAGTTTTTTCTTCTTTCTTTATTATCCATATTGTATTTGAACTGGGTTTTGATATCTGTAGTTTTGATGTGAAACTGTCGTTGCACTATGGTCAGTCTTGGCCAGTCTTGGCCAGTCTTGGCCAGGTCTCTCATGTCAAGAGATTCTTTATCTCAATGAGACATACCTACTTACATAAAGGTCAGATACACACACTGGGAGGTAGACGTTAGGTTTCGATATCAGGGGTCTCTCTCACTTCAGTTCCAGGATGGATTTAATGGATTTAATGCATTTAATGTCTCCTTCTGATCTGATGGACTTTAAAAAATATTTATTAAACGATAATCATGTTTATCCCATTTTATTCTGACATCAGCCACAGATTATCAACAAATTCTTGAATATGTCTGTATGAAGAAAAAAATGTAAAAGTTTTGCTCTTCTTTAGCTAAACATACATAAAGAAATGTGTTGACTGTTTCTACCTCTTCTGGGTTTTTATCAGGAAGTTGCTGATTAGCTCAGTGATTTCTTGTGACTGCTGTGTTTCTAATGAATCTTTGCCTAATCACCAGCCCCTCTCTGTGTTTCAACAGGGCCTTGTACACCTATGAGGATGAGAGTAATGACCTGACACTGGCTGCATCCGGAGGTACGCGTTTCCATCTCTTTTATTTCCCTTCACACATGTGGTCTCTGCTGGGACTCCCTCAGGAGGAACGCATCGCTGTTGTAATTTCTGTGTTTTAAATGGAAAATTAGACACGAGGCGGTAAAGCTGATGAGCTCTCCAGGTTCTTCATCGAAACGTCAAACCTTACCAAATATTACTGACCCAGTTTCTAGTGCAATTATCTTAGTACACTTGAAATAAGACAAAACTAACTTACAAGTAACTTTAAAGCAAGATGTAGAAGCTAGAAGCTTGTTTTACTGAAGTAATAACAAAGGAATTATTTGTATTGATTAAAAAGTATTAGTTTCACTGGCAGATTATTTCACTTAAAACATTTTCCCATGTTTTTTCATATTTGCACCAGACACTAAACCAAAAATACTTGGTAAGATTCTGTTTTTGTAGTGCACTGCTGCTAACAGACCAAGGCTTCTTCTTTATATTTGATTCATTCTCGATTCATGATGCCATGTTGACACTGCAACTGTTGTGTGAATGGTTCCTCATAAATTAGCAAATGTGCATATGGACCAAATGCTTCAATACCAGAGGAGAGAAAACTGCTGAAGCTCGGGTTTGTTATAAAATGTCCCACATTGGCAACAAATAGATCACTGAAAGCAGATCTGTTATCTTACGTTTATGCAGCTATATTTGCTTTCAGTTTGAAAAGAAGCTCCTGCTTTTGTTTGTATTACACAACAGTGCCTTTTTGCACAGCTATAGAGAAGCATTACCTCATATTGTCCTGCTTTCGGTAATATTTAGATGCTGTAAACTCCAGCTGTGTCTGTGCCAAGGAGTGCACAAGTAAATACAATACGAATACGAACATTTGGAAGAGACCTAAAGCTAATCCAGAACCAGGAAGATCAGCTATCTGCTTCAACCAGCAGGGGACAACCTGTTGTATCATACCCAAAGAGCTAGAGTTTTTATATGCTGCTCTAACTTGACACATTACAAAGCAAACCTCAGTGTGTTTTACTGGGATTCTATGTGACAAATCAACACAAAGTAGAAGGAGAATCATACAAATCTCTCCTCAAAATGTGGCTCTTTGTATTGAATACCCCAGGTCATACCACCAAGCATTTGGGGCTTTCAGCAACTTTGCATATCTTCAGCTTGGATTGGATGGAGAACATCTGTAAACACGAATGTTAAAAGTATTGACAGAGATTCTCAACTGAACTTTGGTTTGGACTTTGACTGAACCATTTTAACACATGAATATCGGGGTGTCCATGCATACTTAAAAAGTCTTAAATTCATCTAACTAAATGTAAGGTCTTAAAATATCTTATTTTCTTTTTAAAAAGTAAGTTTGTGTCAATTTCATCTTGACACGGCTATTTCATCTTGTCAATTCTATGTTGTTGTTTTTTTAGTGAGACTTTTCTGTCAGGCGAAAGTGTGAGTCAGACTCAGATGTCTTCATGGCACTCTGTGACTTGAGGCAGTTTAGGCTAGCTGCTAATATACCTAGCTAGCTCATTTTTTGAGTCTATCATGGGTGGATGCAAATTTATTGCCTGTTGGCTGGACGAAGTTTGTACATTTCTGTGGACATAGGTCTTAAATTTCCTTCATAATGCTCTGAGAAAGGTCTTAAATGTGAGTTGGTGAAACCTGCAGACAGGTGGTGGTAACTTGTTGAAGCAACTCTATTGAGTTTATTTTATTTGGTTGAATTATTGCATGTTGTGGACCTTCCACAGAGCCAGTGTGGAAGGTCCAAAGAGCCACTTGCAGCTCTGGAGCATCAGGTTGCAGATGCCGGAGCAAGAGGAACCAAAGCCTCTCCTCTGTTTTGTCCTGCAGGAGGAGGTCTGGCAGAGATCACACTGACCTTCGACAACAGCAGTGTGATGTACGGCTTCTGCAGCCTGAAGGATCCCACTGCCGCTCTGCCACGATACATCCTCATCAACTGGGTGAGTCGCTGTTTGAGGGGGAGAGAGGTAGGGAGAGGAAGTGAGGCAGAAATGTCCTTCGGTGTGTTGAAAGAAGGATGTCCAGGTCAGAAGGACTCGCAGCACATTTTTAATTTAATAGCTTATCTTTCAGGGATTGATCTAAACATAGTTCAGTGCACAGCTGCTGCAGATCTGATGGTTTGATTCATCAAGGTGTTGTCATGCTTTCACAATAATCTAGATTTAAATATGTGTGATTGCTCTACTTGATTTTAAATACATAGAAAGCAAAAAGCTAAGAGCGTCCAAACAAGAATCAATGAAACACGATTTTGTTTAGATTTTTCTTGGAAATCACTATACTTAAATATCTGGAGATGGAAACAGGCAGTACGATGACAAATGAAAAACAACTACGCTACTTTCTTGTTCTTGTTTGTCTGTTTTATCTTTTGACCACTTCACTCCAGTTCAAAAATTAATCTCTAAACTGAACAAGATTGAGGCAGCTCTTTTACAGGCCTGAAAACTTTAATAGTAGTGAATATATCACTAATTACTTCACAGGTTATTGATGCTAATTGTGCTAATCACTTAGTGCAGCGATAAATATAGCTTAATTAGTTTTAAGTTTTACTGCACTGATAAAGAGAAGTTCTACAATTATACACCATTTATTATAGATCAATTTTCGTCCTTTGGGTTTGTTTGTAGACTTATTCAATAAAGTGAAGCAATAAAGTAAGGATACTGTTCTATCCACAGTAGAGAAAATGTAACACTAGTGAAAGTGTGTCGTTTATGTATTTGATGTTGGTGCTTTAATTAGCCAAATAACAACTTTTTGATAATTAGGCCAAATTGATGTCTTCAAATTAGGCTAAATCAACCTCAAATGTAAGAGCACACATAACATATAGGTGACAAAAGAAAGAAAACATGAATAATTTGTGAAGTTGAGCTCATTCATTCTCAGAGAAAGTCTCAGTAAAACGTGTTAAGAGCATTTGAACGCAGTGGGACTCCTGAGAGCTTCTAGATGAACGTTTTACTTTGTGGACCTGACAGCAGCGGGGGCTCACTGAGCAAGTACATAATGACAGAGTGCAGAATGACGAAGAAAGAAAGAAAGCTTATGTTTAATTACTGCCTGTTTTTTTTTTCTTTTTTTTGGTTAGTTCCCAGGACCCAATCTGCAGAGGTGAGCGGAAAAAATTTCACCCAGAGATCCTTTCATTAATGCAGCAAATAGTGATTGAAAGAGTCAGACAGGAAGACATTTGGTGGTTAATTGAGCCTGGGATCGCAGCCATTGGTGTTTTTCATCATCAAGCAACAGAAACAGCCACAAGAGCAACAGCCGGAGTTCAAATGAGCCAAGCCAGTCTGGACTGGGCCAGAAGGGGGAATTAAAGTTCCTAAATGAAACTTTCCAGCTGTATTTTTGTCTGATCCTGGCACAAAAACATGAAATTTAGATAAATTGTTATGAATGTAGATGAGATGAGCCTGTTTTTTCCATCTAATTGGTGCTCACTGTGTTTTCTTTGTCCTGGTATGAATGAGTTGTGATTAGTAAAGTACATTTAGCCTGTTATAAAAAAAAACTGTTTCAGTAACTGAGACGCATACAGATGAACAAAAGTACCAAGCGAGAGCAAAGCCAGGCTCAAGCTGCACTCGAATGCGGTCACTAAAAAGGAAAATTAATGAGTAATTCTGAAAAAAAAAAACAAACATTCAAATTAAAATATTCAGTGCAGCTGGGGTTTAACCTTTTTTTATATTGGTTCATTGGCCAACGCCATCTTTATTAAACAAAACAGCTGTTTTTTTGTTTAACTGCAGCTATAAAAATCTTTGGAAACTGTGTCACCTTTGACCCCTGGTATATTTTTAAAATACAAGATGTGCTGGTGCAGTGTCAGTCACTCATGAGATTACAATTTTAAGTGCTTAGGTTGAAGGCAAACATATTTTTTTGTTTCTCTCATCCAAGACTCTCATCCTAAAGGTTTCTTAGGTTCATGTCAAAGATTTGTGTCCAAGAAATAAGAAAAGTCCAGTTTTACTGAAGCTCTTAGGAACGTACAAGATAATAAATTACAGATCATATTTTAGGCCCAGAGTCAGATTTGGTGTAATAAAGTTTCCCAGTAGGGTTTTGCTTTTGGGCACACAGAGAAAACTTTGTAGTTGTCCTACATCCATGCATTCCTCAGCAAAACAGCTGATATACATCAACTTTTATTCCCCAAGTGGACTTTTATTTCTCACTTCATCTGCTGGATAGTCAGCCTGAACTTAAAACTTACAATTATCAGCCACTCAGTGTTAATATTAGTCTGAGTTTCTGGGAAAGTCTGGCCAGTGTATTTGACAACAGCTGCCATCCCGTTTCTTCCTCATTCTGATGCTCACGTTTAAGAATTTGATGTCTAAATTTGAGTTCATGCCACATAACTTTATGTTAAGTTTTGTTAGCAAGCAATCAAACAGGTGTACCACATAAAGTGGACAAACAAAATGGAGTCTTTGTTTTTAACACTTTCTTTAAGGTTGCCAATGGATGGAACCACTTGCTACTGTATGATGTGTTATTTTATTATAATTATTCAATTTTTCCCACAGATGTTTGTTATTCTGAGAAAAGACACGTTTTGCTAAACACAAATTTCTAGCATTGTTTAATCTCCATGTGTACATCTTCATATTGCCTCCCAGCTGTAGGACTCACTTTCTTTTTTTATGCTCCCAAACATGCAGGAAACTTTACTTCAGTTCACTATATGTGGTGCTGAATTTGAATTTTAAAACTATTAGTGTAGCCTGTGATGTTGCCCACATAAAACACTGAAAACATAAAAAAAGTTTTGACATTCGTTGACACCAGAAGATTCTGATACACAGTTCAAATTTTACCATGGTTACCCAGTATCGCCAGGGATTAGGTGGAATTCTTTAAGAAATGTTGTAGTTTTGTAGGTTGATGTCTTTATTATATCAACTTTTTTATCAAAACCTTCATTTAATCTAAAATATATTCATACATGTGTTGATATTAAAAGGAATAAGATGGGACTATTAGGATTTTCACCAATAAATTGAAATCCAGAATGAAATCCAGTTTGATCTTTCTAGACGACTTCTGTCCTTAGTTTTGTTTAATGAATTGACAACCTGTTTGTTTTGGAGAGGAACCAGTAACTGCACTAAGGCCAATAAGTATCTACTCTAAGTACCAAAAGCAAGGATTGGGGTGTCACTCAATCCTTGCTTTTGGTCTCATTGTTTAAAGCTAATCAACGTTTTCTCTCTCTCTCTGTGGCAGGTGGGAGAAGATGTTCCAGATGCCAGGAAGTGTGCTTGTGCCAGCCACGTTGCCACCATTGCAGACTTCTTCCAGGTCAGAATTGCACATTTTCATGAGCAACATAACCCATAAGAATATATAAAGTCATAGTCATCTTCCACTAGTGTAACCACTTAAAACAAAATACGTTAAATACGTAATTTTTTTGTGGTACAAAAAAATTCACAGAAAAGCTTAAAAAGTATTAATATTTTTACAAGGCACTATGTCAGAGGTCTGAAACCTTTACAACTATCTCCGTAGAAGAACAGCCAAAATAAACTTGTTTAAAGCCACAAATGTCAAACAACTCTTTGGAAAAGTACAACTTTATAGACAAGTATCTACTTCAGGACATTTCTTATCATTTTTAAAGAATCAGCATTTTCTTTCTAGGATTTTAAATAAAGGAAAACGGATCTAAAAACATAAGAAAGTTTTAGTGTCATTGTTTGTGAAAATTCATTGCAAATATTGCAGGAAGAAATTTGTAAATAGTTAAAAAGCTGCAACATTAATTGGATTCTTGTCATTTTTAGCCATAGGTCAAGCATAAAAGAAACAACCTTGCAGCTCCTGACCTGCAGGTTGCAGGGCATCAGTTGTTTAGTGAATCAACCGGTTGGTGAGTTTTCTTTATATCTGAACTGGGCGGACTGCGAGGGAAGCTAACTCAAAGATTAAAATATTGGTCCAGTACTCAGTCAATGCACAGAAGGCTGCACTGGCATCCTCTTCCATTTTAACTCAAACAATTAACTGCTTTGGATTTTTTTTTTTTCATCAAATGTATGGCTTCCATCTGGATGGATTCAGAACATTTTTCTTCTGCAAAATATCCAAGTCAATTTGGACAAAACTTGAATGTTTTCATCAAACCTTTGGCAGTGAAAGGAGCTTCATCGCATTAAAACCTGTAGGAGGATCAAAGAGGAGGAACAAGTGTGTGTGACAAATTGCATCTCTTTTTAAAGCAATCTATTGGTGCTGAGAGCATGGAGATGGTGTTGTGTGTGGAGGAAAATATACAAAGCATTTGTTTCCCTCCTGCACACCTGGCTGAGTGTATTTTAGGATTTATAAAGCAGATGAAAAGATGGAGATTAAAGCAGAGGTGATGTTTTATTTATACATTTTTTTCTAGCAGCTGAGCTGAGTGTGTGTTGGAGTGTCATTACTCTAAGTGGCAGCTTTCTCTCCCACACAGAGCCAACTTCATCACACCGGCAGGGTTTTAAATAGCCCTTTTAGGGATGCACATATTGTGTTTCTATCACTTTAGTGGGCTGTGCAGGAACTGAGATTAATTTCATGCAGCCCCAAAAACTCTAAGAGTAATCTTACATGATTGGTTGTGTTAAACAGGAACATTAGCAAACATACAGTATAAAACTTTGAAGATGCTAATTTTCTGCTATGTATTTAGACAGCAGCTTTCCTACAGCCCTGATATCTCCGTTAGGTGTTTGATACTCCTGATCCAAGGATAGTTCCTTTTTTGAGTCTGTATATTTTCTGTAACCATTCAAGATACTTGAACTTTCATATTCTGAAATAACTCCACTTTAAATCTAGGAGTTTGAGTGAGCCATTTATATATTTTGATTATGCTTCAATTTTGCCACTGTTGCATCTTTTTTACTTCAAGCAATTCAATTCTTTGTTGTCATGCTAACACCATTACATGTATTCAGCCACCGGCCTGCCGTATATCCTGAAACATCAGTTCAAGATGATCACTCATCATCCATCATGTCTGTACAGTGGTAGAATCTTTTGGTTCATACAGTTAGTGTAGCCCCAGAAAGCAGCAAAGGTTTAGCAATATTCAATGTCATCATTCCAATCCAGATCAGGAATTCTTTATTGATCAAAAAAGGAATTGCAAAGAGACTGTTTTTATAACAGTCTCACAATGTACTCTCAAATAAATATATTGTTGCAATTAACTTATTAATATAGGTTTCCAGGCAAACCATTTAGATCAATTTTGAATAACAGTTAACTGGAGTTGCTGTTAGCTTGACTTACAGTGTTAACTTCAGCAGCTGCTGGTTGATTCTCTGAATTCGGTACATTTTGGGGTCTCAGGTTACTAAAAAATTACCACAAAAAATTTTGTTTTTGAACACAATTTTAGAGTCATCTATTGAAGGACTCTGAACCTCCAAGAAAATACGTCTCCCCACCTTACGCATGAAATCCCAAACATTAATACGAATTTCTTTGTTACTTAGGTTGCTTTAAATTCAACCCCATAACGGGACAATTTCATTCCTCTATCAGTATAACTCCATAACATAATTAAACTAATTCTTCCAGTTCCTTTGAGATCACCTGTCCATTGAATATAATAACTAACTGTAAATATATTTTATTTGATTCTGAATCATAATAATTAGACTGATAAGTAGAATATGGCAACTTGATGAAAAAGTGCTTTTCATAAATTATGAAAATACACTTCAAAATAAATATTAAATCAAGCTTTTTTATATTTTTGACTCATTCTTTAATCTTTGCATACAGTCCAACAAATATTAGTCTAATATTTGCTGTTATTATAATAAAAATCATAACAATGTATCACATTACGGGGTTGAACCCAGTGTAAAAGTTGACCAGACTGTAACTGGGTTGAACATTCTGATCTGTCCAACATTCAACTCCATAACAAAACCACAGTTTTTGTAACGGAGTTGAATGTTACAGGGTTGAAGATTTTCACTAAAACTTGCCATAAGTCCACATTAGCTAGTGTATGGAGCAACATATGATATGATAAAAACAAGAAATTAATATATGTTTCAAAGACAATTCTTTACTTTTTCCCAAACAACAATAAATATCATTTACATGCATAACAATGTTGAAAGGTTGAGCTTGACGATGACGATCTATGGATAAAAATAATAAAATATAAGTAAGAAACTATACTAACACTTATCTATCTTTACACTGTGAGCAGGAAGAGACTTAAGTGATGTCACTTCCAGGGTGCTGAGAAAATTAGACTGAACTTGAACTGAATTTATAAAAAGGAAAGGAAGGATTGCTCTTATGGGGTTGAACAAAACCGGAGGGACATGATTAAAAAGTGATATTTTGTAAATAATTCATGTATTTTTCTCATATTTCTTTTATTTAGGTTCAAGTATTCTAAAAGTTTTTTATATTAGTAGAAATAACTTTACTGCTACTGGCTATTTTTATTTGTTTTATATTCATTGAAAAATTTACATTGGTCAGTGGGGACATGATCATTTGGCTGATTTCTACACTTCAACAACCCATAAAACTTTTCAAAACATAATTTTTAAAATATATTTGCATGTTATATTACCAAGATACATGGATATTTCCATTTCTTGATTTTTCTCAAACAATTTTGTTTGCATTATATGAAAATCTTTTAGATAAACATGTGAGACATAAAATGCACTGAATTCAGAGAATGACCCAGCTAACTTGATTCCAAGAAGCTATTAGCCTCAGTAGTAGTTAGACTCAGTAGTTGTTAGCTTGATACTGAGTGACTGTTAGCTTCAGTAGCTGATAGCTTGACTCGAGGTAGCTGCCTATTGGCAGAGAATTTGAAATATTTCTCACATTTAGGAGAAAGTTATATCTAAATAAATAGCAGCAAATAGACAGACTGTTGATACCACATCTTGTTTGTTTAAAAAGAACTAAATTCATTCTTTTCCAACTTCTTTCATCTTTGTTTACTTCAGGGTGTGGAGGTTACTGTCAATGCCAGCAGCCTGGATGACATAGATCCGTCAGCCATTGGTCAGCGGCTAACTAATGGGACAGCAGTGGTGGCGAGCCCAGTTCTGAGCCGCCTGAAAACCCGAGATGAAGAGCATGGAGATGTGGTACATAAACAGGAACAACATAAAATCAAGTCAGAATTTATTTTAGTTTGGACATTTTTAATAAAATAAAAAAGTATATTTTTTAAATGTATTCCTTTAGCTTTTATTTTTGTTCTCTTGAATTTGTACACCTGTTCATAAATTTCAGCTGTCAAGAAATTAAAATATATAATACTTCTACTTTAAAAGT
Organism: Xiphophorus maculatus; assembly: GCF_002775205.1. NCBI lineage: Eukaryota > Metazoa > Chordata > Actinopteri > Cyprinodontiformes > Poeciliidae > Xiphophorus > Xiphophorus maculatus. The sequence continues at coordinate 9,438,264 of NC_036453.1, forward strand.
AAGAAGAAATGTCGGGGTTTTATATGATAAAGTTAGAACTCAACATCAGAATGAGAGTTCAAAGTTGATGTGCTTTTTTGATTACATGACTAGCTGACAAATATGTATCTGTGCATCATTCCTGTTGCAGGGCACAGTGTACCAGAAGACTAATGCAGAGGTGGAGATGAAGAAAATCAATAGAGAGGAGTTTTGGGAACAAGCCAAGGTACACACTGAACCTAATACAAGAAGAGGAAGAGAAAAATGCAAAAGGAAAATGTTAGGAAAAGAGTTTAGTCCTGCTTTTTGTTTTCATGTGATACCTATGATTTATCATAATACAGGATTATTAAAAAAATGAGAATGTTACTCATAGTTTTTCATTTCCAAACATATTTTAGGCATGAGATAAGAGCAGAAGTCTGTAGAGGTTTCATAATGTGAATTAAGGACATTTTTTTCTCTTTGTTTTTGTGGACTGGGTGGACATTCTTACCAGATGAGTCAAATCTGTAATGACTGATATGGAAAGCTGGAGATTACCTTTGTTATTTTCTTCCTTCAATAATCTCTTTGATATTTTTCATTATTGTCTTTACGTTCATTTTCCTGTCCAATAAGTTTTGAATTAGCTAAAAAAAAACAGCTTCTTTAAAAAAGAGAAGCTGTTTCCTAATCCAAACCAAAAACAAATAAATTACAAAACAGAGAAAAAAAAATTTTCTTAAAGTGAACCTATTATGCAAAATTCCCATTTTACATGTTTGTACTTCCACTTAGGTCTCTGCTGCTTCTAAAAACAGACCAAGAGCTTTAAAAAACTACCAAGCTGTTTTTGGCAATAAGTTAATAATGTTTGGTGTCTGGAAAATGAGCAGTTTCAAAAACCTTCTGAATGCAACAACACAAACCAACAGGGACTGCCCCTAACCTTATAACCCCAGCAGAGCTCCACCTGTAACCTAGGAACCCAAGTTGAGCTCCAGCTTATTCAGTCAGCTACTTTACCACTGTATGCACTGGCTGCTGGAAAAGAAAATGTTCTGTTGACCTACCCTAAATCTCATCAAGTGGAGATGCTACCAACACATAGCTAGTCAATCAAAGCATTCCTGATCATAACAAACATGAGTAAAATATGAAAATATCGGCTGGTCTTATCTTGTACAGGTAAATGACCCAAAATAGGGAAATGTTCAAATTGTTCTGCAACTCCAATGTCAGTTCTATTAATTCCCAAAAATGAACTTCTACTTTCACTCTATGATATGAAATTTGATACATTTGGCATTACATTACTTGTACAAACATTGAAAACAATGTTTTTTTCAACAGCTTAAATAAGTTTGGGCAAAACGCTTCGCTCAAAGTGCAGTAACTTGTTCTTTACTTTTCTGCATCTGCAGTGGAAATATTACATTTGAGAAACATAAAAACTAATCACATCCTTTTTGATAAACAAAGACTTTTTTTCTGAATACATTTTCATGTTCGACTTTAAAGTCTCTCTTTCATTTGTAGGGTACATTTGTTGGACAACCGGCGGCTCCATGATTCATATTGTCATTTTATATTTCATCTAAACTTGCCACCAGTAAAACAGCCGGAGGATCGACAACCAATGACTTTGCTTCTCACCTCTTTTCAACACCAGCTTCACTGGGATTCACAAGAACTATTCTAGACTCATCAAGTAATAAAAAAAAACATTAAAAAAACACATCTAAAAAGCCAGCATAAGGTTTAATTTACTTTACAAAAGATTTCAATTTGACCATGTATTATGATTTTGATTTATAGTATTTTTAGCTGTTTATTAACTTTTTCATGCTTATCATAGCACCTGTGATATTTTAACAGAAATGTTAAATTTAACTGTTAGCAATGGTTAGCTATTTTTAACTTGTTAGCTGAGCTTACCAGCTGCAGGTGACAACATTTTTTTTCTTACAGACTACTTTATCTACTTTATCTAACTCTTATCAAACTATGTTCAGAAAGCAGCTTAACAAAGAGCGGTGAATATACATGTACAAATCACTGCTTGGCATGTTTATGCTATTATGATAGCTACACATGGCACCTTGGCTTAGCCTAGCACCTACAGATGCATTGTTTTGTTACAGAATTCAGAATTCCTTTTATTGTCATTTTGCAAGAAAGCACAACTAAATTAAAAAAATAACTATTCTTGAAGACAAGGCAATAAATAAATAAATAAATAAATGACGATCAGGTTTTAGATGTATTAGCTAAGTTCAGGTCAACAAACTTTTAAGACTTAAATAAAACTAAAGTTTTCCATGTTGCTGAGTCATTGTGGCGTAGAATAAACCATAATTTATGAACGATTGTGAAGCTGAGTTTTCCATCTTGCATAATGTTAGGCTTACTGGTCTCTCATTGAAGAGTTAGGAAACAGAACTTCAAATATTTTCTAACTATTTTGGTTATGATGATATAACATAAACTATGTTATAAATTATATAAAGTAATCCTATAAAATGCTGGTTTCCAAATAGGACTTTCATTCTTCTTTATTTGCTTATTTTTATAGATTGCTTAAGCTTAGCTGCCAGGTTTGGTGGTAAATTTAAAGTTAAAATGGTCTTCCTTCAATTTTAAGCATCAAATCTGTAAGTTTATCACAGCATTGGGCTTTTGAAAGTAAAATTATTTGTTGTGATATCAGTTATCAGTGACGTGCGGTGAGGTTCATGGCTGGTGAGGCTCTGATTTAATCAAAATCATAAGACCCCCTGCATGTTATTGTGTACATACGGAAATTTCGTGCATGTGAAATTGAACAACATTGAAGGGCAAAAAGACTATACTTTCACATGCCATCCATAGCCGTGCTGCCAAGGTAGAATAATTCCATTAACTCAATAAAACTTGGAAATATAGATATCATTAATTTAGTGCTATGCTGCACAGCAAAGGGGAAACCCGTTGAAGTACAACTCAAACCACCGTTTTCTCTCTCTCTGTATCAGCCAAGCTACACGTAGGCTCGTTGCGTGTAGCTTCCCGTATGTATCACTACCTCGCTGTTACTGTCTCACTCTGTAGACACGGAGTCACAAAGTCTGGGATCATGAGCGCCCCCTGCCATGAGGCAAGAAAACTGCCGGCCTCACCTCGAGTCTGTTCTCTGGCGTTTCTGATCGCTCCTCAGCACACGAATCACGTTACACACAGTTGGTGACCACAAACACTGTACACTATATAGATAAGCTAAATGATGGAAAATCAGTTAATATATTGTAGTTAAATGTTTTTTAACAATTTTATTGGCGACGTACAGACAGGAGGAACATGCGCCCATAGAATAGCAACCAGTCCAGAGAGGTTGCTCGGCTCGCTGCTGCCTCACCAGCTTCGTTTCCGAGCATGTGAATGGGAAATTGCGAAAATTCTGCGATTTTGAAGAAAAAATAACCAAAATTGGTTAAGCTAAATGAAAAATAAATATTTTGTAGTACAAAACACAGAATGAAAATAGCAATACAATTTATCTTATTATATTATTCTTCCATGATGACAGGTGAGGCTGTGCCTCACCTACCTCCCCTGACCGCACGTCATTGGTTATTATTGGACCCTGGTGCCAAACTTGGTGCCAGCTCTTTCTGCTTCCACCTGCTGAATCCCAAAAAACAAGAAACGGAATGTTACCGAGGAACTGGACCAAAAACTCTGGGATGATAACGCAAAAACTGTTTAAATCCTGGTCTCTCTGCTCTCCAGCGTGAAGAGGAGATGAGGAAGGAGGAGGAGCGAAAGAAGGCAGCGGAGGAGCGGCAGCGCTTCGAGGAGGAGCGGATGGAGCTGGAGAGGAAGGAGCAGGAGAACAGAGAGAGGAGGTACCGCGAGAGAGAGAGGCAGATCGAGGAGCACAGGTGGGCGTCCAACTAGCATCCTCTCCACATTCCAGAAACAAATCTGCTTCAGGGAATAATGTTTTCAATCTTGCAAATAAGAAATATAGCAATATATATATAACAATCAAGAGTCCTAAATCATCAGCTTTTATTTAACCAGGAGAAAAACTCCTTGAGATCAGAAATCTCTCTTATAAGTGTCCTGGCAAGTGGCAGCAACACAATTACAGCAGCAAAAAAATGACACACAGACTGTTTCTGCTACGTTATTTAAATAATAAAATTCATTCAGATGGTAGTGCACAATTAAAATGTTTAATTTTTAACTTGGGATTTTCTTTTTGTTTATTTGTGTTGAGCAGATTTAGTGGTGTAGAAAAAACATACTCTTTACACTATTATTTGCATTTATTTTTATTTTTATTTATTTTATCTGAACAGGAAGAAGATACAGGAGGAAGAGGAGGCCAGAGAGAGGCTGCGGAACCAGACCACCATAGTGAGTCCCGTCATATAATTTATTATCATCACTTATGGTTGCATTAAATCAGTCATTAAATCAGTTATTGGCTTTGTGATCTTTTGATCTTTTGATGCCCAAGTTATGCATTTAGATCTACAACTGAAATTAACAGTCATCCAATATGGAGACTTATTAGGGACACAATGTTTGTTTGACGCATTTGTGAAAGTTTATTCAAAAAGAGGAATATATGTGTTGAAAATGGAGAGAGGTTTGTCATAAACTTGAGAGTAAATTTATACTAAATAAAATCATCTTTCTGAGTGTAAGTACTGAAGGGATTGATTCCTTTTAGAATTAAATAAAACAATTAATTAATTTTAATGAACAATATTTCTTTGAAAACTTTGACTTAAATAATCGCAGATCAGTGTTTTAACTTTCAGTTCAATTTCTTGGGTTAAAGCCTAATGGGCTCTAATTAAGCTTTAAAATGATTCTCTCGGTTTTTACTTTCACATGAATTGAATTTGGACCAAAACATTTTTTTTCGGCACCCATATTTATTCAAGGATTACTTTAGAACCAATTTTGTTGTTAATTTCCATTCATCTTTTGCATTTTCTTCAGTCTACGCTCATACTAAAGAGCATTATTTGGCATCTACTGACCTCTACTGGTAATAGTATGTATTTGTTTCTGTCTTTCATATTTGGTGAAAAAGACGCATGTCTTCTTTTTTTTTTTTCAGGCGTCTGAACCGAGCATCGAGGACCTGAACCTGGACAAGAAGGAGTCTGAGGTAGAGGTCAGTTTGATGAAAAACCTGAGCTCACAAATTGCAGCAGCAAATCCATTCAAAGGAGGGAAGATGAAATCTCAAAGCATTAAAAGAAACTGAGCTGATTAATCTTCACTGCTGTAGTTTAAAGCTCTAGGATTTCTTTAAAACATTAGCAGGCAGTTAATCAAAAGAAACATTACCCAGTGGTTTTGTTTTACTGCCCACTTGTGGTTATTCACTGCATTTTAACTTTTCCAGGAGGCGAAGGCCATCATCGCCCAGCGATCTGGGAACCCTAGAGAATTTTTCAAGCAGAAGGAGAGAGCAATGACCATCAGTGTGGACACCTCACCCGTCTCCATCCACAGGACCGGTAAACATTTTGCTGTCCCTCATTTCATTAAATGTGACCTATTATGCAATCTTGAAAAGGTTATGATAGGTCTGTGTCAAACTTTTGAGAAACAGAGAAAATGTTGAGGGTTTTTTTGGGGCTGTTAGCCAAAAAAAATAAAAATAAACTCGACCGGGGCCACAGTTCAAAAAAATAAAGAAACAAACACCTGAAATATATCACTCTGTGTATTTTTAAATTGAAATACTGAAATAAATGAAGTTCACAGTGATATTCTAATTTACAGGAATGTGTCTGTACAAAACTTCCTTACAGCTCCTTGCCTTTGACGTAAAGTCTTCGTTACACTGAAGTGTAAACCGCTTGTCGGACGGAATCAACAATATGAAACAAAACCCTCTGATCTCATCGACGACCTGCTTGATCAAAGCTAAATATACGAATTTCAGTTAGTTAGTTAGACAAACATTTTTGCAATGCAGGGCAGCATAAACTATGTACATACCGTCTAATATCCACACACAGAAGCTGTCAAACTTTCCTGCTTCTCCTGTCTGTCGTCATCGTGTTTATACCGTATATTACACTAATCGCTTTTCTTTCTGTCTTTTTCTCCTTTTTTCTGTCCATCCTTACTTTTGTTTAATTTGAATCTCTCAACTCTGGGTTTTCTCCTTGTTGGGCTTGGACACACCCCGATAAACCTTTTACCTCCTGACTTCCTCTTCTCCTTCCTGTCTGCCATCTTTTTGTCTCGTCACACCTGGTGCGTCGCTTCATGTCCGTGTTTTCTTGTCTGTGGCCTCATGTTGGACTGTGTGTGTGTGGCCACCGTGTGTTGCCCTGACCACCAGGCCGCTTGGACAGCCCGTTCTTGAAGCAGCAGCACAGTCCCAGCAGTCCCAGTACAGCCACCCCGCCCCGGGGCATGTCGCCCCTCCGCACCCCGCCACATGCACGGAAGCAGCCCTCCGCTGCAGCCGGTAGGTACAGCAGGAGCCAGAAAAAGGAAATAAAAAGATTTTTGTCCTCAACCTCCTTTATCCTGGCACTAAGGACAAAATGAGATTAAAACAGGAGGTAATTACAGCACCTTCCTGTTTTCAAAATACAAATCAATAAAAGCTTGGAAATATTTTAAATTGCAAATAAAACCCAAATATGTATCATTTTGAGCTTTTCCAAATGTTTACCTACCAGGGAGAGAATATCATTTAGACCAGGAGTGTTTGCAGCCTCTGGACTGAAATGCCCCCCCCCCCCCCCCCCCCCCCACACACACACACACACACACTCACCCCCTCTGGCACAGGCGGCTGATTCAGATGAAGACATGTTATTTTTAACTATGGCAAACTTATTACTTAATTCAATGGAAACTGTTTGGTACAAAACAAAGTATTAATTCCTTAATTAATCACACTATTTTATTTTCTTAAAATTTTTAGTTGGAAAAATAAAAAACACATCAATCGCATGAATTTTACCCGAAACCAGACGTGGTGTGACTAAATCCAGTGTTTTTTGGAAACATTTAAACTGTAAGTTGATGTAGATATTAACTGCTAATAACAGTGGTTCAAGGTCACGCTTATAGCTTTGTATAAGTATTACTACAATTATCTGTTGGAATAAATTGAAAAAAATGAAACATCAAACTGCGAAATAATTATAAGGAATCTTCAGAATGATTAAAATACATCAGTTGTGAAAAAAAATATTCAGAAATATTGGGAATTTAGTGTACCTCACATTTGAGCTAGTATGATAGCATCCCTCAAGCTTTTAGTGTGTAGACCAATCACAATGTCCAAATGAATACTTTGTAGTAAGCAGCCAATCAGTCACAATCTCACTCATCATTGATAAGAACATATTTAAATGTTTTTTAATGTATTTGCAAAGTTATAGGAGCAGCAGGTTGATCAATCTGTCCAGCAGTTTTGACGTTTTCTAAACAATATTAATAGAAGTTGGTAAGGTGCAATTGTCCAACATTTTTCACAAACACTGGTAAATAAGTTTTTTGCTTATTTTTTCAAAGAATGAAATCATTTTGTTATTGCTGAAAAGTGAAAATTTTTCCTTTCGGGGTAAATATAAAAAACCATTTGAAAGCTTTGGATCTGGTTTTATTTATGCGTCTGTTTCCTCAAAAAATAAAATCAGACTTTTATTTGACTAATTGAAATACTGCATGCTTATGTCAGTGGTAAGCAGAAATATATATATACAGTATATACAGTATATATACTGTATATATATTGGCTTCCTTTTTTTCACTTTTTTGGGGGGGGGCACCCAAAAGATGTTTTTTCAGCCCACATCATAAAATGTTTTTGGACACCACTGACTTAGTTTCAAAAATATATCCTGCAAAAATGAACAAATCTTAAATCTGATGCACCAACAATAGGATATTTTACAGGTGAGGAGGTCGAGATTAGAAACAGAAGGAGAGTCCTCTAGATCTGGAGGTAGTGCAGGCATCTGGTTTGGTTGCCTCTTGGACTAAGAGTGAGTCGGTAAGCTCCCACTGACTGGAGAATCAGGAAAACTATGAAATGTTTCTCAGCTAGCCTGGGAACACCTTCAGCTCTTTCCTTCTGGAATTAAATTATTTTTGATCAAATTATTCAATTATTTGGTCAGAAAACAACTTGACTGAATTAAACTGGTTCTAACCTGTTGACTATAATGTCTTCAGTGGAAGCTAAGTCGTCCTTTGGAGCTGTAAACCCTTTATTTATGGATTTTTGTGATTCAGTGGATGTTGTCATCATGCTTTCGATGTGGTCCAGTCTGATGTTAAACTAGTCTATAAATGTTTCTGTTTTATGGTGGTTCTGGTTTGATTTTGAAGAATAATTGTAATGTTTTATTCACTTTCTGATTTTTTTGTTTGTTTTAATCTTGCCCGGCTGATTGTGGACTCTGTCACCTTTCTGCTAACACATCCTCTAAAACCCATTCCTGCTGCTGCCTTTTATCCTGACCGACCAATTGACCTGTGAGTTTTTTTGTTTTAAATCATGTTGTCAGTCGTCTCCGGCTTGTTGACAGTGGAACTCGTGGATTTTCTTGGAGGTTCATGTAGTTTTTGTGTGAATGTCAACATAAAGACCACAGTGGTGATTGTTTTTTTCCATCTTTCAACTTATTACTACAGAGTTTCTGTTGACCACTTTCCACAATGCAGTTTGGCATTAAAACAAATGTACTTTATCGGAAAATGGCCAACAATAATGTAGTTAATGAAATGGCAGATAATTTACCAGGACAGAACGTGAAATAAAGAAAAAATTAAGAAGGACATCCTAATTACTTGTAAAGAAGGCATGGTTGGATTTGCTTTAGCATAAAGTTATTTGATTATCTGAAGATCTTACTTTTTAGTCCAATTAGATTTATCTTATAATTTCTAAACATGTTCTGCCATTTTATTGTATTCCTTCATTAGCGGTTCATTTCGTTGATGGTGAACTCTTGTTAGCAGGTACTAGAGTGCATTGGACATCTATGAATGAAACATCTGAGAAACATCTTGGTTTTAATGTGTGATGGCTGATACTGTGATGATGTTGGTGTCAGGGTTCCTACACGTCATGATAAAAAAACTGACACCATCTACTTTTTTCATTTTTCATATTGAAAGCTTGACTACTGATTCAGAAATTGTAGTTAAGTTTATTTTTTTTTTATTTTAGAAGCGCTCATAGAGTTTGGAAATTTGAGTGTGGAAAAGTCTAATTTGTATGAAAAATGTGAAGGAACACTGAAATACAATTAAAATGTATGGTGGTGAAACCAATTCCTGTCAATGATTTGTAGGATTATTTCCATGGTGATTAACTTAAAATCAACTGGACGTCTTTGTTCATGAAGATGATTCACCTCACATTCAAAACTTTTCCTCAGTTCTGAACATGAGTTGAAGTTGTTACGTTTATAGTTTATTTCAAGAATAAATACACTAATGGAGTTGTTGAGATCAGTAATGGAAGTGAAAGTCATGCGATCACTGGTTTTATGGTGTGTTCTGTTCCATGTTTGTGCCGTTCTCACTTGACAATCCAGAAATGTCTCCTATAGCATGTGAGTTGTTTTGGTCACATGTCTTGAACTGTCGATGTTAGGTGAAGTGTAAGTGACAAACACAGACTGTGTTCAAAAGATGGAAGTTTGATAATCCAGGCATGTCACCTAGCAACATGTAAGTTGCTTTGGTCATGTGTTTCAAGCTGTAAATGACAAGTCCAGGCTGCAGTGTAAGTATTAGAAAAAATCAACCAGAGGCAACCTCTTTTTTTATTGAAATCTTGATAGTTTTTCATTACCCTCTTGAACCACCAGTCTTGTTCAGAACTGGTGAATTATTTTGGATGAGAGGTGAAACATCTTCAAGAATGTTGAACAGAGGAATGAACAGAGGAAATCTAGTTGCCTTCAATCTTGAATGCTGTGAATCTTAAATCTTATGGATTTTTTGCAATATTATGAAGCAACAAAAGCTAAAATCTTTTTCCTGATTAGGAATTAAAAAGCACCATAGATGTTTGCCCTAACTTGGGGGCGCTTTATTATCAAGAAGGAATCACTTAAGGTTCCTCTGTGAATGAGGAGCCTCTCCTTTATCATGCTTCATCACGTTTAATTCAGCTCAGAGATGCTTCATTTAAATATATTTTTCAGAACTTGACTTCTCAGTGGGAAAATACATGGAAACAAAGTAGTCTGTGAATTATGTGTATGTTTTTGTCCGTGTTTTTTTTTTTTTTTGCAGATGACGATGATGATGAAGTGAGCATAGAGCGCAACATGGCCGCCATTTCGCCCATTCCTAAAATAGTCACTACGCCAATCAAAGAGGACTTTAACAGGGAGGAGGAAGACCACAGAGAAGATGAGTGGGGTACGAAGAAACATCTCTATTCTGAAATGACGCATAAATTTACTCCTAGCCAAAGATGGTTCAGCCAATGAAACTCCTGTCCTGTTTGGAGCTTAATTATTCAGCTGGAGTCCCATTAGGAAAACCATTTAAAGAATGGAAATGACACAGAAAGCTTGACTGTACCTGGCTAGACCGTTTTTCCACAGCAGCAGTGTAGACATTATTATTTTTAAACATTTTTATGCATTCTTTCATAAGTACAATTTGTCTTATCAAAATGTGAACATCTAGACAGTGTGGTTTCTTCTACTTTACAGTTTCCTGTCAAGTCATCCTAAAGTACCCACCAGATTAGGAATCTCTTTAACCTGCAAGATTTCAACTCAAAGCTCATTTAAATGTAGAAGAATTTGCATGTTTGACAACCAGAAAACACTCCTACTGTCAGCTGATTTTTTATTTGTTTTTGTTTGACTTTTGGGTTCCCTTTTTTATTTGAAGCTAAACTTAAAACAAGAAGAGCTGCTACCAGTGACTCAGCAGGTTATGTAAGATTTCACCAACTTTAAATATTGTATTTTAGTACTAAGTGGATTTACAGAACTGATATGAAATCATTTTAAAAAACATAAAACGTTTAGAAAACACAAACAGATTACAAGATTTTGAAAAAATTAAAGGCAAGTCTGGTTCTGTCATGGATTCATACTATGAGCTTTCACCAAATCCAAACTAGGCTGACAACAGAAAGTTTAAGTTTCCTATGTAGACTGTCTTTGTAGCAGAAGGTCACGCCATTCTTTTTCTGTTTTTCAATAAGTGGCCATACATCAATTCAGCACATTAAATATGTATTTTTTCCTGATGAAAAAAGATCTGATTTGTGTTTATGTACGTGTAGCGTGGCAGACTTCACAGGTTGTGGTTACAGATCACCCATATATGGAAATGTCTGTCTGTTTTAGTGGCATTGATTCCATATAACTGAAATGTTCTATTGGTATTTTTTATATGTATAGATAGATTTATGAATGGAGGTTGAGCACAGTCCAGTTCTACTTTTGTCATGCACATGTATGATGGCAATAAAGGCTTTGTATTTGTAAATGTTTTTGTGTTCAAAAAGGGATCCTTAAAACTACTTATCCACTTTGAAAACCAAGAAAAAGCCTGATTCAGACTTATTCAGACAATAAAAATATTGAAGGTTTGACACCTTCAATATTTTTAGGTTTTTGGGTCTAATATGTACTGTTTACATGGCGTAACTGTAATTAATAAAAAAAAAAAACAATTGAGGAAGAGGATATTTTGTTTAGTAATGATTGTGATTTTATTTCCTCCAGATTCGGTGCCAAAGGAGGAACAGAAACGGCCCGTCCAGGAGTCGACGTCCACCAAGCCTGTGCAGAGCGTCGCACCACAGGCCCGTGAACCCTCCGGTGTTTCTGCGTGGGACTCCGGGACAGACAACCTGGTGGACCTGTGGGACAGCAGCTCCACCCCCACTGTCAACCCCACCCCCTCCACCCATTCATCTAATCTAGTTGACCTGATGGGAGACGGCGATGTTCTCCATGACGACGTCCCACCCAGCATAGCCGCCGGTAGCGGCAGACCTCAGCCCCTTCTCAGCTTTGACGAGATGATGGATGGGAGTTTCTGCTCAGGCACCGGCGCCGAAGACAACCCCACCAGTCTGGTGGATGTGATGGGGTCTGACCAGATGACCCTCAGCTACCAGCATGCTCTGCAGCACGCTTCTGGGGAGGGGCGGGATTCAGATGATGGGCAGCTGCTGCTGACCAATGGGGAGACGCTGCTGAAAGAAGGAACTCAGGTTAGAGGGCTTCAAGCTCCTGATGATTGTCTACAATTTTTTGTCATTATTATGTTTTGTCATCTATTTTTCCTTCCTCTCATTTGTTTTTTAGGCGAGTGAGGGCTATTTCAGCCAATCACAGGAGGAAGAATTTGGCCAATCAGAGGAGTCATCAGCTAAGCCAGCACCTGTGTTTTATAACAAGCCTCCAGGTTGGGCCGGTCTTTTCATCTTAACAGTGTTTACAATATGATGGTTTATATTTCACTTTGCGGGATTGTTTAAGAGATTGAAGTTACTCTGATACATTTTCCACTAAAGTCTCATTTTTTAAATAACATTAATGCTTCTGTTTGAAAAGAGCTGCATTGTGGTAAAAACATGTTTTTTGTTATGATTAACTATGTTTAGGATGGATGGATGGATGGATGGATGGATGGATGGATGGATGGATGGATGGATGGATGGATGGATGGATGGATGGATGGATGGATGGATGGATTTATGGATGGATGCATGGATTTATGGATGGATGGATGGATGGATGGAAGAATGGATGGATGGATGGATGGATGGATGGATGGATGGATGGATGGATGGATGGATGGATGGATGGATTTATGGATGGATTTATGGATGGATGGATGGATGGATGGATGGATGGATGGATGGATGGATGGATGGATGGATGGATTTATGGATGGATGGATGGATGGATGGATGGATGGATGGATGGATGGATGGATGGATTTATGGATGGATTTATGGATGGATGGATGGATGGATGGATTTATGGATGGATGGATGGATTGTATCACACTTTATCCAACACAAACATCTGCACAAACACACAAGCTGCCACTTGTTGTTTTTTTATATTTCCAAAGTTTTCCAGCTGTTTCTTGGCTTATCTTAAACCCCATTTGTCCTTTCTTGTTTCTATCTCAGTCTCAGCTACATTGTCTGTCAGAAGTTTGTCTTCTGCAGAGAATAAAACCAGCTTCTGTTCTTGTGTCCTCTCAGAGATTGACATCACGTGCTGGGACACGGATCCTGTGGTTGACGAGGACGATGACTAACCCGCTGCTCTGACATCACCGTTGTACACGGAGGAAGTAGGAACCGAGCTTCATGAAGAAACAGATTTCTTTCTTTTCTAAAAAAGAGCAAACAAACAAAAAAAGTAATAACAAAAGGTCTTGCATTAAAACTCTTTCAGTATAATCTTTTAGAGGAAGCAGTAGCCACCATTTGAGTTGAAACGGCTCAGATCTGATCTGTTTTCTGTGTTTATTTATTTTGATTTTTTTTTTTCCGTTTCTATGCAGATGTTTTAGCCTGGATTGAGGGGTTTTATTTGTGTACATGATTATTTCACGTAGCGCACTGCTGCATTAGAGACAATGAAGCTGAGTGTGCAGCCGGCGGCCCACACTCTTAGTTTGTAGTGCTTTAATAACACCTAAAAAAAAAACAAATCCAGCGGATGAAAACAGCTGCCATGTTTATCTTCACTCTCTTCTTTTCTCCTTCCTTCATACCTGAACATATTCACCTCTGCAGCTCAGTTAATCATGTATTTAGACTTCACCTTCATGGAGGAAAGTTATTTATTCGGGTGTATCTGAACTGAAAATCCTTTGAACAAGTCTGTGGCGCCGTTTATTTCATCTTTTTCACTCCTTTTGTATGATTTTAAAACTGAGTTCAACATTAAAAGGCTTCTTTTCTGTCCCAGTGCATTTTTATGCTTCTTCTGCCTCCTTGTGGTTGAACTGCAGCCTCACCATCAGAGCCTGAGATTCATTCAAATTTACCACTTATATATTTACACAAACAAAACAGTTTAGATAAATATACTGTACATATTTTTCAAATTTTTTCAAAAGAGCATAGAAATGCAATAAATTTCTTCTGTTAAAGTGTCTCCAGTAGACAAAAATCTAAGTTTCTGTCCCAGGGCAGGTTGCCTTATTCTTCTTAGTTTTTAAATCTAGTTTGTAATTTTAATCTTAAAGTTCAGCTTAATTTTATCTCTTTTTTAAATTGACTGTTTTTGCCTTTGTATTAATCTGCAGGAGACCAGATGTCCTGGATTTGTCTCCAAATTGAAAGACGTTAGTTAAGCCTTTCCTTGTTTTGTTTTGCCAATCAAATTTCCTTCTGTTAGTTCTATTAGGAATATACATCTAACATAATAAATTAATATAAAGTCAGAGAGACTGAAATTTGACACTTAGAAAATCCTGTATTAGTGGTTGCTATGGTGATTCCCTTTATTCTGGGAGTAGCAGGTGGAGAAAAACAGAAACAGACACAATTTTAGCATCAAACAAATGTTTTTTGCTTCAATCCTATGAGTTATGACTTTTGTCCCAAAAACTTGGTGGACAAGCCTTCTAGCCATTTCTATCAATTTTTATGTGTCTGCAGTGTTTTATGTTGGAGATATGACAAGTTTTTCAAGGAAGATTCAGAGCTAGAACATAGTGAGAGTTATGATGGATCTAATCTGAGATTAGTAGAGATTTGATGGAAAGCTGTAACAGCTATAGCAATGTGAATAACATCTGGTGAAAGTAGACAAAATTACTTATAATTTGGTGTATAAACTGTACATGCGGCAATAAAAGTAAGAGCTTGAAATTAATATAAAGTAAAACATATTTTAATATTTCCCAGGGTCAGGGACTAGAGTGTGACATCATCACAGAGTAGAACAATCATGAAACATTCACTGCAATTAATGTGAAAATAAAAGGTGTGAAAATATCAATTCAGTTAGGTAAAATCCATACTTCTGTGATCCATTTAAACACTGAAGTGTGACTCTGCCATAAGGTATGCTCAGGCATACTGAGCTAAACAGTAGTCCAGTATACCTGAGTAATATGTCTGACATTTAGGTCAGTCCTTAACCTAAATTTGATTCTACGTGTTTCTCTGCTAATTTGATTATACTGTTTATAATCTAGACTTATTTCCAATCAAGCCAAACATGTTATGTGTATTGGTTATGAATTTTATCAACACTTTGGAAGAAGTAGTAAACTGATGACAGAAACCAAATGTAGTGAAAAGCTTAGTGTGTCGTTCAGTAATTAGCTTAATATATTCTGTAAATTTCTCCTAAAAAATCTATTCACAAAGTTAACCAAGAAAATTGTTATTCTATTTTTTAAGAAAACCACTAGTTTTGACGAACTTCCTTTTGCCTTCAGTTAGAATAGCAAACAGCACAGCAGCAGCCTTGAATGTGTTGTTTCTGGTGTATCACATGGATTAGTCCTCAGTCTTTGGTTGAGTCCCACACTTAATTTTTAAAGTTGTTTCCCTCAGGAGGAGAAAATGTACATAAACTAAAGAAATTGAGTAAATGAGCACCATGTTTGCGTAAAAATAAATTCTGACACTTCCCTGACATCTGGTACTCAAAGCAGCTTGAAGTATATAAATATATGAAAGAAAAAAATCATTGTTGCCCCATACCTGCTAATATTGTTTTGTGCCAAGACAAAGGAACCACCTCAGTATTTTGTTACGTTTGGTTGCTAAGAAATGACTAGTTTGGTTGCTGTGGAAACTGGGTTTAAGGGGGCTTGCAGAAGCTGTATGTTTTTAATAACCTGTCAATATGTGTGATAGAATCGATTTTCAGGTCCCGTTTTTTGGATTTTGGCACAACAGTGTTGATCTGTTTGCTGTACATCCCTGTAGACAATAAAAAAGCAATAAGAGCAGCTTTGTGTGAGTCTGTGATTATCTAGAAGTCCATGGCATGTTCACATTGCAGCCTAATCTTAAAGTGATAAAAATGCTGGTTAAAGCAACACTTATTGAACTTTTATCTATTCTATTTTATAAACAACTAAAGTGTCTTTTGACAACTGACAAATCACATTCACCATTTTACATAATCATTACAATATTGTCAAACATTTATTAAATAAATCTGTATTAAACAAAAAGTGTATAAAAGAAACAGGTTTTGCATTAAAGTACACCACATCAAAAGCAAAGACATGATATGATGTATAAAGAACTCTTTGTGAGACATTCCAAGGATAAATTTAAGCAAAATAAAGTGAGGTGAACAATTTAATGAATGGAAATACAATAATACTGACTTAAAGAAAAGAGAGAGGAAAAATCACGGACAAAAAAAACTAAATAAAATGCTAAAAAACCATCAGGTTTTCGGAAAATATTTTTTGTAATTGGAAAGAAACGTTTTGCTCTTTTTATTATTAATCAATGACATAAACACAAATAAAATAAAACCAATCTTGTGTCACGTGTTCAAAAACTTAATCCCTGCTCGATTTTCTCCAATCTGCAATTCTGTTAGTTCAAATTTGCAAACCAAAGAGTTTCGTTCATCGTGTGAAAAATGTATTTTCCGCTCATGTCACAAACTGCAGCGAAAATGATTCTGATTCAGTCCTAGATAATTTCCATCCAAGCAACCCATCTTCCTTAAAATCTTTTAAATTCTCCTCTTCATCAACACCTTTTGATTTTTTTTTCAATATCAATAGATTTGAAACTTCTCATCATCGATATACTGAGATATATCGCAGTTTTAGACTTTGTTTCCCCTCAACGGCTTCTTTTCGCAAAATGTCTGAACTGAAGTAGTCGCTGCAAGTCCCAGCTCTACCACCGGGTGCCGCCTTTGTCTGTACTTTAGAACAAACAAGCCAATTGGGAAAAATTTTAAACTTCAGCAAAGTCCAAGCGAGCAATAGTTTTTCAATAGCCGAGGGTCTATAAAACAAAGTGGCTGTTTTTGAACAAGCTACGTTACAATCTGCAATGAACTTCAAACTGGGGAGGAGATTCACCTTCCAGCAGGATAAGTCAGGATTATGTATATAGAACAGCCAGAGGGGAATGCATTAAATCAAAGGATGTTTGTGTTTGAATGGTCTAGTCAAAGACCACACCTAAATCTAACTGAGAATCTTTGGTGAGACCTGAAAACATATCTTCAAAGATGCTGTCTGATGATTTAGATGTGTTTGCATAGAAGAATAAGTAAAAATGTAAACATGAAAGCTAGAGCAGACAAGGAAACATGGAGCAGAAAATGAGTCAGTTGTTGGCTGAATTAGCAAGATCACCGTCAGACCTGAGGGAACCAAAACCTTCAGATGAGAGGGAGCAACAAGAAAACATTAAGCTACTCTTCCAACAAGCTCAATGAAAGAATATTTATTTCAATCCAATTATAAAGTAAGTACAGTCCTGTTCTGGCAAATTATAACCCAGTCCAACTCAGAGGACATCCCTTTCTCTGTTGTTGTCATAGTGATGTGGCATGGGTGAGACTGTTACTTTACAACATGCAAACACTGCTGAACAGGTTTCCAGGCAACTTGCAGTCTCACAGATGCCATCCCAGACTGGATGAAGAGAGTCGGATCGTGGCTGATGCTGAAGGAACTTCTCCAGCAGCCGTTTCCTTCAGTTGTTTTAGTGGAAATGTTTGTGCAGCAGGACTCACACTGAGTGTCAGACTGTCAAAGAAGCATTATCGGCTCTACTGCAATAAGCTTCAAATAATGTTTCAGTGAAGCTTTTATCACTTTCTGATGTTAATATTCCTTCTCAAAATCCTTAAATGTCTTCTGAAACTGAGGACATGAAGAAATGAAGACTTTCAGGTGTTACTTCATCCTGTTCCTTCTGTATTTCTGCAAAGTCTGGTTGTTCTCTAACCACTCCTGCATTTCATATCACTGCCATTATGTAAACAAAGGTAGCACTCATCCTTTTTGTGGGTTAGGGAAAAGCGTGAAGTTTTAGTGTTGTAATACATAAAATAATAAAAAAATAAATACATAACTTGGTAAATCAATGTTTATATATGAAATTGTACCTAAAATTATTTAAAATAGAGATGCACCGATCCAATATTAATATTGGTATAAGGCCCAATATTGAAAAAAATTCTAAATTAGGTATTGGTGACAATGTGCCTAATTCATAGGAGCAGATCTATTCAGTATAATTCTATGCTTTGTGCTCTGAGTAATATCATGCTTTATTATTTTTACATTATGTTTAGTATTTCTTATTTCACTTTCTGAGCAATTTGAAAGATGGTTTGTTGAAGTTTATTTTTACATGTTTGACCAAGGTAGTCAGTCTATGGTTAGGTTCAGTTTCTTTATAATTTATTTTACTTTGGCTGCTGAATTCAGCTCTGTTCTGTATCAGGATCAGCCAATACTAAACCTCTGAAGCAAAGTGAAAAGAAGATTGGTGCATCATTAATTTAAATCTGTTGGTTCATTAGATACACACCAAAATAATGAAATGGTGAAAATAATTAATTAAAATGTGTTACATGTTAACCTCAAATAATTATTTTACATTTCCACTGCTATAGATGTTCATAAATCTATTTCACAGTAGCTGTCCCAATTGACAATTGGTAAATCAATAGATTTACCAACTACTGATTGGTAAATCTGAACAGTGATGAAGCTGCAGAACAAACACTTTGCCTATTGTACTATCCTCTACAAAAAAATGTATTTGTTGGAAAATTTAACAAACCAAGAACAAGATGCAAACATCCTTTCCAGGAGTGTGTGCTGCTCCCCCTCCAGAGACCCTTCGTTACTTAAGACATTTGCAGTTGTGGAAAACACTCCTGAATGGTTTCTTTCTCTTTCTCTTTATATAACCTCAAAGGGTGAATCATCGAAGACTTTGTCTCTGTGGTGAGATGTGTCTCTAAGCTAATAAATTCACTTAGATTTTGTCAGTCTCCTCAAGGCCAGGAGACATTGCTCTAAAGGTGTGAAAAGGTTATGAAGCTGAAGGTGCTGGTCTATTCCTTGCATACAGATGAAAATATAACAAGTCCATTTGGTCCAAACACAAATTAAAAGACTGAACCTTGCTGAGAACATAAAACATCCATACTGTAATTCAGAACCAGCACATTGGTGAGTTAAACTAAGAAGACTCTACTGCCTGTTTGGACCTGCAGTAACAGCTTCAAAGGAGAAGGTTCTGTACTTGCATAAGGAGGCCAAAGTCAGTTGCATACATTGCAGCTCATTCCTGAAACAAGTCAAGCAAGTTCAGCTTACAATGTCAATAGGTTAAAAAAAATCTTTTTAGGAATAAAGCATGGTCCATTGTGTTATTCTCTTTGTAGCAATCCCTTATAATGTGCAAGTAAGCAACAACAGAGGAAAAGAAAACCCTTTTAACAGGAAAAACTTCCAGCAGAATGAAGCTTGTTTCAATGGAACACAGTGAGGAGAAAAGTGCTGCTTCTCCAAGGTGCAACATTTCTTTCACAGCCGCAAGGACACAATGACTGCATTAATATTCTGTTCAGAAATGGGTGGCAATTAAAAGTAAACATGCAGTATTTTCTCATATTGTAAGATGATTTATTTTTCATTTTCCTTTTAATGTGGTTACATACAGTTATTTACTAAAGTTGATCTATAGCTAAGAAATTGTGCTGTGCCTTTAACAGGAGCTGTTTCCTTCTTCTTCATTGTTTTTTTAGGACGAGACGCGTTCTGTTCGGTTAAAATAAAAGTTGAATAAACGTCGTGGCAGCTACTCTTTTCCCTCTCGGTGTTCTGCTCTTTCTCCACCCACGACCTCCTATTTTATGGTAGCTTAACATCAACCTGATTGATGTTAAGCTACAATCTGCCACTGAAAACCTTCAAAATCTTTTTCAGATGCATCTATTTCTCCCAAAGTTGTCATTATAACTTCCATTAGCATGTTCTTTTTTGTTTTTGTCTTAAAGCATTTTATGTAAAAATGGCAGAAGACCTAAGGGGGAAAGTTTCATAAGCAGAAACCAACTACACTACTACACGCAAATATTTGATCCCAATGTGATTTAACAACACATTTTTAAAGGTTCACTTTTAAAAAAACATTTTCCAGAAAGGCTGTGTGTGAATGATTAATTAATCTGGTCAATATAAAGTTTTTTTTTATATCCATTTTCTTACATTTTCTTACATTGTGGTTTCAGGAACAAACCCTAGTGGGTACGAACAGACACCAAACGTTCGCTGGTGAGAGGCAGGGTCACCCTGGACAGGTCACCAGTCTATCACAGGACAGACAACCATGCACACACACTAAACAAATTAACCTGACAGTCATGTTTTTGGACTGTGGAAGGAAGCCAGAGTACCCAGAGAGAACCCAGCATGCACAGGGATAACATGCAAACTCCCCTGGCTGGGAATCAAACTCAGTACCTTCTTGCTGGAAGGCAACAGTTCTACCAACTGCGCCACTGTACAGCCCATAAAGTTATTTTTTTATTTGAGGCTAAAAGTTCTTCAATGAAATTTAAACTTTAAAAACTCTGAAGACAAAATAAATGAATGAAATACAATAAAATCTAAATTATAACTGCAAACCTATTAGGTCCTAATCATCTTATGAACATGTCAAATTGAACATTTCTTACGAAAAATTATTTCAGACTTGAACTAAGGGAAGTTCTTATTGGCAACTTTAAATTTGATCATCTTGTCAAATGGTTTCTCTGCTGCAACCAAATTGGTTGAACTCTAAGGTTGTTTACGAGTATAAAATGGAAACATGAAGGTATGAAGTGATATTTGAATACAGATTGACAAACTGAGTCTTTCATTTTAACTTTGGAGAGTATTGATTATTGTAACATTAATGAAAAAATAACAAATTAGGTGATTTATAAGTGAATTTAACACATTATTCATTTGTGCACTACTTCCAGAAAATATCTGTGTATTGAATGACGAAATGTCACTTTAATCAACAACATGCTTCCGTCTCCTCATTCTGCTCCCTGTTACTTTGTCATAATAACTGTCTCTGATATTATTATGATCGAGCCTCTTCACCCTGATAAAAACCTTATAACGAGCATCATTTTGCAGCAGCGGGACACGATGAGGGATTGGGAGCATGTGACATTTAAATAAATTGCTCTGTTTGTTGCTTACAGGCTGAGACTGTGAAGTCAAATCTAGCTTTGTAGTCTAGAATTTGCCCATCATTGCTGATGATCCGTTTAAAGGGCAAACCAACAGGGGATTCATCTGCTGTAGGTTAGAAAAGTTCATCTGAACGCCTCTATTATTTGTGCCAGAAAATTTAAAAGTTGCTTCACCTCAGGCGATGCTTTTTAGGATGGATTTTTTGAAAATCACGACTATTTACTTTTACCCAAAGTTAAAAGGTCAGGTGGATGAATGTGGAAGTAAAGCTGTGTTTTTGTTCCTCACATAAAAAGTAAATCTCATGTTTTCTTCCTGTTCAAATACACATGAATCAAATGAAAGTCTTGTTACCAAGGCATCTGCAGAGCTTGGTGAGATCCAGTTTAGTTTCCATCCTTCATCCATTATTATTCATGTACTCCATAATTACAAACTTTTCAAAATGTTGCATTGGTTGATCCGTTTATTGACCAAATATTGGGAGATTTTATGAGTTTGCATGTATTGGATATGAAAATATATATATGTTTCCATATTTGGGTAACCAATCATTAATTAGAGTCAATCAAGGAAAAACTTGTTGATTTGGATAGCTAGCTGATTGATTTATGCTTTTTTGCATTTAGTTCTATTAAAGGAAGTGTATATAGTCACTTTTCCCTTTGTTGCTCCCTAGACAAAGGGGAGAAACCTTGTTGATGAGAATGTTTTATTACACAAGAAAAAAGGCATTCTGACAATGTTTCAAAGATTGTCTTTCATGGCTGTACATGAAAAAGGTCCTTTTCGTATCAGAGATCCAGCTGACGTCATGTAATTTAAAAAACAAATCTCTACTGACGGTGAAGACAGCACTGAAAATGACAAAGAGGTTACAAAACAACAATCAAAGTTCACTTGATTCTGAGCAGTTGTTCTCCGTTCTTAGACGAAGCTTGGCCTTCTGTTTGGTGTCACACGATGTCTGGGTCGCACTGAAGGTCACCGTGTGCTCTTCTCCTACGCCTTAATTCTCACAGTACTTGAGAGGATGCAAACTGTGAGCCGAGTGATACAAAGAAAATCAGAGCAGATAAAGGAAACAGGCAGTTCTCCGGAGCCATGGCAACAGCAGGCCGGTACAATGGGTGGCTCTGAGACAGAAGCAGAGATCAGGGATGAATGAGAGAGGAGGTGGAGATGGAAATAAAGACCAGGAGAGGTTGGATTTGCAGATCATTTGTTGCACATCTTTACCTCGTTATGGCTTCTTCTTCTCTCCTCCTCTGCACCTCCAAAGTTCTTCAACTCTGTCAGCCGCAAAAGTGATGGCAGAACACCGCTGTAGCTCTACAACAGTAGCTGTGTTTCAATTGTAATGTGTGCAAAACTGTCAATATTCTGCTAATGTTGAAAAAACACAATTTTGCAATTGTGTTGTTTCCATTAAATAAGAAGCACAATTGAAATCACATGTGAGTAAGTTTGTTCACTCGATAATTTATTAAAAACATGTTATTATCTTCTTTGTGGTTAGCACTAGTGGCAACATCCAGTTGTTGATTGTGACTCATGTGATGCCAAAAAACGTTTCCAATGCAGTTTTGCGAAATAAACCAATTTCGATATGGCCAAACAAACCACTTCATCCTAATGGCAAAACATTTTATTGAAAACAAGTTTTTTTTCAAAATTGGTGTATTTCCCTAAAGCAAATTTATTTTCCAAATGTCACATTTCATAATTACATGATCAATGGAAGCACAGCTACTGGTACAAACTGGTTTGTGTCCTCCTGTACTCACACATTAGCTCTGCAAACTAAGTAAGTACACTCCTGAGTTCATTTCCAGTTCCTCTTACTGGCTGATACGATGCTCCCAGTAGGGATCCAGGCTCAGACCGCAGTGCTGCGACCCAGCAAAGGGAAGGCGGTTGGCATACCACAGCTAGGCTCCAGACTTCTCAGTCTATGAACCCCCTGAATACCTTGAAATCCTCCCTGAAATCCCCGCATGCTCCTCTGAAGTCCCCGTATTTCACTTTGCATACTCTCATAATGAGTCCTAGACTCCCTGCGCGGCATGGTCGCCATGGCGGCAGTGTTGGCCACCTGAAGCGAGCGCGCCCCCGGTGGGGTCAGGCTGTTGTTCAGGTCCATGTTGGACAGGAGGTGACCCAACGAGTCCCAGCGCTGGGATGAAGGCAGGCGGATTAGCGAGGAGTAACCTCTGTCAGGGAACACGGTGGCCACTGGGGGCTTGCTGGTCTCGGATGTGACGACCGGAGGCAGGTGGGGGTTTTCCCTGGAAGGCAGCGGCACTCCCCGGAGTGGGCCGGGCTTCAGGTACGTCCCCCCTCGAGGGTCAGCCAAGACCTCGCTGTAGGGTGGAGGGGGGTCCTCCATCAGGACCGCATCCTCATAGCAAGGCGGCTTCCCAAATACATCTGTGTCTGGAAGAGAGAAAAGACTGGCTTAGAGACGGATCAGGCATACAATTCCTCAATATGGCTGCTACTGACAATTATTTTAGTAATCAATTACTCTGAAGATTAATCAAATATAAAAATTTGGAACATTCTGCAGTTGTTTCATTTAACCACTTAAATTTATTTTGTAGAAAATTAGAAAAACATTAAAAGATACAAATAAGTTAATTCAGATCCTTTAAACATTTTATTGACTGAAATGCAATAACATTCTTTTATTGAATGTTTTATAAAACCCTAATCCATATACAACAACAAAAAAATACTTCTAACATTAATACGTGAAAAGTTCAGCTCTTTCTGCTTGATTCAACGTCAACAGTGTAGGGCTGATCTGGTGATTCTTTTTAATAATTGGACAGTTAAAGGTGCTTAATAAGAGATGAGGGTTTTTTTTTTAACCAAATTATCAGTAAAAAAAACCCTGATAATTCAATTTTTTTACTGAATTATTATTTTTACTGAATTATTTGGATAATGGAAAATAAATATGTTCTACCAGTTTCATTTTTCTGGCCAATCATCGATATTTAAAAAGCACCAATTTGTTTCTGTCCTAAATAAAGCAGAAAAGTTGCCAAGTTGGCAACAGTAGGCTGAGTATTGTGAAACGTAGCCCTCTCTCAAACCCCTATGGTTGAAGAAAACATCGGTGGATAAGTTTGGGTTCACATGTAAGTATCGACCAATCATCAATCACCCAAAATTAAAGAAATGGGGGCAATCAATGTAGACATCCCTAAAATCTCCTCCCATCCTCCCCTCCAAGGCCAAGTCCCTAGAGGAGACTGAAGAGCACATGGATCACTCTTCTGAAGTGCTTGTGATATTTGGTCAGGTTTAATGAATTGGTGCTTTAGAATAAAAATTGCTGAATGGATGAGATGAAAGCACAAAACTTAATGATGTTTGATAAATGATGAATACTTTGTGTTGTACCAAACATTAAAAGAAAGTTCTGCTGGACTAAATTCAGAGGACTGCAAATGGCACCCCAAGGTTGCTATTTGAAGATCCATTTGCCTTCTTACAAGACATTTTAAATATTTTTTTCTGCTTTAAATTTTCTAAACAGCGCTCCATGATTGCAACGTGAAAAGAGTTTTCCTGAGGTGGTACAAAATGAAGCATTGCGTGCACCAAGAACGAGGCTGCAGCGACATCTGTGTGCAAACATGCTGCGTTTTTGGGACACCGATCATAAACCTGTTGCCTGCTGGGTTACACATGACAGCATGTTCATTTGCTGCTCTGATCTCAAGCTCCCTCTCCATCTTTCCTAAGCATCCAGATTTGTTCTTTGTCTCATCACTCTGTAACTGCACCCCAGCTCTCCATATTCCTTTGGTCTGACTGTTTGTTTAGCAGTTTGTCATCCAGTATTTTTCTGCGGCGCACACTCAGATATTCCCATGGCGGGAGCAAAATGCCAAACAAACCCACACGATATGGAGGTGAGAATGCGAAGTTATGAAACGGCTCGGTGCTGATGATGGCTGAGATCTCCACTTATTGCTCATGACTGACTAACACTGTTTATTATATACAATGGAGTGTAGTGAATGAGTGACAGAGGCTGTGATTTCACATGTGGGTTTTTTTTCTGCGCTCTGACAAGATCAAGAAAACAGTTTCCGCAGATTCTTTTTATTTTTTGCAGAGCTCTGTCAGGGTTTTTGTGTCATTCTTTTCACAGGTTAAAGTTTTTTATACTCTCCATCCTTTGGGATATGACTCGTTGTATACTAGTCATAATTTATTTTTGTTTGCTTGAGCCAAGTTGGATCTTTTCTTCCTACTTCCACACTGTAAGTCCTGGCAAGGAGTGACAATGTGCAACATGGAGTTCATAAACTCTCATGTGTTTAACACATTCTGCTGTGCCACACTCATCAGCACCCCTGCTGGTAAGTCTTTGTACAGCCCCAGTAGGACAGCACTTAGTCTGGTCCTGGATCATTTCACATGGTGAGAGCACACAAAGAGAGAAATCCTTGGCTAGTTCACTTCTCACAATGTTTCTCAACTGTAGAGTCCTGGTCCTTTCTTATGTGCTATTCTTTTCAGCTCAGCTCAAGGGCTTTCTGCAGGATTTTAGTGTGTGGAGTCAGATGGACATAGAAGAAGGTTGATTATTGTGCCTGAGCTGTGGCGGAAGCTTCAATGAAAGGTGCAAAGGTGGCTACAACTGTAAAACTACAACACTAAAACTGCTTAAAATTTAAATGAAGGTCTGAAACCCATGCAATATTATTTTTCCTTTATTTTATTTAGCCATATGTCAGTTAAGATTGGAGCCTAAAATGATGCCTAAAATAATGCAACCATTACATCATCCATCTGGATGTTGTAATGGTTGACTTCAACATTTAAAGGGGCGGTATTACATATTTATCCATGCACATGGTGTCATTTTACAGCACAATAAAGTAATTATGTTTCCTTGTAAAAATTATGTCCATATTAATTTTGACTTAAAAGAAATTTGAGTTCATAAATGAGCTACTTTTCATTAAAGAAGTAGCTATAAACACATACTAATTAACAAACACAGTTAGCACATGTTTGCTAATTGCTGCCAGCTAGTCTGAATGAGCTGAGTGGGGTTTTAAGGGAATCAACAATTTAGTCTCAATAGGCCACGTCAGTCTGAATTTTCAATTTTATCTGCAATCAGAAAACAACATATGGAACAAAGACAACATTTTAAAGGGAGATAATCTTTTGAATAAGTCTGATTTTTGGGAAATTTTTGGAAACCAAACATGAGGATAAATTGCAGCAGCTTCAACCCACATGAGTTCTCTCAGGACCTGTGCACAGTTACTGTACACTCACTGTTGGAAACTAACAGCTGGTTGCTGAACTGTTGCCATGGAGCTGGGTGTATTTATGGATGCAAATGTGTTTTGTGTATGTTTGTGTACCTGGCTGCAGTCCATCACCTCCCCCGTCAGGGCTGACAGACACCTACAGAAACCCAGCCTCATTGTTTCTCATGTCGAACGTGCCGCGGCAAACAATACGAGCAGCTGCCACAGAGGCTTGAAATAAACATTAGCATGGAGACATCAGCAGCGCCGACGTCAAGGTGGACGTTTGTGTCCACAGGGACAATCACAGATTTAGTCTGATGGACAGATGATGGCAATCTAGGAGCTACTGTTAATAACGCAACCTCGCCTGAATGTTTGTGTCTCTGTGAAGTAGAGCTGCAACTAATGATTATTTCAGTAATTGATTATTCTCATGGCTAATTAAATAATCAGACAAAAAAACTGGCACATTCTGCAGATTTTTTTTAACCAATTAAGCCTTTTTTATTCACTGTTAGAAATACATTAAATAATTGTTTTTCACGCAAGTAAATATTTTGTTGCCTGAAATGCTATAATGTAGCATTCCTGTAGTGTACGCTTAATCATTTGTAGCAAAGGATGAATCTCCAGATACAAATATCATTCCACCATGTGAAAAGCTCAACTTTGCTTCATTTAATATCAGTACCGGGGGGGCTGACCTGATGACTATTTTTTACATTAGCAAATTAAGAATTGGATAGCAAAAGGTGCTTAATAGATTTTTTAACATATTTTGAGCCTAGTGGAGCTAAAACTACCTCTTGATTAGTTCTTTTTTACAATATATGTACAGATTATTTATATTTTTATCTTAAAAGCACATGTATCAATATTTTTTAACAGTATTGGTTTAATTACTGCTCTTCCTGTCCTTTCACCAATTGACCTTGCTGAGTGTATACAACAGTTAACAATTAATTGACAATGGCATTGAATGACATCATATACTGATTCAACAAACCCACTGTCATCTGGACAAAGCAGGCAGCCCTGAGGATCACGCCCTTTGATTTCTCCAGAACGTTTAACATAATTTATCCTGATTTACTTGGTCAGAAATTCCAGAAGACACAGATGGAGGCCTCAACAATCACCTGGATGAACAGACCAAAGCTTTGGGTGTATAACCAGGTGGTCAGGAGCCCCACAGGGAGCTATTCCTGCCTGATTTCTTTTCACTCTGTACTCCTCAGACTTCCATTGCCAAACAGAAATACTCAGTGGACCCTGGAGGATTCTTTATAAAATCAAGAAAATTACGAACCACGCTGACCATTCTACTGTCATTTACAAAGGAGGTTCTTCAATTAGAGGCTTTTTCAGAGTCACTGTAATACAGACTGCTACAGGAGATCCTTCCTGCCCACAACCATGAGCATCTATGAAGAAGAACCTTGGACAGTTTGAGTTGCAAAATTTGATTTGAAAAGGTTGAAATTGCCATAGCAACCAATGTTTTAGCCACACTCTTCCATTACTAAGCAGCTTCTTCTTTCTTATATTCTTCCGTCATGAATTCACCTCCACAACAAGACAGCAGGAAGTTGGTTTGCTCACTGTTTTCAGGCAGCAGCTGCACTCTTTTAAATTTAGATTTTTTTTCTTTTTTTCTTCTTTTTTTAATGTTTTTTCTTCATTTCCATTTCTTTTGCATTTTGAAGAACTTTACAGTCCAATAACTTCTGTTGTCTTAATCTCTGCAAGGAAAATCACAACTTCCTTCTCTTCTTCCTTCCCCTGCTGGCCAATTAACTATGAAGTGTTAAATATTAAGCTGTGAGGGCATTAATCTATTTCTTTGCTGATTTAAACCAGCTCACTGGAGTCTTGAACATCAGCACTGAAATGATATACAGAAGAACAAGAAGCCTAATTTCCTCAGAGGTGCAGATTTCCCTCTTCCCCTTTAAAAATTTGAGATCAGAGCATCTCCACAGCTCTCTTTTATTCGCATAATCTACAACTGAATTGTGCAGCTTTATTCGTGCTGCTGCCTGGTTACTGGAGCTCTTCATCAGTCTGCCTTGTGAGCAAGACTCCAGGCTTTTGTTTTATCCTCTTTGTGATTCTCTGCTCATTATACGCCTCTGACAGGAGTTTCTTTAAGTTTCTCATTTCCTTTTTCTCTTCTTGTTTTGTTAGTATCATCCAGAGTTCTAAAAGGATTAGCAAGTCTTACTTTATCAGTCTGTTTATTTCTGTTTTACTCTGTAGATGACCATGAATTCATCAGTATTTAACATATATTTTGTCCGGTGGTGAATAATGCTGAATGATTAATGATAAATGTATGAGTTGCTTCGTATTTAATGCTGCACACCAGCTATTCAATTATTTTGCTACATCTCTGCATTTTTATTTTCTGGATTCTTCGCATGCCAGACTGCTTGGGATTGTGGTTTTTTAAGGCTGAATTCCTTCTGAGAAACAGAGTTTTTACCTTTGTGAGGAAGGGGAAGGTAAAGCAGTGCCTAAATCTCATGAATAAATTTAGATTAAAAAGCTGCACAGTTATGCTTTAGGCTGGCAGGGAAAAGGAACGTCTGAGGATTAAAATTTTCTACTTACTGCTCATGATTTTGGTGTGTGAAGGAGGGAAATATTCTTATGAATTGCTTTGTTTGTTTCAAAGTACCTTAAAATGATAATTGTTTCCAATTGGTTAAAACAATTGAAACAACAATCTCAGAAGGTTTTCATTGAGAGAATAATAAAATGCTTGAGAGGTATCAAGGCACTAGTGCAAATCTGCTCTGCTGACTCCCTGCTACTTCCTACATCAAATTGGGGTTCAGACCATGTTGTCACTCACTCTGTCAACGGTCAGCATCCACAGCCGACACCCACGCCTCAGTTGCAGCTGTCATCATGACGCCCTTTGGGGGGGCCTGAGATGCCCAAAGAAACCAGAATCTGATTGTGCGTGATGCAGCGTTATTACATGTTTAAAGTTTAATCTTCAAGAGGCCAACATGAATTGACGGTAAACTGGAAATGTAAGGTTTGTGGGTGAAATTCTGATCTTGTCCTCAGATAAATACACCTAGCAAAAGTTTTCAAGCTGGTCAACTTTAGGACATTTTGTCTCGTTACAAACACAACTTTGAATGTATTTTATTTACACTTTTTGTGATAGTTTTATAACATTTCCACAAATACAAATGTTAGGATCATAGCCTCCATTTGCGTTCAACTGTCTTTTAAAGGGGCACTATTATGTATATTCATGACAGACATAGTGCCATTTTATAGCATCATCAAGTAACTATGTTACCTTCAGTTGATATAAAAATACTTTAAAGATCAAACATAACGTAAAATAAATTTGCAATTTAATGACTTAAATGGGGCCTCTGTCTCTTTAACCCTTTCATGCATGAATTATGATCCTTTGTGTCAAAATTTTTTTTCCATTCAAAAAAAAAAATCTTAAGGCATAAAAAAAGGTAGGAAAATTTTTTTGTAAAAATATATATATATTTTTATGTGATCAATCATAATTTTGTCCAAATACAAAGTTTTTATTTGAAAAATACATCAGTAGTATTGTTCCTTAGGGGTTATCTGATGTCACAATATTTTTTTTAACTTGCAAGAGTCGTCTACAGTAGAAGGAGGGACCGGGTCGGTTCTCATGCTTTTTTGTCTGTCGGCCATATTGTATTTAACAAAAATAATTTCTTGCATTTGCAGCTGATGGCCAGTAGTTGATGGTATATTTTATGATGCATTAATGTCCACCTCAGTGGTCTGTGTGCATTTATAACATAAAAATCCACAGGAAGCACAAGAAAATGGCTTTTAGATAGCTGTCCACTGTAGTGACCACTATGCTGATTGCTTTCAGAACGTCATCACAACATTTCTCTATTAACCCTTTAACAATGCAGCTCCAAAGTGGAGATTTCACACTGCACTATGTCAAATGAACCAAACACTTTGAAAAAACGGTTCCCCTCCTCGCCTGTGGGGGCGCTGCATCAAGAAGTACTGCGGGAAACAACATGAAAACCTCTAGAGAGGACACTGCGCACAATTTCCTTTATCTCTAAATGTAAACAAAAACGGAGTAGTGTCTGATTTTAGCAGGTGTAGGAGTTCTCTAGTCATTGGCAAAAGGCCACAAGCCATTTGTCCCACTAGCTCTAGACTCACACGTTTGCTTTGGTTGTATCTACCCAGAATGCCCTGCAATTTAGTTCGCTTCCTGCTTTTGTAGCGGTCTCCGTTTTGCTTGGCGTTCACATATGCATTCGAACCACACCAGAGTTCACTTCAACCAAACCAAGACCCAAGCTTTTTGGCGGACCAGAGTTTACTTTTTTTGCATCTACACCTCCTGAAACAAACCAGACTTTCCAGACAAATGAACTAGAGTTCAAGTAATGTGGATAAACAAGGCTGGTGTGAATCCAGCCCAAGAGAGCTGTGCTGAAACAAATTTCTGGACATAAAACGTTGCTTTTAAGTTCTCACTCATGCCACTCCTTGAAACATTACCTGGCATGCTGACCCAGTTGGCTTGTGGCATCGGATGAGGAACCGGCAGAGCGACGGGCGCCGCCAGCATCTGGGAAGGGCAGATCTGCGGTGGCGGCTCCCTCTGCACCTGCGGAGGCTGCGCCGGTGGCGGCGCCGATGGGTATCCGGCAGGATGAGCAGAAAGCGGCTCCATCTCCACGGCCCGCAAACATTGTTCTCTGAGTCTGTCCTCTCTGTGCCGCTTCAGCCGGCGCTGTAAAAAGCTGCAGAAGCAGCACAGCATGACGATGAGGGCCCAGACCAACCAGAAGCCAGCAAAACAGGCCAGGAAGGTGTAGGTGCCCTGGGACATCACCATGGCGGTGACAAGAAGAGTAGTGAATTCTCCGCCCGAGGAGATAAGAAAAGTTTTTTGGAGATAAAAGATGTTTTTAGGAGATAAAAAATGTTCTTCACAACAATGAAAGGGAGAACAGACCATCCAAGTTCATAAAGCTTGAGACAGATTGAAAAATACCCCAAACGTCACATGTTTGAAGACTGATATAAGTCAAAGTATCAAATTAAAATAAGGACGAATGTTTGTGATGGACATTATTATAACAGCTAAAAACAATCCATGTTATAGTTTTGAATGTGTTAACAGCTGATCAAATTCTTAAAAGCAGTCGAGGTTTATGTTGCTCTCCTCAAAATTCTGCTATTTCATAGGGTTACAACTAGCAATTATATTAGTAATTGATTATTCGGACGATTAATCAGATAAAAAATTGGCATATTTTTAAGATCTTTAAGCATGTTTAAGCCTTTTTTATGCAATATTAGAAATGCTTTAAAAGTTGCAACTTAACAAATTCACTTCCCTTTTAAATAAGAAAATAAAGATTTTATTGCCTAAAACATCAAACAGCTTGATGATGTGCAATTTGACTATTTCTTTGCATTAACTGAATATTAACTGAATAGCAAAGGAGCTTAAAAGATTTTGTTGTTTACAAAATTTGAACCAGGTGAAGCCTGAACTGAGCCACTGAAGGAGTTCTGTGTAGAACATATTTACAAAGGATTTTTGTTCTAAATGCAAATGTACATATTTTGTACAGTTTTGGCTTAATTACTGAAAATGCTATTTCAGCAAATAACCTTTTTCTATACTGTATACTCCAGTTAATGATTAATCGATTACTACATGAGTTGCTCGGTTAATCATGATTAAAACGATTAATCATTTCAGTTGGCCTATTTCCAAAGAATCAAAGACAAAATCTGTCTTTCCTCCTCATTTCCACAGCAAACATCCACTTATTGCCCCCACAGCGCTCTGCAGGATCCACACGACTGAAAACATTTTCCTGTCAGAGAAAAAACAAATGGTCTTCTTTCAGGTTGTGATCTTTGGAGGGTTGAATGGAGGCGACATCCAATCAGAAGCGCCAAAACCCACAGAAGTGATGCCTTCATCCGCACGCAGCCCAACAGCTGGTCCCTTCAGGGAGTCGGGGGTCTCCCCCACACCGTCGGGAAGCCGAATTCCTCCCCCTTAGATCCCGGTGGGACTCTTCATTCTCCAGCCGTTCTGCGAACAGAAACAGACATTTCTGATATAGCGAGGAATAGAGACAAACCATTTAGCTGCTTTGATCAGATTCATGCCCACAGAGGAGCTTTGAGATAAAATATCCAAAGTGAAGGAGGTAATTGGAAGCTTACGTCTCAAAATTATGAAGTTCAGGTTAGGATAAAAACAAATCTGGGTTCTCTCTGGGCATCTCCACTTCCTCCCAGAGTTCAAAAACACAACTGTTGACTGATTGTTGCTTGTCTTGCATGTTTCTGTGTAGCATATTAAACTGGTCATAACATTAAAACATGATGTAATGCTCAAAAAAGTCGATTTTACACAATACTGCCCCTTTAAGGGGAATGGAGATCAAAATTGCAACATTTGCTGCGGTTCGCTTTCACACTGTCAAACAGACCAAACTATTTGAAAAACCTGTTCCCCACCCTCACCTGAACCAAGAACCACTGAAGAAGACACTGAGCGCAACATCCCTTATCATGAAATATGAACAAAAATGGAGTGGCGTCAGACTTTAGCGACTGTAGGATTTCTCTTTTGCATTTGGTAAAAGACCATGAGCCATTTCTCCCGGTAGCACTAGACTCTTGTGCTTCTGCTTGTTTTTGTTTAATTTTTTTATTTCAGAATGCTCTGTGCTGTAGTCCATGTCCTGCTTTTGGAGCGGGTTCCAGTCTGTTTGATTAATGGATTAACCCTTATGAGTGTTGCTTGTCTTGTGTGTTTCTATGTTGCCATGGACTGAACTGGCAATCTGTTTGTCGTGTACCCCGCCTCCAGCCGGAGATGGGCACCAGCAGTCATGCAAGGAGAAGAGGATATTGACAACAAATGGATAAACGTTTTTTAAGTCATAAAAGCACAAAACTAAATCTAATGAACAACAGCAAATCCTGAAATTTCTGTCCTGTTTCTACACAGTGATTCACAGACTCTTCTGTTCAGTTTAAGGATTAATTCTGAACACAGAAGTTCCCGCTGGGCTCCATGTCAACAACCCCAAACAGACAGACGGTAATTAGGCCATAGACCTCTATCTGTCCAGATCTGACTTTCTGTGGAGATGGTGGTGTTAACATTTGTTTCAGATATTTTTATACCAAACTTTGTGTGTCTGTCTTGTTTCTGGGAAGGGTTTAGCATAGGTTAGTCACTCTAGCAACAACCTATTGAGTAACTTGTGCAGTAGCAGTTTTGCCACTGTGTCTCGTAACTGCTTAAAAATAAAAACGGAGTGAAAGGAGAATATAAGTACAACATCTCAAGAGGAAACTGGATAAAACAGCCTATCACAGTTAACAGTTTAACTTAACAAAAAACTATCAATAATTACTGATATTGACTAATATGAAAGGCTTATCAGTCAAATCATCTTCTTAATAAGTTAAATGTTTTTCTGCTATATTGTCCAAAACTAGTTAGAAATGTATATATATGGGGTGCTGTGGTGGTGCAGGGGCACAGTATGACCCATGTATTGATGCCTTAGTCCTTGTGCCGGTGGTCACAGGTTCGATTCCCGGCCTGGTGACATTTGCTGAAAGTCTTCTCCCTCTTTCTTGTCAAATTACTTTCAAAGAAAGGACACTAGAGACAACAAAACAACAAAATACATAGCATGCCACTCTCACACAGATCTGAGCTTGCACTGCTGCAGCAGTAATGAGTACATGACAGTTGTGAGCAATGGTGTGCTCTGACTAACTTCATCTAGTAGCTGTAATACCTAAAATAAAATTATTATTATTATTATTATTATTATTATTATTATTATTATTATTATTATTATTATTATTATTATTATTATTATTATTATTATTATTATTATCAAAAAAAGAAATGTATATATATATTTTATCAGGATCTGTCTGTTCCACAAATGTGTATCTTGTGAGCCTTTGTCACAAGATAGTTTTCTGTGAACCTTGACCTGAAGTGGAATTAAACCATGCCAAACTACAAAAGAAAACAATAAACATGTACATGTTAGATAATGTTTTCTTTCAGCCTGAAGAAAGCCTGATGTAAATAATTTTATTTTAGGTATTACAGCTACTAGATGAAGTTAGTCAGAGCACACCATTGCTCACAACTGTCATGTACTCATTACTGCTGCAGCAGTGCAAGCTCAGATCTGTGTGAGAGTGGCATGCTATGTATTTTAATTATGTTCTCAAAACAATAAAAGTTCTCAAACTCATTTTGTTAGAATCTAAAAAGTATTTTTGCAGACATAAGTGCCTCTGACCAAATAAGTAGACCTGGCTTTGTTTTGGTTTTTTTCGGATGCTGTCATCTCCTACATCTTTTTTTTTCCCAGCAGCCCGTTACTCAGTGATGTGTTGCTGATGTTAATGAGCCATGTGCTTACTTGTACTTGTAACTTGTAACTTATTGCCTGAAAGCCAAACAAAAGCATGTGATACATACAGTATATGGTAGAAACTATAGAAAATTGGCATACGATAGAGATCTGCAGACTATCAGCTAACTGTGGTAATGCTTGTTGATGACTTAACTGGCCGACATCAAAACAGAGAAAGTGGGAAGCAGTGTGGCTGAGAGTGCAAGGGAAGAGCTTGTTTAAAAGGCAGATACAAAAACATCAATTATCTGGACTTGGTCCAGGTTTAACCTCTTGGTGCAACGCTCAGGAGGAGCGTGACATCACGGTCAGACAGCGGGGAAGCGAGGGGCGAAAGCGCACGTGAGGTCGGTGCGATCCCCGCAAGACGTGAAGAAGGTAAAGCTTGCTGAGTCCAATGGACCCTGTGTCTTAACACTCCTGCTGTCTTACCGCGATTCTCAGGAGGAGTGCGGCAGATATCACAGTTAGACAGCGAGACAGCTCTGTGGGGAGGGTGATGGCCTGACCGTCTTTCTGAAACCAAATGCACAACAGAAACTCGTAAAAGCACATGGAGTGACAGTGCACAGAATGAAAAACTCATGAGGACCTAGTAATTAAAGCATGGATTGTTTTTTTAACTTCAAATAATGTATTTTGCAAAAGCAAAACAAAACAACTGAAATCACTATTTTCTCACAAATTGGAAGATTTTATCTTTTTTTCTCAGTTTCCAATGTGGCAACTTGTTCCTGGTTTTGCCACCACATTTTGGCTGATCTCAGAAGATATCTGCTTAATTTTACCTATAAAAATAATCTTGTAACTATTAATCTTAATAATCTTGTAAATAATCTTGTTTGTCTATTTTTGGAGAATTAAAAAGTCACAGCAGGCTTGCAAGGAGCTGCAGAGACAATCAGTGTATGTGTTGCCCTGTTGCTTGAGATTATTCCACATCATGAGTGTAGGTTAAGCTGAAAATATGACATTTCATCAATCTGAAGCACATTCATCTAACTGAAGTGTTTTCCTCTCTGGACTGGACTCTTCCACTGTATTACAGAAACATTTATAGCAGGAGTGGAAGTGTTGGTGTCATTGCCCATCCCTGCAGCCTCCCTAAGGACTCGTATGGCGGTGCCCGTTGTACTTTACAAAAATTGTGACTCATCCTGTGAGGTCGAACCGCCGCTGGTATTTCAATCTGTAGGTGCTGATGTGGAACGGAGCTTCTGTTTATTTCCTCTATAACCCACAGCATTCTACACTCGTAAACCTACACATGTGCAGCAAAACCGCAGCTAAGCCACATGCTGAGGCTATTTAGACCAGCCTTGTGTCCCCCCTTTACCTGATGTATCTCAAGTGAACTGATAGAGACTTGATTTTTCAGAGATGGGAGGAGTTAAAGGGGTAACATAAGTGTTTTGGTGGCTCCTCTGTATATCTGCTTGAAATGACAGGACTGTTTTACACACATGTAAAATCCTTTCAACAGCTCAGAGAAGCTACAGCTCCCTCTACATTCATTGGCACCTCTGATGAAAATGTGAAAAACGCCACAAAACTCATTCATAGCAGAACAGTTCAGAAAAATTCATCCTTTTATGTTGAGGACATTAAACCAGTGAATACATTTTTGATGTGATCATCAGTTCTGGATTGACAAAATACCCAGTGCGGACCAATGGACAATATCTGGCACTGTACTGAGGTACTTTTTCAATATTCATTATTTGTTTCACACCAGATCTGCCTGGACTGTACCAAGTCGGTACTTAAACATCACACAAGGACTTTTGAAAACACATTTCTATTATTCTGAACATTGTGGCTCAGAGTTCCTTTTGAAATACGCTGCTGCATTCATTTTAAAAGGTTTTAAATAAAAAACAGGGCTTTTTTTTACCAGTTTTCCTGAACATGGGACTAGCAAATATATCAATTAAAATGTACAGATCATCCCTACACTGTATTGATGTTAAGTCAAGCAGAAAGGACTGAGCTTCTTACATGTTGATATTAGAAGTATTGTAAGAATGTCCATCCTAGTGTAGTTCTGTTAGTCACAGCTCTAGTTTTAAACTCTTAATGAAGTTTTGCTAAATACTTAATGAGGATGAAACTGAATCTATTGTTCTGAGGATTTAATATTTTTTAATTTTCTAAGTAAGAGCCATCTCTGAAATAGGTTGACCACTTCCACGCTACCAAGTTAGTTCTGACCAACCGATGCAACTAGACACCATGAGCTGTTTTGTGATTCCTGTTGCCTAAACCCTGGCAGTGATTCTGAGTCATTCAGGTTAATCCCTCAACAAAGTTTTCCTGTTTTTCCTAAACTGTTGTAAAGCTTTCATGGTGGAATATGTATTTTCTGGATGCAGGTGGCCTTCATTAGGAGGTAAAGCATGTACAAAATATTTTTACACTGGCTGATGACCAGTTTGTCCTGTTTGTCTCTGTGTTACCCTGCGCAAGACTGGTGACCTGTCCAGGGTGACCCCGCCTCTCGACAAAACCTTCACTGGAGATAGACACCAGCACCCCTCCTGAACCCACTAGATGGATGGATGGATGGATGGATGGATGGATGGATGGATGGATGGATGGATGGATGGATGGATGGATGGATGGATGGATGGATGGATGGATGGACGGCTGATTACCAAGAAATACCAGAAAAACAATGAATATTAGAGAAAGAAATCAATTAAATTAACTACTTTGGCTGATCTCAGAAGATATCTGCTTAAATTTACCTATAAAAATAATCAGTTTGTCTATTTTTAGAGAATTAAAAAGTCACAGCAGGCTTGCAAGGAGCTGCAGAGACAATCAGTGTATGTGTTGCCCTGTTGCTTGAGATTATTCCACATCATGAGTGTAGGTTAAGCTGAAAATATGACATTTCATCAATCTGAAGCACATTCATCTAACTGAAGTGTTTTCCTCTCTGGACTGGACTCTTCCACTGTATTACAGAAACATTTATAGCAGGAGTGGAAGTGTTGGTGTCATTGCCCATCCCTGCAGCCTCCCTAAGGACTCGTATGGCGGTGCCCGTTGTACTTTACAAAAATTGTGACTCATCCTGTGAGGTCGAACCGCCGCTGGTATTTCAATCTGTAGGTGCTGATGTGGAACGGAGCTTCTGTTTATTTCCTCTATAACCCACAGCATTCTACACTCGTAAACCTACACATGTGCAGCAAAACCGCAGCTAAGCCACATGCTGAGGCTATTTAGACCAGCCTTGTGTCCCCCCTTTACCTGATGTATCTCAAGTGAACTGATAGAGACTTGATTTTTCAGAGATGGGAGGAGTTAAAGGGGTAACATAAGTGTTTTGGTGGCTCCTCTGTATATCTGCTTGAAATGACAGGACTGTTTTATATGGTGTATCAAATCCTTTCAACAGATCAGAGAAGTTACAGCTCTCTATACATACTGGCTATGGAATTAGTCAAAAACTATTCAATTTCAAACTTAAATAGTTTTAAAACATTTCAAACATTGGTTTTAAGAAGCAGAATTTTGAGTATTACATGTACTACAAATTATTTGTTTATTTCCATTTTTTTATGTATTTCTAATGAAGTGGTCAAATGAAAAATCTGCTACATTTCACCATTTTTTTATCTGATTGATCGGGTAATCATAGGAATAATCAATAGAATAATTATTACTAAAATAATCATTAGATGCAGCCCATCTGAGATATTTTTTTGTCTTCTGGTAAACTTATTTGACCAGATCCCCTCTCCCTTTTTTAAAAGCAAATGTTTAAAAAGACAGGCAAATTTCTTTAGAGAATCACTCAGAATGTTCCTTACTCTGTTGCATTGCTAATACCAGTATTACTGCCTCCTGCTGGTCAGGGATGGGATTTCTGGATGTTTTTACTCGCGTTGCTCAAGAAAATACAAGTTAAAAACAATTCTACATCTGTTTTAGAAGGATTTTGACAGGGTGTGCTTTAATATCACATTGATTGCTTGGGATGTAATACCACATGCGTGAAATCAGTGGATCAACAAGTCTTGCTTCTACAAACAGAGCTTCACATGTCAGCCAGGATTCAAAACCAGGAGTCTCTTTGTTTTAAGGTGGATCTGTGTCCTTACCTGAAGGCTCTAGACCACAGCACGTCAAATTTCACTTAAAATTTGGGATTATAATTCCAAGATCCATGTTGTTCTCCAGCTGATGGATTTGTTGATCTGATTTTTTTTTTGCCTTATCCTCCTCATGTAGAGCTTTAGGGATGCAGGCAGTGAAGAAATATGCCAATATTTTATGACAGTTCTCTAAGTGTCATTTCCTGGACTCTTTTGTTTTTTTTTAATCTTTGATTTTCCTGAATTTTCAAGGTTTTAAAATCCTAAATCTTTTCTGGACCTCCTAAACGAATACAATAAAGTTAAATTGTGTTTTATTTTATGAGTTTATATACAGACTTAGCTGGAATTCCTAGGAGATAATGTTTTAGAAAAATATACAGGAAAGGTTCTGCTTGGATTAATAAGAAAAAATTGGCACAATCTGCAAATATTTCAGTTAACCTTTTAAGATTTTTTATACAATATTACAAAAACATTAAGAAAATGCAAATTAACCGTTTTATTCCTTTTTAAAAAAATAACAAAATAAACACTTTGTTGCCTAAAGTACAGTAATATGGCATTCCTTTAGTGTATGCTAAATCATTTGTAGTTTTTTTTGTTTGTTTGTTTCTTATTACCTAAAATGCTAAATGTATACATTTTTGCACAGCTTTGGCCTAATTACTGTTTTCAGTGTGCTCTTTAGGCAAATTGCCTTTCTTAGGGTCTGTACGCTCTAGTTAATGATGAACTAGATTAACTAAATTAGTTGACGATTATTTCAAGAATAGACAAATCATGATTAATCGTCCTTGAAAGTGCTTGATATTCTATCTGCAGTTTTCTAATAAAGTTGTAATAAATCTTTTAGGAGAAAGGACTCCTTACAGAAAGTCAAATGATTATTAATATTGCATCTAAGTATTTAGTTTGAGCAGGAAGATAATTTGCCTGAACACAAACGATTTGTTCAATGTAATGAACATTTATTATACTCAGTGAGTTATTGATCTGTATAAATGAAAATAGGTGGTCTTATGTTTTATACATTAAAGTGAATGAAATTGGGATTTTTTTTTGTTAAAATTGTTTTGTTCTCAGACGAAACAAATGTGATGTGTGAGAGAAATTTTTCCAAATTTTGTTACATTTTGTTATATCTTAGCTTACTTTATCCCTGCTATGTATGTAATATCACAGGACATTATTAATAACAGTAATAAATTATGTCATATAAGTGAATTGAAACTGGCGGCTAAAAACGATACAAATAAACTAAAGAAGACAAAGTGTGGTGCCGTAAAAGTTTGAAAACTAACTTTGGAAATGCTTAAAGGGTGCTTGAATTTTAATGTGGGGAAATGTATGAACCCTGTTAAGAGTAAGAATGATATTTTTTTTAAAAAAACTCAGCATAGATTAATTTAAATATTTTTGAATTGTTTAAAATCCATCTTAGCAAACAATAACAATTTATTAATAATTGCCTTTAAGCTCAGCTAATTAAATTGTATTCCAATAAAAACACAGTCAGTGGTGGTTATGAACAGGAAGTGGGCCCCAAATCAGATTC
Organism: Xiphophorus maculatus; assembly: GCF_002775205.1. NCBI lineage: Eukaryota > Metazoa > Chordata > Actinopteri > Cyprinodontiformes > Poeciliidae > Xiphophorus > Xiphophorus maculatus. The sequence goes on from NC_036453.1 coordinate 9,478,858, forward strand.
TGCCTAAGGCTCCATACAACCTCAGATCAGCCCTGCCCATAAGTCATATTTAATGTGGCATAAAATCATCCTTCAGTCAGCCTGGTTGAGTTTTTTTACATTATGTAACCCTCTGAGACGCCTTTCAGCGTCTCTTCTGTCATCCTGACACTGAGAGCAAACATGATGATGAGACGATCTAATAATGAGGCAGCTCAGGTAATAAACCTCCTGTTACTGTGGAGAAACTCACCTTGAATCCCTCCGCTGCTCTCGACGGAGTAGACCACTCAACTCATTCCATGGCGGCGAACTTTATGCCCCAAAATGTCCACAAACACGCGGGGAAAAAATAAAAATAAAAATAACGCGTCCTTCCAGCGAAGACGGCTCCGTGTCTGTGAGGTTATTCCAGCGGCTGCACTCTGACCGTCACCCCGGGGACAGGCGCGCGATCCGCGGCTCCGCTTCTGTTCGGCACGTCCGTATCAACACGCAGCTTTAAAGGTTCACCTTGGCAGCAGGACTCCTCCCTGCCTCTGCTTCATCCAGTCTGTCCCTCTTCTCTCATCAGTGTTTCGTGACTCTGACTTTCCGCCTGCCTGCCTGCCTGCTGGATGGGAATACAAATCAAACCGCCAGCAGGGGGTTTTCCAAGGACGCAGCACCAGAGGCGCAGACTGGTTTAGGTTGACATATCAGCTGATTGGTCTCTTGGTATGTGTCTCCCATCACTCCTGAGAAAAGCTTTTACTATTAATAAAAACTCATTTAATGAATAATATAATAGCGATTCATGAAAAAACAGAAATATTTAAGAACTGAAGCTGCTTTGTCTTGATAAAGTTATGGAATCATCTTTTTTAAAAAATATAAAATACAATTGTGGAAACTATTGTATAATGAAATTAAAATATTAATAAATTCGAAATAAATATTATGCATGTTAGTATTAATAAAGACAAATAATTGCAAAAATAATTACTGATTTATGAAAAAATGTTTATTTCTTATTTCTAAAATAGGGTGAGTCCATATTGTGATCTAGTCAAATGATACAACGGTTTTATTATAATATTAATAATAATACGGATAAAATAATAAATAAAAAAAGAAATAATCAATTATTATTAATGATAATTCTAAGGAAAAAAATAAAAAGCAAGAAATAAGAAATTATAGATTATAAATAATAAGCTAAAAAAGAAGTTAAAAATAAGGGGGGGGGAAATAATCTAATAAATGATAAAATAGTTTTAACAACTAAACAGTCTTTATTTTAGATGAAATTTTAGAATTTTAAAAGCCAATCATTCTGGCTTTTTACTGATGGAGTTATGGACTCGCTGTTTTTAGTAGAAAGAAAATAACTTATGGATTCACTAAATCGTAAAAAGGCAAAGAAGGTAAATCAACACATTATTGGCATTTCTTACAAATGTCAATAAACATACAGAAAACAAAATATCAGCTACAGTCAGTATCAGGTAGATGTCAATGGTAAGATGATCGTTTCCAGTGTCCTGGTTTTTAAAGTCCAAGCAACATGCTGGACCATCCAAATCGATCAAGGTTGGTATTAGAACCCAGAACTCAAAATAATTACTTCAAAATAGAAAATACACAACAACAGAAAACTAAAATACATGCATGACCAGGTCCATCCTGCAAATCTGATCTGTCAGCTGCTATTTAATGAAACTAGGATCATGCTGGATGAGGAATATTTCTCATTGGTAAATTACATTCCTAAAATAACTTCAGTTTTCCGATAAGCAATAGGATAAGTAAAGTACTAACTGTGATGTTTTATTTATTTTAACTGAGTGTTTCCATAAATGTTTTCTTTGACTTGATGTGTAATCAAAACATCCCACTCATTACAATAATGTTCTTTAATTTATTAAGTATCTCAAACTGAGACTGTTCACTGTAAGATAAGTAATGTTATACCTCTGTTAAACTCTTATCCATGCTTTTTGTAAAATACTTTATCATCTACAACCTACAACCTTCATGGGTTCCTCACAGTAAATGATTATAAATAACTTCAAGCTTCTTAGTGATGATGAATAAAATCTTTACATACATGTGAGGCTCTGGTCAGTCCAGCAGTTAATGTCCAAACTGGTCCAGTGCAAGTGACTGAAGTTGGTTTCATCACCTGATCTCAGTTTACCTGCAGCTAATTTGACTTTCAAACATCTCCAGTAGGCAGCATTCAAATTGTGATAAAGTGGGTCGCATCTGCAGGGGCCATTTGGTTCTCTTGGTAAAGCATGTTGAATAAAATGTTGCTTTTTGATGTATTTATAGGCTAATGTTTTCTTTTTTTTTCTTTTGCAATAATTGTGTGAAGTAGGTAGGGCTAGTCAGGATGTTAGCTTTAGTAGAAAGTAGTCAGAGATGTGAGGGAGGAATTATCACTGAGGACACAAGCTGACAGATATTAGGGTTTAACCGAACAACTACTCACCAGAAAGATGAAAGCTATTAATTTAATCCACAACACAGTTCTGCATAGGAGACAGAAGTGGAATCTCTCAGAGCTTGCAACATTAGATGCATTTCCATTACAAATGTGTGCAAAGCTTTGTCGATATTCCGCTAATGTCAAAAGAACAATTTCACAATTGTGGTGTTTCCACTGAATAAGAAGCACAATTAAAATCACACACAAATAAGTTTGTTCCCGTGATAAGTTATTAAAAATCCCTCAAACTATTTCATCTTCTCCTTTGTGGTTTTCTCTAGTGGAAACATCAGAACTAACATGATCAGCTGTTGATCATGTTACTCATGTAATGTGAATAAAGTGTTTCCAGTGCAAATTTGAGAAATAAACCAATTTTTTGTTTGCTGTGAACATTTGCTCCATTAAGCAGAGGTATTTTCCAAATCTCAAATTGTGCAATTATATGTTTAATGAAAGGAGTACTAGATTTGGCCAATTTTAACTTAGCTGATTATTCTTACATTTGACTTGACATTTGGATTGACAAAATGAATGTCTTCTCTGTCATGGATAGGGCTGTCTATTGCAATAACTATGTATTGCAATAGACACGTGATCAATATGAAAAGGCTTTAGCTGTTCAATCTCTCACAGCCGGATAAACAAGCTTGGTGGCATCAACTAACTTACTCACTCCTTGGTTTCCTGGAAACTCCCTGCATTTCTTTGGTTATGTAGGATAACTGAGTAATTTGCACAGCAGCAGTTTTAGGTTTTGCCACTGAGCCTCATAAATCATCAAAGTAGAGTGAAAACTGTGCATAACACAGGAAAGGTCACACCAACAGTTTGGCAGTATTTCAAGTATTAAAAAAATTGTAATAATTATCTATCAACAATTATTGATATCGACTGTTATGAAACGCCTCATGATAACTTTTTCAGCCCTATCATCCAGCACTAGTAATGGTAAAGTTTTAAGTGACAGTAAAGTAATCAAACACTTCTAATGGCTTCTGAAAGCTACAGATGTGAACCTAACAGTAGCTTCTGAAGCTAGCAGCTACTCAGACCCAAAAGCTAGCCAAAACTCAAGTTTTCACAAAGAGCAAGGACATTTTAAGGGGGAATTTCCTCAATGTGTTTGTGTTTTTTAAATAGTAATGTTGGGAGAGACTTGTAATCAGGTCTGCTGCTGATTTAAATATACAAATATTCCCAATAAAACAATAAAACAAGGGCATAAAGTTAACTCCAACAGTCTTCAAACTATTTTCCTCTTATAACTGTTGTCACTGCTTATTATGGCCAGAAAGCTTCTACCATTTATTTTGTACATTTTTTGTATATCTAGAGACATTGTCATGGCTCTCTTGGCTCTCTGCTCTGTGTTTAATGATACTGAGCTGTGACTTTAACTTTGGCACACATTAGCAGTATTAGTTTCTGTAATGTGAACATGTATACACTGTGGTGTCTTTGCAGCAGCGCCAGCTTCTGAGAAATGATTTACATAGTCACTGCAGGAGTGCATTAGCTCCAAATTACAGTCAGGTTGGACTGAGCCTTCTGGATACTGAACTGTTGACAGGAAAAGACTTTCTGACACCAAAATATGTTGGATAAATTTAACCAAGTTTGATATGGAGAGATTGTTGCTTTCAAGAAATAACACATCACTGTTACCACAAGTTTGAAACATACTACAGATTATAATAAGCAGCAATTTTCTTGCTGTAGAGCTTCAGTAGTTCTTCTGATGAATGACTATGGCTATCATGTTTATTTCCCAGGAGGCTTTGCAGCAGCTCCTGAGCAGAATGTAGGTGGTGCATATTATAACTGGCATTAGGAGACGGGAGGTAATAAACTATTCTTTTGATAATACACATTAAATATGACTATCATTAGCATTGTTGAGCTAGCTAGCTATTATTTTTTGCTGCTGCTGTTTGTTTTTTACTATCTTTAAGTAAAATGTTTTCCTGGTAATTAAATCTCTAACCAATAAATCCAAGCATACAAATGATACAAAGATCTGTCACACCTCTTGATTTATCTTGAATGATTTTGCAGCAATCAGTGCAGTTTCTCAGTCAGTAATGCCTCGTCTCAGGTTTGTGTTGCGTCTCCATGGCAAACATCTGCCCTACAGTCCAATGGGTGTCAACTTCTTCATTAATGCAGTCGTGTTCCAGAGAAGCAAGATGTAGGTTTTGTTATATTTCCAGTTAGTTGTTTTTAATTGTTAAGATTTTGCAGATTAAAAACCTTTTGCTGACATTTACATTGTTGAAATTATGTGAAAAACATCTCATTTGTATAGAAGAAGCTCTAATGTGTTTTTTTAGTGAACGTTTATGACCCATTTCTTTCCCCTTTTGGCTTGGCTTTTTAAAAAAAAGATATTTAAGATATTTATAAGATATTGGAAGAAGAAGTGCTGATGTAACCTGGTTCCACCTTAACTACCTATGAGTAGCTAATAAAATGTAAAGCCTGTTTGATGTCCAAAACATGGACTGCACTGGTGGGAAGTTTTAAGGATTTTGTTTTCATTTAAATCAAAATTCATTTAAACATTTGTGATTATAATTGTGGTCATTTTAGTCAATTTAAGAGAATGAATGTCTAAATGGAGACACTGGTCCAAGTGCTGTTTCTTGCCTTTATGGGACATTATGTCCAACAGAGTTCTAATCTGACTGGTTTCGAGTTTCAATTGGAAATTTCTAATAAATGTCAACAGGATTCTGAGGGTGATCTAGTACTAAAGCTTCCTATTTTGCAGGAAACAGGAAGGAAACTATGATTATCTTTAATGTAACAAAATTCTTGTTTTAATCAGTGTAAATTAGATTTTTCTGTAAGTTAGAGCTTCCAGTTGTAGCCATGTCAGCTGTAAACTGAATGACACCTCAGGTTCCCTGCAAACATCAGCCATTTTACGACCATTCCTGGGAATCGTTTATGATTCTTTCTAACAACATCAGAGTTTTTGCTCTGTTTTATTCACGGCCGTTTCCCCTCCAGCTGAGACGAGAAGTAACCTAGTAGCAGTTCGTTTTCAGGCTGACAGCGTTTCTAAAAATGTTCTGAGCCATTTCTGGTTCCCAGCAGGTGGAGTGAAGCTCCGAGTGGAAACTGCTCTGAAGTGGTTTTACAGCTGACGTGGCCCCACTGATAGGAGTCCACCTACACAGAGGAGTGGGTTTATGTGGAGCTGCAGGAATCAGATTGCAAACTGGTTTTAATCCTAAAGACATGAGCTTAGAGACCGGTCTGACACTTTGATCCAGACTGAAATATCTCAACATGACAGCTGTTTATGAAGAACATGAATATGATTAAAACCTTAAAATCCTGAAAGTATAAAACATAAATTTAGAGTTGCAAATAATGATTGTTCTATTAATTGATTATTCAGTTGAGTGTTCTGATAAGTAACCTAGTAATCAAATTCACATTTTGCAGGTTTTTCCATTTAACTACTAATTATTTAATCTTGTAAATAATTATTTCATTATTTACAATATTAAAAATACATAAAAAAGCAAACAAAATAAACATGTTATTGATTAAAGTGTAAGAACATAGCATTCTGTACAATTGATCATTTGTAGCAAAGAATTCATCTGCAATTAAAAAATAATGCTTCTAGCATCATGTTAAAGCTCAACCTATCAACACACTGATCTGATGACTTTTTTTTTTTTATTTAAAACTGAATTGGTCCAGATTACTGGCTGTCTGTTTTATAGTGTGAGTGAGACCTGTCTTAGGAACTGTGGGGAATAATAATCGTTTTGTAGAAAGAGTTACAAGCTCGGCGCACAGGCTCACAGCAAATAACAGTTATAATGATCTCAGAAGATGACGGTATAATGAGCAAAGTAATAAAGAAGGGATTATACAGGTACTGACAGGATATTTAGAAAATAAGATCGTAGTCCTGGGTTTAACAGGGCAAGCCGTACTGATTCAAACTAAATGCACTGTTGGGCTGCAGTTATTTTTAAAGTAGTGCCAGGATATTGATGATCTCTTTACTGTCCTTAAAAAAACTAAAAGAAATAATAATTAAAAATTGGACCAGGTAAGTATATAAAGATAATTTGAGAGACATACATGAGCATCCTGATTCTGTTTAAATCATTTGTTATCTAACACATTCTGCTTTTACCAGCTTTCCAACTATCCTGTTTTATTTTAGATCCTGAATTTTGAACACATTTTCTTTCCACATTAGTAGGACTGAAACGATTAATCAGATTAATTGTGATGAATTAATGACGATTAATGAGGGTGAGGATTATTGAAATAATAGTCAACTAATTTAATAATGGAGTAATCATTAACTGGAGTATACAGACTCAAAAAAGGTAACAAACTCAGAGCAGTAACTAAACCAAAATTGTACAAATAATAATATATCCATTTTACATTAAAAATAAAGAAAAACTTGTGTCTGTATGTTCTACCCAGAACTCCTCTGGTTTTATCTTCACCAGATTAAAATTCTTTTTTTTAATTATTATTATTAATTTTGAGCATTTTTTCTATCCAATTAATAATCAATAGGTTAGCCCTCCACTGTCTAGATGTGAAGTCGAGGAAACATGGCTGAGGTTTTTACATACTGATGTTAGAGGTAATTTTGTTTTAGCTGCAGATCATCCTTTGCTACAAATGATCAAGCATACACTAAAGGAACATTAAGTTATTGCATTTTAGGCAATAAAATGTTTATTTCTCATTTTAAAAAAAACACTGAATTGTTCATTTGGACCATTTAATGTATTTCAAGTATTGTATAAAAAGTTTTAAGTGGTTAAATGAAAAATCAGCAGAATGTGCCAGTTTGTTTTTATCTGATTACTCATCAGAATAATCAATCGATTACTAAAATAATCATTAATTGCAAACCGTAAATGTACTGTGATAATAATGAATTAGTTACAGTAAACCTCCAACATCTCCACATGTTGACACAGGTATTTTATTACATCTCCAAAAGTAAATGGTTTTTGAAACATTTCTTCTTGGTGGTGCTGATGGTAAAATCTCTACCTTCCATCTTTATTGTTGCTGTTTATTTATTCATTTCTGCTTGCATTTGTCAGTATCCAAGAAGTTCAGTTCATCCTGTCAAGGCTATTCTGACTCAGAAAAACCTGACCAGTGAGCAACACTGCAGAGTGGCCTGGGTTCTGACCCAGCAGGCAGGACAACGTGTCAGAAAGGACAATGAAGGAGAGAAGGAGCGAGCAGCGGCCGGAGGGGTCCAAGGTGACGTAGCTGCTCTGAGGTTACGGGACGAAGTGACTTTCAACTGACAGCAGCAGACTACTCAATGCTGAGAAATGTGTGTGTGGGTGGAAGTGTGAGAGCGTGACGTCCGATCCAAAAATGACACAGCGACACACAGTGGAGGTCTTTGTGCTGGATGTTCAATAAAATGCGTCTCATACACAAAGTTCAGACTTGATTCAGTCTGTAAACGAGCTGATTCATTGTAGATATGAAGCATTAAGTTACATATTTACTAGATTCTTCTCATTTAAACAACCTGATATTAAAGTTTCAATAAATGTTTATGTATGTTATGAAAAAAACCCTTACAGTTTATGTCTTTTTCATTTCTCCTCACATCTAAATGTTTCATATCATTAAAGAAATGATAGGAATAGACAAAAGAAACCTGAGTACATGCAGTGTTCATACAGGAGCTTGAAATCCTTGAAATGCTTGAATTTTAATTTGTTGATTTCAAGGTTTGAAAAGTGACTGATTTCTGTATAAAGTCCTTAGAAGTGCTTGATTCTCAAACTGCACAGTTTTGTAATAAAATGCAATGAAACGTTTGATTAAAAGCTTAAATGTGGAAATTGTTATTCACAGTAACCAGATATTTTTATACACCTAATAAAAACAGAGAGACATTTTTTTCTCTCTGTCAGAAGTTAAGTAAGGCAAAACTTTTCTTGCTTTAGGAAAGTTATAAAAATATATTTCTACTTGCTGAATGCTAGAAAATGTAGCAAGAACATTTTTTAGATATTTTTTTTGTAACTGTTTATTTTTCCTAATGGCTCAAAGACATTGACCTGAGTATTTGAAATAGAGGTTGGCTTATATTTGTTATGCTAAACAAGGTTATTGAAATTGTTTTATTTTATTATTACTTTTTAATTGTTCTCAGAACATTGAGGTGTGTGAGGTGTGTGTGAGAGAGACATTTGAAAACATTACATTTTGCTATATTGTGGTTTATGCTGTAGAATACCATCAGAAGACAGCAATGAATGATATCATATAATAGTTAATTGAAACTGTCTTTTTAGTTGTATCTTTATCTTTGTTTTTATCTTGAAAGTGTGGTGCTTGAAAAGTTTGAATCTTCCCTTGAAAAGTGCTTGAATTTTACTGTGGGAAAAGCCGTTTTTGTAACAATTATTTGCATTCTGGGTCTCAGAGTTTTCACCAGCCTCCTATTTTTTCTCTGTATGTAGTTCAGAGAAAACTACATACAGTGTCTGTATGAACAAGGTGTCTGTTCATACAGACACCTTGTTTTCTATAGCTGGGCCCAACTTATGATTTAAATATCTGGTTTCATTCAGGTAAATATATGTTAAAACTTGGCTTTTCTTTCCAACTTTAAACGGACAAAAAATATTTTACTTGGTTGGAAAATTGCATATTCTCTCCACAAAACTGACGGGATACTTTAGATGGTTTATGTTACTGACAGTGAGAAGTCTCCTTCCTGCTGGTTGAATTCCCACACCCTCCTCAAAGCTCCCGCCCCGACAGGTGAAGGGGTCGGCCTCCTCTCGACCTCCGCCGCCTCGCTTCATTTTGGTCTTCAACATGATGGAAGAGTCCATCATCAGGAAAAACAGCCTGCAATCAGCTCCATTGTTGCCATCATGATTCATGATGATGATTCAGACTCTGAGTGTAACACAACAGCAGGGAGATAAAGACAAATACAGTAAACGGTGATGAATGACGGCTTTATTATGGACTTTAAGGTGTTTGTGTAGGAGAGACCATCAGTGGGCGTCTACTTTTATACTTTTATCTTCCTTTTGTGTTCAATTGAACTATTGGAACAAATAGTTTGCTTCAGTCTAACAATAACTGGCTTAAAATGTATTCTAAATTGTTAGCTCACTCATTCTCTCCAAATCATCTACACTAGACGCGTTTTATGATGTATTTTTATGTTTCCACGTTTGTATAACATTATAATGCGTCTTGGCTCCAACACACTTGAATCAATAAATAGTAAACAACCAGGCCTCTACGACATGCAAAGATATTACAGTTGAAACCAGTTTAGATACACTAAATAAACACAAACAAGCACCTTTTTTTCTTAATGTCTGAAGTGAAATCAACCAAACGTTTCTATTTGTTATTTGTTAGCTGAATGAGAAAGAAAATGTATCAGAGATATACAGTATTTATTAGTGTCTTCAAAATCAGATGTTTACAGACAGAACTCCGCATTTCTCTCTGAACCACCTTTTGTTGATTAACCTGCCTTGGCATAAATATTGTATCGGCTTTCTTTTTTGACAGTGGGCGTGAAACGTCAGGACACATTCAAATAAACAGAAGGAAGCCTGAATAATGGACGTACCTTAGTGCTATTGAAGAAGCTGCTGCAACTTAATACCAAACAAGTGAGCTGAGACAGAAATTACACCTAATTATCCATCATTTGCCAATAAAACCAAGGAATACAGGAAAACATGGTGGCAGTGGCGCTAAAAATATTTTTAGTCGACAGGAAATTTGAAAATATCACTATGTAATTATGTGTTATTGGAAGACATTACTAACAATACCCAACACCAAGTATGAAGTTTTTAAAAAAGGAAAACATAAAAATACAATTCAATTAAATATAAAGTTTTTGCAATCATCCTAATTAAAGTGGCCAAAACTTTTTGGTCCTGCATCCTTGACATGTCACTTTATTTGCAGAAGTTGTTAGCATGTAGAGGAGGGGAAACAGGCAGTAGTTATGGAGCTACAGTGAATAAAAACACAACTGATATCAGTCTTCCTAAGTGTTCACGTATTGACCATACTATGATGCTGTTGTTCTTTCAAACGTTTGATGAAAGAGACTCTAATCTGTTTAATCTGTAAAAAAAAAAAAAGAAGCATATAATAAATCAACAAACAACACTTAGCCTGGTGGAAATGCAAGTAAAGCCTGCCAGGCTTATGATACACTGGGGGAAAATTTAATCTTCATCCCGGCCGCTTCACACTCAAACTGCTCCAGTGAAAGCTATAGATCAAGATCTGGTGTGACCAATGGGACCATATCATCGGAAAAAACCCAGAGATTTGATCTCAGTGGTGTAGCAAGCTTTTAAAAAGTGGGAAAAAGATGGGAGTTGATTGGAAAGGGATTGTGGCAGAAGATCATGAAGTGTTCAAGCTCAAAAAGTGAAGCAACAATACCTGAAATGCACAGAAAAAAACATATTTTTATGTTCAACTACATAATATTAGGCTACAAAATTCAAGCGTAGTTTTGTTTTGTAAATTCTGTCACGTCCTGGAATATTTTTAGCTGTTGGTTGGGATTGGCTCTTCTTCATCCAAGAAATACGCTGATTGGATGAAAACAATTTATCCTTTGCTGACGGTGTGGTTCATTTTATGCTGGGTGGTTGCTTACGTGTTAACAATGTACTTTGCATTGAAAGACACATGAAATTTCAGATCTTTTTGGCCTTCTTGGTGTTCCACATGTGAGGAGCAGGAATGCCAGATACGAATTTTGCAATGGAGTGTGACATATAAACGCTTAAGACCACAAATTATTGTTTGATTATAAAGATAGATGCACTCACATCGGTTTCATAGGACACTCACCACAGAAATTCAGTTTCTGTGTCCCTGCTACAGAGGAAAGAGGAAAAAAGTCAACCACATGGACAGTCAGAGGTATCTCATTTTAATAGCTTACAAACAGTCACCATATTCTTTGAAGGTTTTCTAGCAGAGGAATATCGATGTCTGTTCAGACCCACCGCAGTCTGAGGATTAAACCAGGATGTCTCAGTCATTATTCCAGCTTCAGAATGACTTGTGATTGGATGGGGATGATGTGGAGGAGTGTCTTTACGGAGGCACAGCAAGAGGCTAAATGTCTGTCAAATAATATTGGTGCTATTTGTTTAAGACACAGGAAAATAACAGCAAATCCATCTGAAATTGTTAGAAGGAATTCCAGATACAGACTGGTTTATAGTGGTTACAGTGGAAATAAACAATAGATTAAAGAAAAGAAAAAGATTTATGACTAATGGATCAGTGAAGGCACATTTGATTCAAACATCTCCTAAGTTTTCCAGTCAGAAAATGACCAGAAAAATGCACATTTATTCAACTTAGACTACTATAATATAAAACCATATCTACATGGTAGGAATAGACAGCAAATTAAAAGGTTTGAATTTAATCCAAACTGTAACAATAGAAAAGATCAGGAATTTCAACAATAATTTTCTGGTATAGCCAACTCATTTAGTTTAGATCAGCATTTCTTTAACTTATTCTGGTTTTTTGTTTAATAAATAATGACAGCATTGAATATGTTGTTTTCTGAACTTGAGATCAGACTTAAATAAGGTTGAAGAGGATTGAAAAGGATACACATACACTTCATATGTATACAGCCCCCTTAACTAATTAGTAAACAGTCCACCTGTGTGCAATTTAATCAGGCGACAATCATTAAGAACAAAATCTATTTTGCAAGAAGAGAAAAATGTGTTCTTTTCAAAGCGAAGAGAAAAATGTGTCATTTTCCTCCCTCCAATCAAAGTTTGCATTACTCTGTGTTGGCTTATCACAAAATCCCAATAAAATACTCTCCAGTTTGTAGCTGTAACATATGGAATTGTGAGGAAGTTCAAAAGGTGTGAATTTTTTTATTTTTTTGCAAAGAACTGTAACCCCTAACCCTTTAAAAAAACATTTTGAAATTTCATTGAATGTCTTGGAAAGGATCTCACTCCTTCTGATGTTTTAAGATGAATTCAAGTCGACTACTAACAAGCTGTAAGGAATAAACCGTTAATGTGGTTGTTTCTTATAAAACCACTTTGATTTACAAGAAAAGGCACAAGTCTGAATGCACCTCTGTAAAACGATGAGTTTATCTGAAGCTGCTCCGAAACGAGGAGCCGATTGTCTCAACAAGGAAGAAAAAATAAAATATGCAGAAGCAGATTTGTACATGAGGGGAAAATGTTGACAAAACCAGTAAAAAAAACAGAACAGGGATGTGGAGGACATGTGTGGTCACAGTTCATGGGCTTAAAGTCACTGGCTTCCCCCTCAACGTGGGAACGAGAGAGGAACGTCCAGTCCTCCCTGAGTAATCACTGCCACTGTGTCCTAAAGCAAGGCACTTCTACAGCAGGAGCTGCTCGGCAGCAGCGGACGAAAGCAAACTTCCCCTGGACAATAAAGGTCAAAACCATAATAGTTTTCTGTCCATCTGTGTTCCCAGTTGGAAAAGTGTCCACAGCAAAGTTTTCACACTTTTAAATAAATTCAAACATTATGACTATGTTGAAAATATACATTCTGGGAAACGTTGTGCAAAAGTTGTAAACAAAACATATTTCATATGGGTGGGTGGGCGTGTGTTCACAGCCTGGTGGGCTCCTCATCGCTGTCGCTGCAGTTACCACAGCAGTCCTGCAGGGGGAGGCAGAGAGAGTACAGAAACTGAGAACTCATCCGATTTAAAATGAATGCTCTTCTCATTTTAATTCAGTTAATGTATAATTAGTTCACGTAATATGAAAAAGATTTAATTTATATTTAGAAATGCAGTTAATATGGAAATCAGTTCAGTGAAATATTCAAATTCAACTACAGTAGAGCCTGCTGGGTACCACAGACACAGCAAATGGCTGAAATCCACAAATATTTATATTCAAACACCATATATACCTCAATATGCATTAATACATGCAGTGGGAAATGTCTTAGCACTGCAACAGAGGCTGAAACTCTGCTCTTTCAGGATTCAGCCAATCAGAGGCAAGGAGAATGAATACCTCTCCTGGATTGGCTGCTTTGCAAGTGCCAGCCACAAGAGTATAAAGCTTCACAAGCTGGATTTTCACTTTAGACAACCTCTACAAAAAAGTCTTTGAATAAGTGGATTTTCTGTGAATTACTTTGAGTCATGTTCCACTGAAAAATTCATAAATAACTGAATCATGAACAGGCAGGGGTTCACTGTACATATTCAATTGGGAAATCTTTTCCATCTAATGTATGGTTCACATTTTAAAATTGTCAGACTTTTTTTTTTTAAACCTGAGAAAATCCAAAAATAATTATAAAATATCTTAGCTTTTGCATTTTTGATGATGCGTGGTATCGAGCCACACATGAACCATTTTCACTCAACATTCAGATGTGAAATGGGAAATAAATAAAAATTAAACCAAACGTGAGTTCAGAGTAAACAAACATGGTCAACAGGGAAGAAACAATGACTGTAGTTGGTTGACTATATTTTAAACCAACGATTTAAACGATTTAAAAAAACGATACTAAGACATTCTGGTGTGTTTCTGTCACCTCAGTTTCTGATTGGCTACCTTTCACATTCGATAGGCTGTGTTCTTGTTTGTTCTTGGACAACCACCAAGTGGACTCAATATCACCAAGTGATATTGAGTCAAAACAATCCAACATGTTGAATATCCAAGATATTAGATTATAGCAGTCCCCAAACTGAAGTAGGCATAAGAAAACCCAGCTCACTGCATAGAGTTGAAAGCAAGCAAGTAGTAACAGTGGAAAGGAACCACTCCCTTTGAACATAAAGAAACGTCAAGAAGCAAGACCGGCCATTTAGGTTTTGCAGACTAGACTAGAAGAAGGTGTAAAGCTCAAAAATTTTACATTTCTGAATAAATGTGCTGTTATTCAGGAAGTGAAAACCTAAAAACTGATGGGTAAAATGTTAAAATCAATGTCTACTGTGGCAAATATGAGATTAAGCATGTCAATTATTCAAAATCAATGTAAACACATTGTCCTTGTTCACTTTTCCATACTTATCCAAGCCTTAATAATGGTAAAAGCAATCTTCTTATTTACTTTTCCAAACTTTTAAGACTTCTCACCTGCCGGCCGAAGAGCCGCTGCAGCAGTCCCTGTTTGGGTGTCGGAGTCGGCTGTCCTCTCCAGTCCAGGTCTGGAGGAATGGCGCCGTCCTCATAAAACACATTCAGCTCAGAGAAACACTCCGTCTCGATCATCTGTACAAAACAAAGCACAAAAACGTCAGAAAATATGATTTTAGATCAATGTTTTGCTAACTGTGAAGCATATGAAACTGAGCAGGTCCTTTCATTAGATCCACCTGCTGTCATCCGTTAAAATTATGCTTATTTGTTTGTTTTTTTAATATGTACAAAGAATACTTAAAACATGAACATGGAAGTATAACTTTATCAATATTACCACTCCTTATCAGCCTAGATAATCTTCCATTTTATTTAATATCTATATTTATTTAGGATTTAATAGTTAACCCAACATTATAGTATCTACTTAATTTTAATTACGGTTTCTTTACATTTCACCCACAAAAAAAACTAGCATTAATAATAAAACACACACAAGAAAGTAAAAATATTACAAATCATATCCAGCAATAATAATATGCTTATGTTCTAGTTTGAACACTTTTATGTTTGAATGTTGTCTAAGTTCAATATTCAAATTATTCCAGTTTCATTCGACTTACTGACACACAAAAGCATTTTCTAGTAGTTCTGAATCTGAACAGGTTAAACTCTGATTCCTCTATTTCTTAGAAATTTGCTCCTGTAGGTTTTTAACAAAACATAATTGTTTTCTGCTAATTGTTTCTTTTTAGCTTTGTAAAGAATTGGAACTGTCTGTAATTTTATTATGTCAATGAATTTTAATACTTTAGATTTTACAAATACCATACTGGTGTTTTCTAACACACTGTTTTTAATGTATTATTCTTATTGAATAATGTTAGTGGTTGTTAGTGGAGCCACACAAAGATTGAGCTGACTGAGCAGCTGTCTTCTGGCAACCCAGAGGTACATGTTGTTGTTTGTAGTAATTTTGGCCAATATTTAACACTTTTTAAATGCTTCGGAAATAAATTCACTTCCTGTGATATTTTGTTGCTTATTTATCTCCAAACTAACAAGCAAGAAAAGAAAAAGAAGACTATTGGTAGATGTTAATAAGAAAAATCTCACCCTCTCCTCATGTCACACTGTGCTGGTTGTTTCATTCTGCAGTGTCATTTCTCATATGCAGCAGGGAGAAGGGGATTTTTTTTGCATCTGGCTCATAAGATGGGTAAAATATATTTTTTCCCTCTTCTCTAGCTTTATTCAAACATATAAAAATGTTGCTTTAGATTACTTTACTATAATTTCTTTTATTTATTTATATTTTTGTCTTCATGGGAGAATAATCTTTACTTTTTTAACTGTCTTTAGGACGACTGTGGCTCGATGGTAGAGTAGTTATCTTGCAATCAGAAGGTTGTAGGTTTGATTCCAGCTTCCTCCTGCCACATGTCGATGTACCTCTGAACCCCAAATTGCCTACTGATCGTGTATAAATGTGTTTGTGTTTGTGAGTGTGACTGGGCACTGAATGTGACTCAAGTGTAAAGTGCTTTGAGTGGTCAAAATGACTGGAAAAGCGCTATATAAGTTCAGTCCATTTACCATTTCTTTGTTTAAATTGACCTCAACAACTAAGATAAATGGGATATTTCTCCTACATCTCCAGAAAACCACATGAGGAATATTTAGGACAGAACCATTCTCTACCAAATCAAAAAGCCTCTAAATATAGTTCAGTTTATAACAATATCACCAACTATTGGCAGAGTGGGCACATGACCATTTTTTGTATTTCTGATCTGGACTGAGCCAATTTTGATCCAGAATGAAAGAAAAAATATCTTATGAAAATATTGATTTGGTGTAAACATGTTAACGAGACGTAAGCTGTGGATTAGGTTCTCTAACCTTTGAAGGTTATTCATGTTAGCAAATCTGAAGGTAGAGCAAAAACAACAACACAACAACTTTCTACTGAACTATGCCTGTGAAAAATCAATCTTTCAACAGTTTCCTCATCATTGTGGTGGGTGCTGCTTTGACCTCATTCTGCCAGGGGATGGAGACACTTCCTGTCGACACTTTGCTGTAGAACGACTCGTCTTTCGGGTCCAGCTCCACGCCCTTTACCGTAGAGAACTGCTCGATGTCCAGCACATCTTTAGCATAAATAGCCTGAGGCTGAAAGCATAAACATGGACAGAAACGGCAGCATTAACACATATGAAAGCAGAGTTTAGACACAAACAGTTTGAAGATGTGAAAAACAAAAGAAAATCCCTTTGCAGAACTGAAAATTTGCTTTAGAACGATATTAGGTCTCAAAATAACTTTAATTTACATTTTAATCTCTCCTGAGCCTCTGCGACATTCTGATTCAAACAGATTAATTAACTCCACTTCCTGTGTCTATTTAAAGAGCTTCCCACTGGAAGTTTCTCCTTCTGTTATATTATTAGCCTGATCTCATCTAAAATCACTGACAGTGATGATGAATGAGACGAGTATTTCAGTAAAATAATTACTTTGTTAAACCAGAAACATGAACAGAGTAAATTCAATAAAGTTTGCAAAAACTATTTGTGCAATTTGAAATTTTGAAATGAAAACAAACACTGAAGCAAACCAATCAACATAACCCAACATGTTGTGCAGTTTCTCTCCAAAAAAATCAGAGGAAAGTTCTTGTTTCAGTATTGAAGGCTACGTTCACAAAGAAAGTCTTGATGTTCAATTCCGATTTTTTTTCTTTTTCTTTTTTTTTTTTTTGCATGACTGTTGATATTTGTAATTAAACCCAACTTTTGTGCGAGTGGCTTATGACCCCAAACAACCCACATTCGCAGAAGAAGACTGATGGCACACTGACTAGTAATAATGGATGGAGCCACCTATGGATCACTTTTTAAAATTTATTCAGCAATGGCAGCCTACAGTTTTGTCACAAAATCATAACGAAACATAGGAAGATCAGAAAAAGAAAGCACAACTAAAGCAATGTCGCTTTGTGAAGCATTGACTGCAACTTCTGCAGAGATGTCTGTTTGGCTGCATAGAAAGAGCCACAAATGGGGGGTAGTGATGTGATGCGCTTCACTGACTCAGACTTCATTCATGATTTCCTAATTACAAGTTTTACACATTGTTTACATTCAGGTTTACCGTGTCTGGCTTCTTCTGGTGCAGACGCATGTCTCATATCAATGACAAAAAAAGTCAGAAAAAATGACTGTTCAGATTGCAGACACTTTTAAAATTATTGGATATGTACAGTATCTGATTTAGTGCCATATGTGATGACTCAAATCAGTGTCTTGGGGTTGAAGATTGAAATTAGGCTGTTCAGACTGCTGTGAAAAAGTCGCATATGGATCTCATTTCAGCAAAAAAAGCGGATTTATCTGCTGTGTAAACATAACCTTATATTCCTCAAGAAGAGCTGGAA
Organism: Xiphophorus maculatus; assembly: GCF_002775205.1. Lineage (NCBI taxonomy): Eukaryota > Metazoa > Chordata > Actinopteri > Cyprinodontiformes > Poeciliidae > Xiphophorus > Xiphophorus maculatus. Next base: position 9,496,922 of record NC_036453.1, read on the forward strand.
AGTGTCACTTTAGGATCATCGTACTTTGAAATTTTAAACTTCAATGCTATTAAATGTCAGAGAAAAATGATGTTACTTATAAAAAAAATCTTCAAAATATTACAGAAATCCTGGAGAAAATGCTCCGAAGTGAAATTAAGAAAAAGTCAAATAGACTCAAAACACAGTACAGCTCTGTGAAAAGAAAGAGATGCCAGAGGGGAATTATATACTATCAAAGGTTATATATAAAAGTTATATATATATATATATATATATATATATATATATATATATATATATATATATATATATATATATATATATATATATATATATGAAATATATTTTGCATTATATATAAAAGAATTATATACTATTCAAAGACCAAAATCAATGACAAACTGTCTTCAGACTGATATGAAGTTTACTAATGATTATTAAATATTATGTTTCTCATATTCTAAAGGCTTGTTGGAACAGATGAATCCTATTTGTCCTAAAGAAGGTGATCCAATCAGATTCCTCGCCAATAGTAGCAACTCGGCACTTTTGAGCCCAATGCTTCTGAAAGTCTCATGTCTGAATACAAGGACATCAATTACTTGTTCAATATGTTAATTAGTAACATTAATTAAAGATACTCTCCTGAAACTGAGCGAAACCAATGATCAAAGCTAAAGAAAAAAATAAAAATAGTTTTCATTCAGAACAACTTTATATTTTCCTGCTGTAAATATTTGCAGTAATTCTGATGGACTTACGTCAGGGATGAAGGGTGGTTGTAGCATGCCGGCCTCCAACCGTTTGAAGTTGATGGGGCGGAAGATTGGGTGACCTTTGACCTCAGAAGCCCCGCCCCCAAGGGAGCCCAGCCTCTTTGTGGGATCTTTGGCCAGCAGCTGAGGAGTTTACAAAATCAAGCATTTCAAAAAGTCTGCACATGTATAGTAAACTTAAAAAACTCTTTACAAAATAAGAGCCTGAAACCTTAGCTTTATAAACACTACAATTAAAAGGATCATTAGTAAAGTCCCGAATAGAAGTAATGAAATAAAATGAGGGGAAAATGGAAATCTTACCATTTTACAGATGGACTTTGCCTCTTCAGAGAACTTACTGGAGTATTCCTCCTGCACCTCCTTGACCAGCCGCTCCACTTCCTCCCTTTTGATCTTCTTCTTCCTCTGCTGAAATGGTGACTGGCCCTCGATCATCTCATACAGCAGGCAGCCCAGCGCCCACCAGTCGGGGCTGAAGGTGTACCGCTCGTTCATCACCACCTCTGGGGCTGAACGACATGAGGAGGAAAACTGCTAAAGCTGTGGTGACGCCAGAAACTTGAGAAGAGTCTGACATATACATAAATATATATATATATATATATATATATATATATATATTTTTTTTTTTTTTTTTTTACTTTGGCTGCAAACATTTGATCAAATCAACATGGAAATGGTTCAGCAGAATCAAAATAAATAAACAAAACACCAGACAAATGAAATGGATACTGAAATCTCTAAATAATACTGTTCTCTTAAAAATGGGCCAGTTGAGACCACTGCACTAGACTGAAGACTTTTGTCATTCAGTCTTTGGTAGAAAGAGATAGAGACATGATTAAGACAATGATGCAAATCTAAGTTATTGAGCTTATTTTAATTTATCATGCAATTAATTAATTTACTGCTTATTGTGACAGGTGTGCCTGTACTCAACATAAAAGTTGGACTTTTAAACATTTTTTGGTATTGGTACAATAACTGAAGAGATACTTTTTGAAGTGATGCTTGGAAGTGTTCAGGTTGCTGTATCTTGTTCATAAATAAATAAGTAATTTTGCTTTCTGAATATGAAAATTTGGAAAAATCGATAGGTTTTCACAAAGAGACATAAATGAAAATGTGTTGCGTACTCAACAAATAAAATGAAACAGAAAGTACAGGAGTAAACATACTCACCCATGTATCCAACTGTCCCCACCCGGCCCTTGATGGTTTCTCCGTCTGGCACACGGATGGCCAGACCCAGGTCTGATATTCTGATATGACCTACAGACAAAAACAAGGAAACATACAGGACAGAGACATGTGTTCTCAAAATAATAATTGCTTTAAATAACACTTTTTTTTCCTTTTTAAGCTTGGGTTTATTATCTGGACTATAACTTTGTGCTGTATCTGGAGAAATTTGTTCTTATGTCTGTGGTGTAATTTATATAATTTAATATTATATAAGCAGCACTTATTTTAATCACATAAACTAATGTCTGACCCAGAGGGAAAGATACTTCTTGTTTTTATGCATGTCAAAACAGACACTTCTTTACATTTAATTTTTAATATCAGATCTCACATCAGTGCTGATAGAATCAGATCGCCCTCTGGTGTTCAACAGCAGAAAATGTACTTCACAGTCATCTAGCATCAAAAATAATGTGCAAGAAAAAAATTCCAGGAAAAGTTACCATGTAAGAAATTCGTTTAATTAAAAGTGAAATAGACTTGCTTATATTCAAAAACGGCAAATGCAAAAAAGGATAGAGACATTTTATCTTAAATTAATTTGAACCATTTTTGTTCAAATAAGAAATTGGTTTAAGAATGAATTTTTAAGAATGAGTTAAGTTTAAGAATGAGTTTTTAAAAGTCTTTTAAAACTCTTACAAGTTTTAAAAGATTTTTTTAATGTAGATAACTATTGCAAAAAAAAGTTTGTATTTGCTGTTATAACCTCAAAACTATTATATTTTAGTACTTATTTTTGCCCATTAAAATTATCTGAAAAAAGGTGAAGTCTCCATTTTAAGAAGTATAAAAATAACTTTTAGCATGTTTATCAGTGGATTACAGCTCAATTTACAGGATGTGTATGCTCTCTGTTAGTCTGTCACAGTATATAAGAGAACCTGTTGATTAGACTCACCGTGGTCATCTAGCAGGATGTTTTCTGGCTTCAGATCCCTGAGTGACGGAATGAGAAAATGCAACCAGAGTCAGAGAGAGGCTGCATGAATAAGATGAAGTTGGTTTTAGTTTTTAAAGGAGCTCACCTGTAGACGATCCGCTCTCGGTGCAGGTCCTCCAGACCGCAGCAGATCTCTGCAGCATAAAACACGGCTCTCCTCTCATCAAAGCCTGCATCTCCCATGTGGTAGATGTGAAACTTGAGGTCTCCGCCATTCATCAAGGTCAGCACGAGACACAGCGCATCTTTCGTTTCGTAGGCATACGCTAAACTCACCTGGACAGAAATCAACTCTGATTTAGAGATTATGTCACTTGAAGACTTTTATAGTTTAGTGGGTCTTAAAGGACAACCGAAACGTAACCATGAACTACATTTTTAAAAATCATATCTTCCGACCATGATTGACAAAAGAACAGAGAAAATTGAAGTTATAAAGTACACACAATTAAAAAAACAAAAACTAAACAGCTTAAGTGCTAGCAAAACATCTAGTGATAATATTAATGATGTATATAAACACAAACAGTGGTTTTGTTACTATTAAAACAATGCTTGATGAGAGTGAGGAGAGACAAACTTAAGAGTTCCTTTTAACTCCAGAATATCATAAAGTATGTCGTATTTGGGCTGATAAGTCACAACAGTCTTCAGTAATCAAGAATGTTGCGACTGGACTGTTGTTAAGCCAGCCAATGTGTTCAACCCAGTTACAGTCTGGTCAACTTTTACACTGGGTTCAACCCCGTTACTTGATACATTGTTATGATTTTTTTTTTTATAACAACAAATATTAAGCTAATATTTTTTGGGCGATATGCGAAGTTTAAAGAATCAGTCAAAACATAAAAAAGCCTGATTTAAGGTTCATTTTAAAGTGTATTTTCATAATTTGTGAAAAGCGCTTTTACATCAAGTTGCCATATTCTACTTGTCAGTCTAATTATTATGAATCACAATCAAATAAAATATATTTACAGTTAGTTATTATATTCAAGGGACAGGTGATCTCAAAGGAACTGGAAGAATTAGTTTAATTATGTTATGGAGTTATACTGATAGAGGAATGAAATTGTCCCGTTATGGGGTTGAATTTAAAGCAACCTAACCTAAGAAATTCGTATTAATGTTTGGGTTTTCATGCATAAGGTGGGGAGACATATTTTCTTGGAGGTTAAAAGAGTCCTTCAATTGATGGAGTGTTGAAAAACAATTTTTTTGTGGTATATTTTTAGTAACCTGAGACCCCAAAATGTACCAAATTCAGAGAATCGCCCACCTAAGTAATTTTTAAAAAAATGTAGCTAACTTAATGCAAACTGACAGCTAACAATACAGCAAAAGTAGTGAATGGCTAATACCAAAGCAAAAGTTAAAAGAAAGTAAACAGAAAACAAAATTCATCAAAAAAAAGAAAATGATGTTTCTTACATCATTAAATAAATACCTTCTCAAATAGCAAAAGTTACAGGCAGCATTCTGAAGGCTAAAGTTAAAATGCATCTAACTGCGTTCCTAAATTCATGGATAGCTTGCAGTGAAGCTAAAGCATTTGCTAAACATCTCTGTGATGGCTGCAGTTACAGCCACACAAATGTGGTAATATTCACTCTCACCACACGCAATAAGTTCATTTCACTTATATTTGGATTTCTTTAAGTTTAGGATTTAATTTACAGAATAACTGGTTTTGTTTAGAAAGCAACACATCACAGTGTATTCTAGAATAAGTGCGCACATTTTAGTTTATATTGTTGTGTTTTGCTTGATTTAATCTTTGTTTTGTTTCTGAGTTTAAGTGCTGGCTGCCCAATCCTTAGGAGAGCAGAGAGGTGGAGAAGGGGTGGAGCAAGCCAGCTGAGACTGCAAATTGGTTCACACCATTACTCATCATCCAGAGGGGGGGAATGGGATTTGCTATGTTAGTTTCAGTTAGGTTTCTGTGTATTTTCCCCTTTGTGTTTTGTATGTGGCCTGATCAGCCAGTATTTAAGTCCCCTTTTGTCTCTGTTTGGAAGGTCTGTTTTTTGAGTTAGTCTGAGTTGATGTCTGTTACTTTGACCTCTTTTATGGGCCCAAATTTTGTCATTTTTTCTATTATTTACCCAAGTTTTGTTTTGGGTTAAATAAAACAATTATTTTTGACTTTGAACCGGTGCCTGGCTGTTCCTTAACTGCTTGGTCCATCACAATCTCTCACAAATGAAAAATAACATAACACACAGACAGAATACTAAGCTTAAGAAGAAGTCAAGAACATAATCAAAATACTAAAGCTAAAAATACCAAGAAATTATAATTGCGCCGCTAATGGTGCCGATGTCTAACGAAAAGCTAAAGTTACAAAGACTGGTGATCACGCACCTGCAGCTGAAAATGGGTAATGTAAAAGGGAAGGAGCAACAGAAAATTAACTTAGAGAGGAACTGAGAAGGAAATGAGATTAACTATAAATTGAGACTTAATCGCACTGTATAAGTCCTTAGAAATTACTAATCATACAGCTAATGTCTTACATGGCTACCTGACTGCTAAATACAAAGCCAAGGCTGTGGAAGATTAGAGAGGTGTAGAGTGTAAAATAATTGAAACAAAGCAGAAAAAAAAATATATCTATAAAAAATATATGTATTTGATTAATAGATAGCTTAAGTAGACAAGCTGAAATATGAATTCATAAATAGCAAGCAGAAATGATTTAGACAACTCTAAAAAATTTATTTTCAGATTTTGTAGCTTTTGCACATTTAAACAAAATTCAACTCAGCAAGTTGTGATCTTTTCTAGTGTTAGCTTTTTATAGTTGTTTTTGTTAATTAAAACAACAGTATTTCAATCCATGATATGGAAAGAATAGAGAAAAAGGTAGTAAGAAAACTTTTAAGGCCATGTTTAGTTTATTTTTTCAGTTCAAAGCCCTCTTTCTCTTTGAACATAATTGTCCCTGTGGTAACTAATTTTGCCTCGGTGTGGCAGTATTTCACTGCATATATAACACGGTTCTTCAGAGCCACTTACAACAAATCTGCTGTTGACTTTCTCCAGAATCTGCTTCTCGTTGAGCGCCATCGACTCCCCTTTCCTCTTCTTTATCCTCTTCTTTTCCAGCTTTTTGCAGGCATACATTTTCCCCGTGGCCCGTACCTGACACGCACACACCTGTGAGCAATGGAGAGAAATCTATTAGACTAAGCAAAATCAAAAGCATTAATTAAAAAGCAGGGGTTGGATTAGTTGCTTTGGGGCTGACAGGTATTTGTGTTAGCACAACAATGCCACGCAGGAAAAACAACTGCAATAGCCATAAAGAAGCTACTGTTGTCATCTAACAGCTTTAGCTTGACCCAAACTGAGTAATGAAACTCAGCAATGATTCACCACAATCCTAAATATTTGTAACCATTTGCAGCACAGAAGCCAACACAGAAGCTTAACCCTGACCCCTGTGTCTTTTCATGTCCCTCATTATCTCATGACCCAAAGCTCTTACATTTAATCTGCTATCGCCCTGGAGCTAGCATGGAATCAAAAAGACCTCTGCTTATTACACAAATATGCTATACAGAGATGCCATTCATCAGAGTCTAATGGGATTCAGACGTCAGTGGTGGACTTCCTCTTTTCAGATGCCAATGACAAGATTTGGTTAGAAGTGCTGCACCTCCCTGCACATTTCCTTGTTATCTAGACAAGCAAGAGAGAAAATTTTGGCTGCTTTGCTTTTAATTTAAAATATAAAACATACTCATACTGAATATAAATATATAAATTGGGGACTTAAAAAACAGCATTTCCCTTTTCTGTATAATTCAACATGCAGGGAGGAAATGTGGTGCTAAACATTTTGTGTTTGACCCAAATCTAATAGAAAAGAATCAGCACTCACCTCCCCGAAACCTCCTTTTCCTAAAACTCTGTACTGTCTGAACGTGTTTTTAGTCACCGGCTGCCTGTTGGACAAAGATAGACAATTACTTATATTACACAAGTAGTATGCAGCAGTGGATCCCAGGTATTTGTGGCGTTAGAGACCACAGGTGCCTACAAATAGGTACTTGAAACCCCCTCTAAGAACAGAACAGCCTATTTTAATAGTTAAAACAATAAATATGCCATAATATGCATTAAAATAGCACTACAGCGGAAGCTAACATGCACAGTCTCTGCTCTTGGGTGTTTAGCCAATCAATGTCAGGAAAAATAAATGGCACTTCTAGACTGGCTGGTTTGCAAATGCCAGCCAATAGCAAGTCAAGTAGCATTGTCTGAGTATCTCAGCTCGCCAAGCTGAATTTTCTTTTAAAAACTTTAGATTTACTCTACGAAAGGAAAGCTGCAACTAGGCAAGTTTTCCAAAAATACTTGAAGTCACGCACCACAGAAAATACCATGAATAGGCGGTGGTACCACTGTGTAGTGTTTTCGCTTTGCTTGAGATTGTCAAAAAAAACTTTAGGGTTGTTGCTGCCAAGGGTTGGCAAAAACTGTTTCTTGTATTTACGTATGTTACCTTTGTGTGCTAATAAAATTCCTTTGATGATCTGAAACATTTAGGTGTGACCAAATAAGTAAAAACAGGAGAAATCTGTGGAGGGTTCAGATACTTTTCCCTGGATGGTATTTTCTAATTATCCAGAGCAAAGTTCACCTTCATGACCAAATCTGAAGTCAGAACTGGAAACTCAAAGAGTGACGTTTAGACTTTCATACTGTTTTATCATCGTTATCAGCCTTAGAAGATTTTAGTTGCTCTACAACCAGTCAAAAGGTTTTTTTTGTTTGTTTGTTTTTTTATTATTTCTGGTAGAAATCCTCACAGGTAAACGTCTCTCCTCTGCTTAGCTGTGGTTTCCCTTCAGTGATGATGAAGTATTTCTGAAAACATGCTGATACATGAGTCAGCGTAATTGTGGGTAATTGTTTGTGGAGCCAGGCAGCTACAGTGTGTGCATATAAAACATTCAGCTTTTGAGCTACAACATGTGATTCTGTGTAAGGTTTTATGAACTGCATCCGTCAGCAAAAGCGTTAATTATTAGTGTTTTCTAATAAAGCAGAAGAATGACCAAACAAGCAATTTAATGTTGCAATTTAAAAGTTTTTTTTCTGATTTTTTCTTTGATTTTGTCATGTAATTGTTTTTGTACTAGCTTTAATTTTTTTTTTTAATTATCTGAATTTGCACACAACTTTTTTTAGATGACCTAATTTTTACAAAACCCCTAATTCTTAGTATTACCATTTGTTTTAGTTGAATGCTGATGTAAATCACTGGTGTTTTACATATGACCCTACTTTTGTAACTCTTGCTTACAAAGGGTAAGCTTGTGTTTGTTGATGCTAATAGGTTAGCTTTCCAACTCTTATTGGAAGCTAAGTTTAACCTATCCTAGATCTATTTCTCCTTTGAATTCATATTGTTTTATTTCAGCTACCAGGTAGAATCAAACTAAAAGAAAGAAAGTGTCAGAAAACAGGCAGCCCATATTAATGTTCAGCCTTAGAACAGACTGTTGAGACAGACTGCACTGTATTGGACAAACTGTAAAGAATTTGGACCATGCTTCAGTATGAAAATCAAGGTAGCTATCCTCTTGTGTCTGGCCTCGCTCTATAATCAGAATTTCTTTGTGGATGAGATGTTGCAGAGCCCTACCTCTCTGTAATACCTAAACTTGTAAATGTTTATTACTGTAAATGCAAATGTCAAAAACCCAGATACAGTACTTGAGAGATGCATCATCTATTGCTCTTTGGGAACCACCTTGTTATAGTTACAATGAGAAAGTGTTAAAAACTCTGTCCTCTGTGGGATCTTTAACTCCGCTAACTCTGAGGACATGGATCTCAGTAGGAAAAGAGTGAGATTCTCTCTCCACTTCAAGGATCAGTTTTTCATGGAGGCATCTTGTTCAAGAGACAAGCAGATGATAAAGTGATTGGGGTTTGGCTCGAGTAGAGAGATCCTTACTCTGTGGTAAAGAATTAGCAGAGCTGAAAGGTGAAATTCTTGATTTATTAGTCTGTTTATGTCCCAACGTTCACCTATGGTCATGGGATATGAATCATGACTAAAAAACAAGATCCTTGATACAAGCAGCTAAAAAGAGTGGCTTGGCTCACAATTAGAGTCCAAGTAGAGCTGCTGCTCCTCTGCATCAGAAGGAATCAGTACTGGAGGTCAGGGATGCATGCAGGTGAACTCCCTTTGAAGGTTTTCCAGATCTCTCCGAAGTGACTATATATCCCTTATAAGAAGCTGGGGAGTGTTGCTGAGAAGACGGATGTTTGCTACCTGTAGCCTGGCCATTGCCTTTCTATGCAATTCTGCTCGATTCTTCAGGAGGGATCTCATGCAGGCCAACCAGCATAGAAGAAGTTGTGAACAATGTTGAGTTTCACCACTGCCGTTGTAGTTTTACCAATGGCAGTGGAGTAAGTAAATATAGCCATTCCATGTTGGCCATGCTTCCAAATACTGAGCACTTAATGTGGGAGTAAGAGGAATGTTTAAGACATTTTATTACTGGCACAGTTGGTCCTACTCCTCATGAGATGCTGCAATGCTCAGAACTCTCTGGAGGAACCACATGGACCTCCTCAAAAGGAAACAACTTTGGATCAATCAGAAGGAGCTGAACAGTGACCCTCAGTGTAGCAATTGTGATGTTTACATTTTGGACATAATAACTGTATCATTCAACTTCAAAAACACAGAAGTGAAAAGACTTATTTCATAGTCATCTGAAGCAGGTTGTCCATTAGAGTGGAAATCTTCACATCTCTATGGTTCTTGTTGTAAGACGATTGAAAGCTTCTGATGTAAAGAAACAAAACTTGTCTTTGTTTAGAGGCCGCTGGAGTCAAAAGAGCAAATTTCAACTTGTTTTTTTCTGATAAGTTTGTCTGTGGTTGAGATCTTTGGTAAATAATGAGACATTCCTCTGAACATGTTCAGGCATTGGTCTAAAAGTGAGCAAATGAAACCTTGTGGATAGCTGTTGATCAAAACCAATTGCTAAACATCTGGAAACACCAACAACTCTCTTGGTCCGTATGTTTTCAAATTTAAATTTCACGCTTGGTTTGAATCTTGATTGGATTCATGAAGACAAATGATTCTCTTAATCAACATCAGCAACCAATCTGGTTCCTCCTGGGATCATGCCTCCCACTTCATCCCCCTCTGGACCAGTTTGATCATTCAAGCAGGTGAATGAACAGGTCTCTGGGGTTTACGCTCATTAACACCATGAGTCATTTACTAATTAAGAAAGCCTGGGATTGGGAAACTGCTGCTTGTTAGCAAGTGTTTTTTTTCTGTTTGTTTTGTTTTCTGTCCTGATGCCTGTGAAGCTCTTCAGGTTTAAAGCTCTGCAGCATTACAACTTTCTGTTGCCAACCAGAATCAGCTTTTAGTTACAATCCAGAAACATGTTTGGTCTTGCAGGAGATGCTTGGTAAAACCAACACAACAATGAGGTCAGGCACAACTATAATCCAGTATTCCTGGATTTTTGTCATTACAGTAAATCCCATAGCCTCCATCCAGACTGTTAGCTTCCAGGTGTCACTGGATATCTGGAGTCACCCGTTTTCACATCAGTGATGTCCTAGTTTTTTAAGATTTCTTACAATTTTTGTTCTCAGCACCTAAACTCAAAAAATTATTTGTTTGTCCTTCAACCCACAAGAGTCATTAGTAATTACTGTACAGTTGGAAACCCCAAAGGAATAACACAAGGAAAGACTGTCTTTGTGTTGTATTTGGCTTCAGACCAACAGACTGCAGAATAAGCAGGTGCCCTGTTGGATCATGACCAACAGACGACCTGAGACATAAGCCACTGAAACAAGCTTCCTTTGTAGAAAATGGTGAGGAGACTGGAGTAGAACCTCGGCTCAGGATCAATTTTAGGCTGTGAATTGGGGGATTCAAAGCACATTTGGAGATTTTCCAGGTTCATCCAACTACAAGGAGAACCTCAAAGAGAACTAGGACTTACTGGAGGAACTGTACATTCACTAACCACTTTATTGGGTACACCTGTTAACATAGCCTCCAAATCAGCCAATCACATGGCAGCAACACTTTGGTATCTAGATTCAACATAGACATCATGCAAATCGGCCTTAGAGTGGAGATGAAAGGAAATGTAAAGCCCCATCTCCATTGTCAAGTCTTGCTCTGGCCAGTTAATGTCTGGTTCAGTTCTAGTCACGTTGGGTGTGTCTGCGTTTGCAGTGTGTTTCTCACTATATGGGCGTGAATTAGACCAGCAACGTGGGCTGTGGTTTCACGTGTGCTCTTGGGCGGCTAGTTTATCCAAAATATCTTGGTATACTTGCGGTTGCGGGTTGCACATTTCAGTTCACACTGTACGTGCTCTTCAGCCACAATTAGGTTTAGACCTGAACGGTTGACCATGAAATCATCTATTTGGATCCAGGAAAAACTCCCTGACTGGAAAGAAACACTCATTTTACCATTTCCTTATTTGTTTATTTTTTGACCTCCTTACATTACAGTATAGGATTCCACCAACTGATTTCAATATTTTATCCAAATTAAATGCTAAAAAAACTCAACTGAACCTGAGACCATCCATCCATCCCAAGGCACTCTGAGGCCAGAAATTATTTTAAAAAATGTTTTTGGAGACCTTTGAACCTAACAATATTGTTTTTTTATCAAGACTTGAACTTGGCTTAATGAACTGTTTAACACTCATCAGTTAACTCTTTCATCTTTTTGAAGAAAATCACCAACATTTTCAGCAGCAGTTTGGTTTATGTGTGTTTGTGTCTAAGCCTGTGTAATATTCAGCCTGTTACACACATATATGTATTTGTTTTGCCATGTTATTAATAATTTTTATATTTTATATAAACCAAAAGCACCTGCAAAACAAAGTAGTAATTTTTGCTGTTTCAGTGCAGAGTTTTTTGCAGGCAGGGAATGAGACCATTAGTGGAACAACAGTCTTAATGAACTGCCGTTTTTGTCAAAATTTCACTTATTTTCCATTATGGCAATTAAATTAGGCAACAAATTCACAATTAGTCAAGGTAAGCAAAGAGATCTGAAGAAATTAATCAGATCTGTTAATAAACTGACAGGGGAGAAGTATTAAAATGCAAAACATTGGCATCAGCCTGCTAATTGATGCATTAAATATTGAGCTATTTATTATTAACAAAATGTGACAATAAAGTTATTCATGGCTGGTAGATAGATTTAATTCAGAATGTGCATTTGGTGAACCTGAATAAATTCACTTGGAATGAAGCTGGTTATTTAGCTATTTACCTCTGTCTATAGTGATGAATGTTGGATATAAAGTAAAGTTTGGAAAAACTCATATTTTTCTAAAGTTTTCTTTTCGCATACTTTTCCATATGTGGAAAGTACTGAAAAGTAAATTCAGGATTTTTTTTCCATTTTCCTTAAAGATCATTGCAGCTGGTGGTTTTAAACTTGCTTTTTTAATGTTTTCAATTACAAATCATATTGAGTAGGATTACTTTAGGTGTCTTGAATAGACACATAGAATTGAAAAGTAACCCAACCTGCTGGATCCCTTTATTATTGGTAAAAGTAAAGGAAAACCATCAGTTGTTGTTCTAATACCTTCAGACTGCTGCAACAATAGGAGGAACTCTTACTGCCGAAGTTTAACAGAAAAGTGAATGTTTTCCATTAGGCAATTTCCAACTTGTCTTTTGAAATGTGTCATGGTGGTGTTGTTGTAACCCAGAGGAGAACAGGAAGCTGTGAGGCAACTTTCTCTGAGCATGTTGCTACTCGTACCATGTTTGGGAAAGAAAAAAAACAGTTAGAAAGCCTTACCTCTCCAGCCACTTCCACTGCAGGAACCTGTTGAAGTACATGCTGTCAAGGTAGTCAGCAAAAGGCGCCACGCTCAGGTAGTCATGTATCAATCTGAAAGAAAAACAAAAAACAAAAAAACAAAATGAGAATTAGTGAATTCAACTTTTCTTTAGGTTGCTGGTTTTAGATTTAATAGCCTGAAATCAGGAAATTCCTGAAGGGTAAAAATTATTAAAATGGATTAAGGTGAAATGAAACCTGTTGGATTAAGAGTTAATTGTCATTTGAGAAATGAGCCACACTTCAGGATAATTTTACCTTTTGTTTGATTTTCTGTTCTTACTTTTAAGTTCCTTCAAATACAACATCAGATAATACAAACTCACTCATTCGCACTACTTAATATTTGGTCCATTTCCGCTTAATTTTGAGTTTGTCTTACAATCTGTGGTTTGCTGCTCAATTTAGTGTTAGAAAAACTCAAACAAAATTTGACCAAATCTTGACTGGACTGGTTCTAATCTGATAATTGGAGGCAAAACGTCACATGTTATTTATGCAATTAATGAAGACGTGAGACAACCCAGCCCTTTTTGAAGCTCCATAATTCAGCAGTATTTTAGAGCAGAAACGCCAATCACAGTTTAAGTGAGTCACAGAAAGTTCACCTTTACCTGACTGAATTAGGTAACCAGTTTTTACACATCACAGTTTTAGATTTGACATATTTTCTCCATGAAATGTTCAGTTCAGATAGGGATGATGTCAGACACTACATTTTTTAAACATTCACAAACTTTTTAATTTTAAATACCTTTGTTGTACAGTTTATACATGTAATTGTAGAGCTTTCTGTCTACTTTTTCCCAGTGTGTCACAGATCAGTCTAAAATCACAAAGCGCTGTACAGCAGAAATCAACCTTAAAACCAAACAAAACATAAAACCAACATAAGAAACACAATAAAATCAAGAGATAGAAGCCTGGGAAAATAAAAATGTCTTTAGTTGCTTTTTAAAAACCTCCACAGAGTCAGCAAAATGGAGCTGCAAGAGCAAACTATTCCACAGTCTTGGGGCCACTGACTGAAGGGCCCGGGTCCCTTCAGTTTTTTACCGTGTATGTGGAACAACCAAAGAAATGGTGATTGTCTTTACAAAAAAACATTGAAAGCAAGCAGACATAATTTACTGTAGTTTTCATTATTATAAATGCAACATAATCTACATTTAGAAATTTTGAGTAAAATGTTTATAGTTTCCTTTATTGAAAAACATTCCATACACTTTGTGGCTTTTGTAAAATTCTCAAATTTATTTATTTAATTTTTTTAAATTGTATACAAAACCCGGTTGCAAATAATTTTTTTTTACTTTTGTGTCTCTGCTGGTTTCAGTAAATTATCATACCTTCCTTCGATCAGTCATCAACTTGTAACCAACCATTTTTCATTCTCTGCTAATCCCTTAACTTTAACTTTTCCCAGTCCTCTGCATTCCAGCTGATCCTGGTTCAACGTTGGACTTTTTTTTTACAGCAAAAAGACATTATAACCATCTAACCAAGATGTAATTCCAGGAACTGAGATCAAATTATGAACACTGTAAATACATTTCATGTGAGACAGCTTCATTCAGCATGATTAATTGATGGCCTGAGTTGTAATGAAAAAATGTGATTCTCACTTGGCATTTGGAGTCATGGGATTCCCAGATGTAATGAAATTTATAGACCACACACACAGTGAAAGGAGTCTGGGTGAATCTTTAGAAACAGGAAGTTTATTTATTTTGGTCTTTGTGGATGGTGGCTGTTTATCTGGTTGCTGATTTAAATGCTCTAAATTGATTTCTACAAGGCCGTGTGTTGATGTAAAAGAAATAAGAAGATAAGTTTGAAGTTAAGCCTGTTGCAATAAACAATTAATCACATAATGAGATAAAAAGAGTTTGATCATTTCCATTCTGACAAATATTTTTTTAAGGGCAATTTTATTTACAGATACTTTATAATCCATATTTATGATTTCAGTCATGTGTGGTTTTTATTTACATTTTTGTTGCTTTTAGTTGGTGTGTTTTATTATGGATATTTAAAATATCTTCCAGTTCCAGTATTAAGCGTTCTTTACAAAATTAAAGTTTATGCATCTTTGAGAGGGTAAATTTGCATTAATGTGCCATTATCAAAATATTACATGAAAAACATCTTAAAACAATATTATCATTTATAGCAATAATTTTGGGGACAATTTATCATCCAGAAAACTTGGTATTGTGACAGCTCTGTTTGAAGTTAAACTAAATATTATTTTTCTCTGTTGTATTTTTTAAGGAATGAGGATCAATTTTCAAAATTTTATAACAGGTTTTCATTTGAACATTGCTGTATCGCTTAATCTGTGAATACTTCTGCCATAAGAAGGATTTCAGACGTATCCACAGGTCAAAGTTTAACTTTTTGTTAAAGGCTATTTAAAATCCATGTGCATTTATTTTTATTCAAATGTTTTTGTCCTTAAAGGTCAAACTGCTTGCTACACACTGATTTTCAAGTCAAATTACAGTTTTGTCATTATTTCAATAAACAATCAGGAAAAAGTGATATCCTGCGCTTTTCCTGAATATTGACATAAAGTTAGTATTCAAGTCTCTAAAACTGTTGTTCGTGTTTTCAGGTTTTAGATACAGAAAAAATGTTTCAAAAGATTTAGAAAATTATTTTCAAAAAGTTCTTTGAGTCTGTATTGACATAGCTCACAGCAGCCTTTGCATAAACAAATGATTTCCTCTTACATCACTCATGAGCAAATACTGTTGGAGTTGAACCTCTCAAACAAATGTTTTCAAAAGTATTTAGAAGATATTTGTACATTTTGCTCATTAAATACTGGAGCAGGCCAAAGATCAGTGATAAATCATTGTAAATTAGTCTAATTATGTCTAATTCTCAAACGCAAGAACTACTTGTGACTTAAAGTTAGAGTCTTCATGCACTGAAAGCCAGCATCACTTTCCCATCCAACTGCACATTTCCATGTTTACTCTGATCTGGCTCGGTTGTCAGACTGCTTCAGGAATCTGTCAGAAGATGATGTTTCGGTGACACGACGCTCAGAGCCCAAGCCATGAATTTTTAACTGTTACACCCAAATGGAAGAAGTTTATTCTTTTCTATTGTTCTTCTCCCTTTCCATTCTTGTTTTTTCCTGCATATTAAAGACTTTATTAAGTTTGGTTAACGGCTTCTCTTAAACACAAGAGCTTTTAGCATCACATGCAGCTCAACAGTGTTGAACCAGAGTTAACTAAAACTTTATTGAAAGTGCTCAGGGTTGTTAACCACGTTTTTTCTCTTAATGAATAAAAATAATTTTAGAAAAACCTGTTAATCTATTTGTTAAAATCAGTTTGATGACCTCACACTATATGTAAGATTTTGTTTTCTCCCTCTAAGTTTAAGAAACTATATTTTATGTACAGTGGACCCCCGCCGATTCACAGACTCAACTCTTCATGGATGTTTTGTGAGAAATAATTGCAGATTATTTGCAGATATGTCTTTCATAGAGTGCATTAAAATATTAGATCCAAGTTAAAAAGCGTAAATATTAAGGCACAATGCTATTCAATATGCTACTGGCTGGTGTTTGCAAAGCAGTCAATGAAGGAGTGACATTTATTTTCCTTGACTCTGATTGGCTGTATACAGGGGTGAACCCTGGGTTTGACCCACCACTGGCCAAATGTGGGTAAAAGTATGAAGTGTCATGTAAATTGGAGCAACGTTGACAATTTGAACAGATCTGTTCTCCTTGACCCGTCCCTCCCCTCTAAGTTTATAAATAGCGCCATTTCAGCTAACCAGAGTCCGAGAAAATGAGCGGATACGAGACAAGTCAGAAAAACTACGACAAAAGCTAAAAAGCGCATAAGCCCATTCAGAAAAATGTGTCAAACTAACCGATATGTTAATTATCACACTAACTTTGACCGTTTGAGGAGATTCAGTAGCAGACAAGGAGAGGGAATTAACAATTCATATTATTGTTGGAGGATGATGATGAGAGATACGTGACCAGGGACAGATTGAGGAAGAGTTATGGTGCCCTATGAACACGTTCTGAGATATTTTATTAATAATTGTAATAAGTAAGGGAAAACAAATATAACAGTTAGAAAACAGCTATTGATACAATTTATAAATATTTTAAAAATGACTAGACACATCTTTAATAAATACCATCAGGGAGAGATTTTGCCAAAATTTGGAAATGTTCAACATATGATTGCAAGAATGTTAGGGTTGTGTAGTTAAAGTTTGCCATTAGTAATTACTTCAAATTAACTTATTGCACTACAACCCTGTTAAGGTGTCCATGCTTTATGTTAAATTATTCTGTATATGTACATCTGTATGGTAAACTTATTGTCAGTAAATTGGTTTTCATAGAGCTAAGAATAAATCATACATTTTCTATAATTTGCTTGTACTTGTGGGGTTTGTAATCGAAAGGAAAAAAAAAACAGTGGCTGGTGAAATGTCTTAGTGGCCGGTAAAAATATTTCTCTACCAGCCACTGTGGCTGATGGAGAACATTTTTAATTTCCACCCCTGGCTGTATACCAAAGGAAGACTACAGATGTTAGTTTCTGCAATAGTGTTAAGACGATTTCACTGAGCGTATTAATGCATATCAAGGAATATTTTATGTTTGGACTATTACATTTTTCAGTTGTAAGCATTTTGAGAGGTGTCTCAAGTATTTGCAGATTTCAACTATTCACTGGCTCTGTGATGAACCGGCAATCTGTCCAGGGTGTAGCCCACCTCTTGTCATTGACCGCCGGAGCTGAGCACCAGCACCCCTCCTGACCTCACTAGGGACAAGGATGTATGATAATGGATGGATGGAACTATTCACTGGTGGTTGTGTTCCCTCATCCCCACAAATGTTCATAAAAAATAATAATATGTAGGGAAAGGCAACAGTCCAAGGACATATCTCTGGGGGACACCAAAAGCTACAGTAATTAATCTGAAAGCAAAACCTTCTGCCCATATATAGTGTTGTCAGTAATGTCAGTAATAGTTTTAGGGTTTCTCTGATACATTTTCCAGATGAATTTTAAATATTTCTAATATTTCACAAACCAAATGATTTTGTTTGGTAATGAAAGTGGATGCAGAAAATATCTTCAGACATGATTATTTTTCTAGGAAATAAGTGTCACATTTTTGTGAATACATAAATAACTCCCAGTTGCTTCTACATTTACTGTGACCTTACTTGGTGCAGTCCTTGAAAAGCTCTTTGCAGGCTTCCTGCTGCAGCCTCTCTGTACACTGAGTCATCATGGCTGCCTCCACCTCAGAAACATGGCTCTCTGACTGCAGAAAAACACAAACAAGTGAGATTTACAACAAAAAATTGCTGTGAACCAGCTGCAGGAGATTCTCAATGAGACTGAAAACATCTGCAAGTTCACACACGTCTGAAAATACAAAAACAGAAACAATTCATAGTCAGCAGAGGAATGTCATTCTGTTTATGACAACAGATATGCTATTTAGATTACTTTTTTATTCATAACCATAATTCTGTTGTTATACTAGAGCTGTTTGTGGTGGCAGAAAAATGAGGATGTGATTGTTTAGTTATTTTTACTTCAACACATTTCAGATTTTGTTTCTGCTTTTAGGCAATAAAAGGAAATTGGGACAAACATTTAATCTGTAGCTCTGTCAGAAAAATTGTGTTAAGTTATATAAACTAAACACCAATAATTAGTAATACTATTTATAAATCACATTACCTTTTCACTTAAGCTTACCGTTTCTAAAGTCATCTTATTTAATAATTATTTTGAGCTAATAATAGACTTTTTCATTTATATTTTTAGACTTTCCTGAATTTGTCCATTTGAATATTAATTAATACAATTAAAATGATTGAAGAACAGAATATCTGTTATTGGGTCAGCCTAAATAAAACAATATAATTAATAACAATATTACACATGTTAAAAGTTAGCATTTGTCAATAAAAACTATTTCTGAATATTAAAATTTATTTAATTGATAAATTATGCAGATATTAAGAATTATTCATTTAGTTTTGGTTTAAAAAAGTTAAAAGCAAGTATAAATGAGTGGCATGACACTTTAACTAGTGAAAAAACAGTCAAAATTATTTTCCAACAATCTGTGCAAAAATCTGTTTAAAAGAATGATTAATTTCATGTCCAAAAATCTCCCCCCCCAAAAAAACATCACTGAATTTCAGGCAATTAACAGCAAAATACATGCAATCAAGTTGAGTAAGATTATCATATCTACTAAAGTTTATTGATTTACAGTTTTTAGATGCACCTAAAATCAAATATTGAATGTTGGTTGGAATGCAGATTTTTTTACACTGTTACAAATGTTAAATTTCGATTTAAAGAATCAAAAGCTGAAGGGCATACCTTTGGGTTGAAGTATTTGTCGATGAGTTCCTGTCCGCACTCCTTCCTCTTCTCATCTGGAGTCACCTCGTACTCCGCCTGAAAACGTTTGCAATGAGTTTGGCATTTAGTGGTGCTGAAATAAAAGATGAGCATTCCAGCTTCAAGGATTTACATTTTTGCAGGATTAAATGAGTTTTTAAGGAAACATTTGCTCAAAAATACAGAACTACAGCACTAAATGAGGTCTGCAGAGCTCAGGATGTCCGATTATGTTCATGTGGTTTGTGTAATTGTGGTTCAGTCACAAACAAACTGAAAATTAGCCCAGTCCTCCTTAAATGCAACTTTGGCATACGGCTACATTTGGAAACATGCAAATGCAAAGGTTATGGCCAGAACATTTATTTGTTTAAAAGAAGAAAAAAAAGTAAATAATTGCATTAAAAAATGTTATGCGTAAAATCTACATAATTAATTAATAAAAATTAACCCGATAAAATCCAAGCCCAGTGGAAGTTGTTGGGTGACACATTTTCAGGCAGCACTTTTCATCTTTAAATCTTACATTTTTCATAATTTCACTTTGTACAATTTACATTTCTGGAATGACGACAGTAATATTTTGATCCACCTAAAGAACTTCTTACTTTTATGAAAACGTCTCCAAGAAATCAACCCGTCATATTTATGGAGAATTGGCATCCAAACTTTTTGTCACATGGACCAAAAATAAACATAAAAAATAAATAATCAAGCAAATAAAGTAGGTTTTTGTAGGAAGGGGATGCTATTCATTGTAGGTCTAAAACTTAAAACAGGTTTTGTACATTTGCTGTATTGAAAGAAAAACGTCAAGTTTTTAAATTTTTTGAGCTCGATTGAACAAATGTACTTACAGGATTTTGTCATATTTTAGCCACGTTTATTGGATTAAACACTGATTTGGTCTTTATTGGATAAAAGGGTTTCTACTGGTGCTGGATGTTATTGCTGAAAAACTGATCCAGATATAAGCTTTTCATGTCAGTTGATATTGATAAGTATGAATTAGTTTTAGTTTTAAATAGCTGAAATAACACCAAGCTGATGACATCACCTCTCCTGTTTTAGCCAAAGTTTTCTCTCCACACTGTTGTTTTTTTATTTTTAAGCAGTTATGAGACACAATTAACCTGAAACTGCTGCTGCGCAACTTACTCAACAGGTTGAGTAAGTTGAAAGAGTGAGTTACTAGGTAACCAAAAGAGTGGGTGAGTTAGTTCAGGACACCACGCTTGTTTAGCAGTCCGTGAAAGGTTGAGCTGTTACAGCCTTTCCTCTGCCTACATCCCCCAGAATGCAGTAAAGTCCTGAATAGGAGCTCAGAGAAATTGTTGAATATTCTATTGGTCATATCTATTGATATTAATTACATGTCTATTGCAATATATATTATTATGGATTTATTGTCCAGCCCTAGGTTCCACTTATTATAAAAGCTTGGTTATAAAAAGCCTCATAGTTTGTGTTGTATCTAACATGCTCCATTGTGAGAAAATTATGCCAGTAATTTTACCCCAATTACAAACAAAAAGTCTCCATGTGCATGAAGCACCTGTATTGGATGAGCCAAATTTGCATCATTCCTGGATTGACACAACCATACTGCCAGTTTTGTTCATCTTGATCGGTTTCCAAATATTTAGGATAAAATTTCTAATGTGCTGTGAATGTCATCGCCACAAACTTTTGATTTTCCTCCTCCACACATCAAAGGATCGTATCTCCTCTGTCGACCTGAAGTAAGATGAGCCTGAATGGAAACATCCAAAGTGCTTCCTCTCACTGGGAGTGCTAGTAAATGCATGCTAAGTGACAGCAGAGCCTGTTCAGATCCGACTCTGCCTCTCCATCTCGCCGTTCTCCTAGAGAAGAGCCTAGAAGCGGTTGGATGGGTAGAAATAATTGCCCGCTGGAAAGCTGCAAAGCCATTTGGACAAGTCAGTGAGTCAGAATGGAGCCGGCTGAAAGGGGGACTGATAAGGTCTTCATTAGCCGTTGCATGTTGTCAGACACGGTTCTGAAAAAAGCCTAGCTTCCTCTCATTTTTCTGTGACGTCAACAAAACCCCAAAGTAGCTGTGAAAACAATACTTTTCCATGAGAACCAGAACAAAAACCATCAAAGCAAAGACGTCAAAGTCCGTCCGAGTTAGAGTTGGGAATTAGAGGGAAAACTAAATGCATAGTTTGTTTCTGCAACATGGGAGGTATGGAACGCTGACTCACAGACACTGTTTGCTCCAAGAAGTGAAGAGTTCCTGTATTTCATTAAACACACATTAAACTCCACTTCCTGAGGCTCTCAGCAAGCTTTGAGTGCTTCATTCAGACATTTCAGGATAATTAAAGCTTCCTGCATCAAGGCAAACATGAGAACCAGGTTTTATTTTCAGCTGCGTACTGTTATATGTCCTTTAATAAAGTATAAAACAAGCACATTTTCTCAGAGTCACATTTCTGATGCTGGGTTCTACTTGTCTTTATGGATTACAATGACATATGTGTCATCTATTCATGCAGTGATACCTCTCTATGCCACTCATTGGGAAATTTAGTGAGCAAGACTTCACCTGGTATACAAAAACTTTTACAAATCGATCATTTTAAAACCTTTCTTTATGCCATTGCAAATGAAAATCTGCAAAGTTTGCCATTCTGCTCAGCCCCCTTCACTCAAATACCCTTAAATCACATCAAGCGCAACAACTGCCTTAATCTGCAACCTATTCAGCATCTAAGAGTCAAGCTGTCTTAATTCAATTTCAGTGTAAATAAAGATGTTAAATGTGACCAAGTCCCAAAACTGGGAAGCCATTTTTAATATTGTGCTTTTTTATTATTTGTAGAATTTGTCGATACTGAGACTCGACTACAATTCATGCACGTGTAGTTTTGTTTTATTTGTTCTAAAAAAAAATAAAATGCAGAAATAAATAGAGAAATCTGACATCTTGTACAGAAAAATATGTTTAGTTCAGTAACCCTGTACATAAAAGCCATAGTCAGCAAAATATAAAAATACCATAAAATGTAATAACATGTCTAACAATGTGATGTTAGGTATCACATTGTTAGACATACATGTCTAACAATGTAGTAACATTGTTAGACATATTACTACAGGTCTAACAATGTAATAAAATAATCTTTTCTCAGGAAAAGATTATTTTACATAAATTTTGCTAAATAAAATACATTTTATTTAGCTTCCAGCTGAGTATGACATCTTTTCTCAGGAAAAGATTATTTTATTAATTTGGACAAAAGGAACACAAGCTGGACACCAGGACACTCATTTCCTCCTCTTTTTAAATTCAGTAACAGAAACAGAGGATTTCAAAACCGATCTGACTCCAAATGCTTTGAAAACAATCAAAAAACATCCATTCAATACCATATATGGGAGTGGCTCAAATCTGATATTTTGGGGGGGTGAAAAATTGAAATTAGGCTGTTCAGACTACGGTAAAAAAAAGTATCATATCGGTCACATATAGGCAAAAAAAAAAGTCAGATTTGGGTTGTATGAACACAGCCTTTGAGACCCACAGATCCAAACTAACCCCGAAAGGTAACTGAGTCTTTTCTGTGGTGGCTCCTAGCTCTGGAACTTCCTGCCTTTGGAAAGCAGAGCTAATCAAACAGCAGAGTAATTAAAATATCTGCTAAAATCAAATACATTTTATTTAGCTTCCGGTTGAGTATGACATCAGTGTTTGTATTTAGCTAGTGTGTTGATCTTTTATCACATAATGGGCTTTGATTAACCGTAGTTGTTTTTAGATCAGTGATAGAAGTGAAGCCGACTTGACCTCAGCTGAAATACCAGTTAAACCTTAAAGGGTGAGTCTTCTAAGGAACAGGACAAATACAAACCAATCATACAAATGTCTCACCACAGCATCCAGGAACTTGACACAGCGTCTCAGCTCCGGTCGGGTATCGCAGAACTGTCTGAACAGTAACCGTCCGATGGGCTGCCGCTCACACAAGCTGCTGTAGTCTTTCTCTGCACAAACGCCAAAGGGATGAAGGTTACAAACGACTCGGGACACATCATACACACTAAACGTCAGAGTTTTTCACCAATATCTTGTTGAAAACATTAGATGGCTAGGATTTCTTGCTGTAGCAAAAATCCAACATAATCAATACAAAAATAAATGGAAAGCATTGTTGACACTCTCAAAGAGAAACTTTACGTTTCATGATTTTTCTAGAAATTTCTTTATGGTTGATAGTAGTTGCAGGTGGTATGAACTGGTTGTTGGTGAGCCTGTCACAACGAGGGATATCAGTTCATTGACTCAAACCCCAACACATTTTAAAACATAAACATATTTAGTCAGCAAAATGGTGATTCTGGCTCACTTTGTGTGTGCCTCTGTAAAAGTTTCTATTCAAACCATGTTTTCTCAACTGGACTGTCTCTCAAGGTGTTGATCAACAGTTTTCTTGGCTTTCTGAAGTTTCTTTAGATTTTTTTTTTTTTTTTTTTGGTTTACCTTGACTGATTTTAAGTCTTCTGTCCAGTTCTAGTAGATTTCAGACATGTTTTTCTACGACTTTTCTACGACTTTTGGACAAACTAGACTGCTGTGTGACATAAGAAGTGAAAGTTTTCAGACTAGACATGAAGGATGCTGTTTCTTTAATCCAAAAATACCAGATATTGGTTAGAACAAGAAATTACTGTGAGTTAGGGCTATTTTTAGATTCTGAGTTTCAAATGTAGTCAAACAGAGATGTGAATATCATATCTTAGTATAACCCATATGTTAGCCCATTTGTCCATTCATTTTTTCTGTGTCTGATATGTTTTCCCATTTCCTTCTCTACACAAATCCACACTGAAGCCTAAAAACAAAAAAATTATAAAAAGTTTCCATGACATTCATTTGAGTCTTCCTTTTTCCTCCTATGTTTTTTTTTCAAAATCATCCGATAAGCCATCATTTATTAAACTTAATAAGCATTCAATGTTCCTGTATGTAAGAGTGAAGGTGCATGCAAACATTATCACAGATCTATGCAAATCTATCACATCTGTTATACAGCAGATCCTATCTGAGTCCCGTTTCACCACAATGCTGATAACTTTACATATTGCAAGGTTGGTGGTTTGGATTATGCTAATTTTATTTTGCCCATTTGGGTGTCAGATAACAAGCATGTGAACCTCTGTTAAGGAACTTAATGCTCCCAAAATACCAGATGTCGATTTTGTAAAACCAATCAACTGGTTTTACAAAACCAATTATCAGTTTTTCCATTTGTTTTGCTATTTTTTTAATTTGGAAAAAACATTTTCTTGTGCTCCAACACCCTCAAAACAGCATGTTGGTTGATGTACTGCAAAGGTGAACTAGTTACTATTTCCTGTTTCAACCCAGAAAGGTTGACTGTCTTGCAACTTAAACACAAACTGGATGTCGACAGCTAAGCACACTGAAAATCTTATTGACAACAGTAACTCCTGTCGATGAATGATAATATCCCCCCTCATGAACTAAAATACTATCCTTTATTGGGTTTCAATTGTGTTTTTCTGATAAATTCCAGATTTTTTAAGTCTTTCTACATTTCAAATGAATGAAATTCCTCAGGATTTTGTGTTTGGACCAGCATGTTCTGCTCTTATTATTTACCTATGTGGAATGCACTATGTAGATGATACTCATCTAAGCTAATCCATAAAATAAACAAAGCTAATCACCAGATAAATTACAACAAATATTGACCGTCTTTTAGTCACTGGAGTACCTGGAATCCATTTGTCTCATAGATTTCTGTTTATTTTTCTAAACCCCTGGTTTCCGATTCCCGTCCTTTAGAGCCAGTGTTCTGGGTCTTTTAGATGAACCAAAACTGGTACAGCTGTTCTAAATGTAGTTATTGTTCATGCCTTTGGAAATCATAATAATGATCCACTAGATATGTGGACGTGCAGCAATAAGATTTTTTTTTTCTAATGAACATATGATACTCAACAACACTTATTAGTAAAGTAAAGATATAATCTGGAATACTAAATTGCTTAGCTATATCACCACTCCATCATACCACAAATCTAAACTAGAAGTTTGTTTCAGGTCTTTGGAGCTTGTTATGGGGTTCCACTAGGTTTTGTACTTTGCCACTACTTCACAAAATATCTAAAAAGGATCTGATAAGTCTTGTCAAGTCTTTTTAAATTTAGAGGACAAGCAAGGGGCAAAACATTTGAAAATGAAGGAAGAACTGCAACTAACTCTAAGGCAGACACAATGATTGACCTATAATCTCACACATCGTTTCATAGGAACTTTATTTTTGTTGTTGGAAGTCACATTGTTTGGGTTCATGTGTGTTTAACTAAACATCAAGGAGAAAAAGATTTGCATTTGAGATGCAAACAGATGCAAAGCAGCAAAATATATTTTACTCACAAATAAATGTTTCAGTGAGGACCATCCCTTCCCACAAATCAGCTTAAACATATCTCTGCAATCCATATCTCACAGCTCTAAGGAAAACCCAACAATAGGGAGAAAACCCCACTGCAATACTTTTTCCATATAATAAAATAAAGAAAACACTCAATTCTGTCAGGTTTATTTAATCTTTTAAACAAAACACACGCACCTGAATACAGGGTCTTTAAAATCCATCTATAATTTACAAATCAATAGGGAATCAATAATCTCAAATGCAATCTTAAAATGAAGCCCCATTATGAACATTATAAAGGAAAAGATTTACGTAATTAGTCTCACTGTTATGGATTGAGTACATGAGTTCTTTGGTGTTCTGTTTTTCATAACGTTGCATTTCTGGACCAGAGATGAGATTTCTTCAGTTTTTGTTCGTGTTATTTGTTGTGTTGGTTTCATTTTATGCAGTTCTCGTGTATCACATCTGTTCCATGAGTTGTTTTTGTTGGTTTTGATTTCTCGCGTCTGAACATAATGAGTTAATCATCACACCTGTTTCTTAACTAGTCATTTAGAACCTTTGGCTTTTCTTTGGTCATAGACTCAGTTTTGAGAATAGGTTTAGATGAATCTAGTCAATTCCTTCTTGATAACCAGTTTTTAATTTTTGTGTCTTCTTTTTATTTGTAAGACAAATACAGAAATGAGCGTCACCACTGCTGCTCATCTGAGCTCAGATGAGCGTTTAAAAAGGCCCCAGAAGGCTGGACTTCTGAATTGGCATTTTGATACATTTACCAGTTTTTCACACAATTGAAAGTTTCAGTTTTTGCTATTTTTATATCTTACATTTACATCTTAAAGTGTGATGCCACACAATCTAAAGTTAAACTCCAAGAAACATTTTACGTCATCCTATCCCAAGATTTGCTGCCAGAGATTTTAGTTCTTGTAAAATTTCAGCAACTCATAGTGAATTAAGTTACGAATAAGTTAAGAATGTCTGTTTGATTAAATACATCCACACACTAAGTGAAACATTATGTGATTAAATACACACAGACTGATACTAAGCCTTTATTTCTGTTACTTATAATGATCTTCCGCTTGCAGCTAATGAAAAACTGAAAATAGATTACATCAAATTGCACTAATTAAAACAGAAATGTCTGAATGTAAAGTATGTCCAATACCTGCTTATGTGTCCTTTTTTAAAAAACAATTTTTATTTAGTTTATTAGTTAAGTTTGATAATGTGAAATGTTGCCTACACCTGAAAATCGCTATAGCAATCAGCCACTCAGCATGTTTACTATGTCTTCTTCTTTCTTATAAAAAAATCCATCCCAGTTTCTATAAAACCTTCAAACATGCTCATTCCAAACTTCAATAATTAAAGTTCATTAAACCTTTAAAGACATACTTGCTGAGAAATGATTTTGAAACTGTTGTTTGAATTTTTTATCATGTTAAACTTTATGGAAGCAGTTCAGAATTTGTAATTCTTGTTTTTTATTGAATTATGCTGGATTCAAACTGGACCAATATAACTTTCTTGTCGATGACAATAAAATAACCTTAGATGCCAATGAAAAGGCTTGACGGTGGGTAAATGTTAGGCGTCTGCAACATCATTTCTCCATCTCTCCCTGATGCAGTCATTAAACAAAACTCAGCTGCAGCATCACTTTCATTTCTTTCCTGAAGCATCTACTGAGTCATTTCCCCTCAATGATCTTATAACTTGTGTTTATCCATATAAAGTCTTGTTTTCTCTCTCTCTGCTAACTGTTTTCTGCTCTAGTTGTCTTCATCCTCTTTGTTCTCCTCTCCTTACTCTAATTATCGATCATTTCTTCCGCCTACGTCCTGTTGCAAAGTGAGCTGAAAGGTCAACTAGAAAGGGAGCAAAGGCTAGAGAAAATGACAGTCTGAGAAGAACCAGGGAAATTAAACAGAAAGCCAAAAACTGCTGAATACATGAATGGTTAATCAGAAAATCTGTGCAACTCTAACATTTCTAGTTAATAGTCCACTTCACTCTAGATAATTCCATAAACTATGGTTTTCTTCCTGATAATTAGCTTCAGTATACATCATAAAGCTGCTCAGTCGGTCCCACATTAAATCCTCATGCATGAAATATGACATTCATTGGTTCTGGAATCTATCTGTTGGTGGTTTCTCAAAAGATCAGTGGAGGTGTGATGTTCACAAAAAGAAGCTCCAGAATTGGAAGAACCAACACAGAATTCAAACAAAGAGGCTGCTGCCCAGCACCTGTTGGCTCTGAGGGCCTCGTGGTCTCCACGGTGAATGATATGATGCCAGTTGTTTGAAATCAGATCAAGGCTTTTGCAGTTCCTCTCTTATGTAAATCAATTAGAAAATCTGCTGGGCACATAAAAGCTTTCTGCAGCTCAAATGGACCAAAGGACTGAACCTAACAGCTCTTAGGGGTGGAGTAGATTTTATTTTATTCACCTCAATGATCAAATGACCTGCAAACACCGACACGATGTTCATGTTTGAGTTTTCTCATTAAAAAGTTAAAACTTTGAAATTAAGGGAAATTTACTTATTTAATTAATTAACTAACCCTGGTTCACACCAGTCAGACGATTTTCAAAATGTGAGAGATGATAAGAAATCTTTGCTATAACAGGCTGGATCTTATGGTGTGTGGTGTCAAGCCACATGGCAATTACAACACAATACACACAATCCAGTTTCACTCACAAACGTTCAGCTGTTACACAGGAAATGTCTCAAAACCCCTAGAGACCAAACACGAGTTCAGACTAAACAAAAGTAGCAATGGTGATGGCTTGTGATAAATATTCAGCAAAAAATCTCCAACGTCCATCAGACTTTCTGGTGCACCATGGCAGTTGTTTTGTGTTCTGTATTTTGGATTCCCCTCCATGTCTCCGGATGGCTACACATCACATTCGACAGGCTGTGTTCTCATTGGTCCTCAGAACAACACACACACTGCAATATCGTCCAAGACAGTCCAACATGTTTAAATGCTGTTTAAGAAGAGAACCTAATACAATACATAGCAGGTCAGGATTTTTTGTAGTGGTGTTTGAAAATTGAACTGTACTTTGTTTTAATCCACTAAACCGTCCAGTTCACTAGAAATGGTTCCAGTCAAACAGTAAAATCTGTCATAGGGAAGTAGGTTAAAATGGAAGTAGTGTACAACGGCTGTGTACAGAAGTTGGGTGTATAGATAGGTCAAACCTGCTGACCAAGTAAGCTAATGTTTATGTTGGTATGCTAAGGCTAATGTCCACAGATTCTAATGGGATGGATTTTGAGCCTTCTTAAATTTTGCAGTAAAGCAGAGCAGTAAAATGCATACTCACTACATTAACATTTAGCCATTCTCTTCATTAAAAATGCAGAGCATAGATGGCTTATATACAAGGTTGGTCAAACTAGCTGACCGAGCAACCTGAACCTAATGTTTGAATTTTGGAGTTAATGTTCATGACTAAAAAATTGATTATTTTCCATTTTCTGTTTCTTTTAGTCTTGTTAAAATCACCAAATCACTATCTTAAAATTGTGTCACTTTACAGAGGTTTGTTTGCTGACCAAGCAGGCTGATGCTAATGTTTGCATGCTTAAGCTAATGTCCTCATGGTTGTAATTACTATATTTAAAAATGCTGAAGCACTGTACTCAATTTTATCACTCTGCCTAGTCGAGGTAGGCAGAGTGCTCAGAGGTTGTACTATACATTAGTCAGACTCGCTAGTGTTAATATTAGTATTCTGAAACTTAGTCCTCAACTAATGTCATTTTGAGTCTTGTTAAACTGGTACCACTGTTCTACATGTAGAGGGATCGTTCATGCTGTCATGCTAAAATTATTGCCCTCAACAAATCAGGTGATTCTCAGCCTATCATATGGGCTAGGATTAGTAGATTTAGTGAGTTTGGTCTTTTGTGATTGATGTCTAACTGTGGAATAATTGTGGGGTTTTTTTAAGTTAATTTTGATTAATAAAGTGCTATCCATGTACATTTATGTTAATAATGTTATTGTTTGAGATAATTAGGAACCATTAACAGTCAAACTCTGATTCACAGCCATCATTGACATCCACTTAGTTCTAACTCCCAAAAGCAAATAAAGTTCCATTCTTTCCTTCAAGACAAAAGACCATTTTCAACTTGAGAAGAAAGAGAAAGCTACTAAGGGCAAATGTCACAAGACTTCTGCATGAAATCTCAACCAATTTCATTTCAATTTGCACCCAAAAGAGACTCAAATGCACCAAGAAGAAAGATTCCACTTTTACAAGAATGCATTTGTCCAAATTTGTTGTAAATGACTGTGTAAAGGCTTCAGGACAGGACAGACTTTTCAAGGGGTTTAGGATGTTTAATTTTCATTAGGCAATAACAAAACGCCAAGCTTATCACATGCAAATTGAGTTAAAGTGCTCCACTTGATGCGATTTGTGACTGAATGAATAAATAAATGACTGGCCAAGAAAATCCACAATACCAGATTTTCTTTTCTTGGTCTAAACTCTCATCATTTCTAAAATAAAGGGTAAATAATAACCTACTACCATTGTTTTGTTTTGCTTCTTTAATAAAAACATTTGACAATTTAACAGAAATTTCAGACTGAAAAAGGTAAATTCACATAAAATTTGGTTTTGACTAAATAATGAAATTTATATAAGTAAATATATAAACATTGTTAGAAAAATCTTGTATAGCCCAGCTCAATTTATTGTCAGATGTTTTATCCGCCATGTTTGTTTTGAAATAGTGTAGACAGAATCAGCCAGTGAATGAACTCTGCTAACTGCTGCAGACTGAAGAGGTGGAACTCTCTTACCTCAACATTTGGTCAACAATTTCAGAAAAAGAAAACACATCTAAGTAATAAAAATGTATATCCATGTTGTCAGTCATGATGGTGATTTGTGGCAGTCCTGGAGTTTTAAAACCTGCAACCTGCAAGATTTTAGCTGCTATGGTTGTTTGTGTTACTTTACCCTTTGGTTATTTTAAGTCAAAACAGTTTGTCTTTGTTTGGTTTTTGCCCCTAACTTTTCCCCTCAGGTTACCGTTAGCTATAACTCAGGAAGGCCCTCAGGAAGTAGCGAGACCGGCAAATCTTTGATCGAACTTACCCTTTAACATTTTTCATAACACTCTCTCTCTTAGTTTCGGTAGTAGAATTATTGTTTGTTTTATTGTCTTCATGCACGTCTGACTTAGTAAATCAGAAGAAACTGGATCTTATGAAACAGGTAGTTTCACACGTGCAGTGAATTTCCTGCACAGGTTTTGAATCTCAGAGCAAAATCTGGCTTTCTCTCATTTTCTGTCACTATAAACAAAATCAACCCCATGTTTTGACACAAGATAACCAAATTACATTCTGAAGCAACTAAAGATCTGTTTTCATAAAGTTACAGTCCTGTTTTTGTTTTTTTAGAAATGTGGCTGAAGTTCCCAGTTTAAACTTAGTTTAAAGTCTGAGCCACAGGATGTTTCTTAACAAAGGAAGAAAATCTGTGGCACACCAGGAACAAGATATCATTGTACAACAAACAGAAGTAGGCTATTGCTTTTAGGCCGATATGTTTTAATCTATGGTTGCAAGATGATGGCGGAAAAGGACAAGTTGTTTCTGATTAACAAAAAGA
The DNA here is from genome assembly GCF_002775205.1 of Xiphophorus maculatus. Classification (NCBI taxonomy): domain Eukaryota; kingdom Metazoa; phylum Chordata; class Actinopteri; order Cyprinodontiformes; family Poeciliidae; genus Xiphophorus; species Xiphophorus maculatus. Next base: position 9,528,293 of record NC_036453.1, read on the forward strand.
ACTCATCTTTCTGCAAATCTATCTGGTTCTTGTTGCATTTAAAATATTGACAGCTTCTGGTAATTCACTTGTGCACAACCTTTTCGTATGAAAGATTGGTTTCTATCTCTGAGACAAGTCATTCGAAAATCCGTTTATCTTTCGGGTTTTTTTTTTTTCTTTCACAGCTACAACTTCCTGCCTGTGTGGGAACGAGTTCAAGTTAACTCATTCAAATTAGAGCTTGCAGCATATTAATATAAACCTTCTGGAGGAAAAGCTACAAAGAGATTTTTTCAGCTTATTTTATTTTTTTTTATTAATATTTTGTTTTCCTCAACTAAATAGAACAATTTTTTTTAAAACTTGACAGTTTCTCAGTGATTTTGACTATGTTCATGTCAGAATGAAGCTAAGACCCTGTTTACTGTATGTAAGGGTATCTAATATGTAACAAAAGCTCCTGCTTTTTGGTTACAGACCTTTATTGAAGTTCTTTATTAGTGTAGAAGTTGAACAAGTACAGTACAGAAAATAATCTTTTCTCCCAGATTTAATTGAACTATTGTCTATCTGTCGCCACAGTACTCCTTGAGGCAAACCAGTTTTATCACAGGTCATAATCTGCCTTGCCTTCCTGCCTCTTCTTCCTCCCAACAATAAGGCCAGTGTGTTTGCTCTGTTGCTATGTATGGATACATACAGCAAACCAAATTAAACCCCAAAGCTAGGAAAAGAAAATGAATTGGAACTCTCCTGTGATGGGCGTCACGGTTCACACCATACTAACATCACATGTTCTTTAGGAGAGGTAACAACACAACATGGGGCAAATATTCCCATATATACTGTTTGGAATAACATGTTAGAGATAAACCTCAATGAACAAGAGCATAATCTAACAAGGTAGAAGTAAATCTAAAAATGCTGGTTAATAATTTTTTGAACACTGACTAAATAATCTAAATGAAAATGATTGTAAAGACTCTGTTTCCACCTCATTTTTACAGCTAACACAGTTCAAGCATAATTAAAGCAATAAATCTCTTCAGAACGAGGTTAAAAATAAAAACAGAGGAACAAGGCCATCAGTATGTGGTATACAAGTTTATCACTGGAACTGTTTAAATAAATGTGAACTGGAGACAGAAATAGAGAAACAAGTGACCCTGATGATGTTTGTTTCTTCAAAAAACAGCCCAAGGATCTCAAACCAACAGCTTCCTCAGAAGAAACTCAATCCTCTCTTTGTTTTACCAACAACAAACCTCCTGAACATAAAAACCAAATTCCAGAGAGAAGGGGTAAAACCAGCTTCTGGTGCCACTGACTTACCATATAAGACATAAATTCAAACACAAACCAAGTGAGGCTTTTCAGCTTTGGAACACAAAAAACACAGAATATTTTTTCTGTTTTTTATTTTCCTCACTCCTGGTTTTCATGGGGTTTTGTCCTGGATAAAGCTAAATTATTTTGGATCAATGTTATTTGGTTCTATCATTCACCACTTAGTAAAAACCTCATTCTGAACTTTTCACTGCTGCTCTAGTTACTACTACATGTAATAGACTACTGCTACCACATTCAGAGGCTCAGAGGAACAATAGTTATTTGGAATGAGTGTTTACTGTAGGAACATCTAGTGGTATGACTATATGCAGTTCCTTAAAACTACCAAAAAAAAGAAATGGTCCCATACATGTTTCTGCACTGGAATATAAGAATAAAATTATTTTGGATAGTTGTTTGTGGCTAAAACACATTTATTTTAAGAGGTAAATATTTTGATCAATATCACAAACTGTGACAAAATGTGTTATTGTTTGAAGATTAGGCTAACTAAAATGCTCCAAGATATACCTTATCCTGCATGTCAATGCAATCTTATGTCAGCAGGTGGAAGAATTTCAGTGCTTAGTGTGATTTACTCCAAACTTTAACAGAGGACGACCACTCACTGTGATTCCAAATTATTTTCGGAAAACTAAGATATCTCAACATGTTTTTGTAGATCATAACTAAAATATTTTAAAGAAAATGCAGTTTGAGAAGCTGAAGTACCAACTGGACATGTGTTTGAGGGGCCAAGACAGTTCCTCCTGTTTTTCGGTATTCCACATTGCAGAATTTCACTCAAAATCAACAAATGCCTACATTTTGTCGCGCTATTTCTTTCTTCTGCTACACTGCTGCTTGATGTCAACTCATGGTGTGTGATCAAGATGGTGAGTAACGAAAAGGCTCTTGTTAACTTGAGGAGCTATTAGCTTGAGACAGAGTAGCTGTTAGCTTCAGTGAAGCCTTTAGTTTTAGGAGTCGCTGGTTGGACCCTGGGTAGCAGTTAGTTTAAAAGCCATTAGCTGGACTGTAAAAAGCAGCTATCCTGAATAGCTAAGATGGTTAGCCAGTTACATGCAGTAACCGGCTTTTTTGTATGTTATAGAGAAAGCAACTTTGCAAAGGCAGCAGTCTGCTTCCTCTTTCTGCTCTGCCCACAATTTCCTCTGTGGTATCTTTTAAAGACGTTTTTCTTGTCTTAACGTATGAATTCAGTGTCGTTATGCAGATAGACACCGAATGGGGCAAAAGTTGGCACAGAAGCAGCTTGTTGAGGACCAGTTTTTAGCTGAAACCTCTATGTCGAAGCTAAAATCCTAATTTCTGTCTGTCAAAGTTTGGCCTTGATAACTGATGACTCAGTTCCTCTAAGACTGAACTGCTTTCAAGCTTGATTTGAGTTTATCCCTGACAGACTCATAAAGCAGAGCTGCCTGTAAAGTAGTAACACCTCAAGAATGTTGCTCCTATTTTGTCACATTGCAACCACAAAGTTTAACCTAATTTACTGAGATTTTGTGTGACTGACCAACACAGGGAAGTCAATGACTGTAAAGCGGAAGGACAATAATGCATATTTTTGAGTTGTCCTATTTAACACCACATGTGGATGAGTCATAAATTAGTTTTTTTGTGGGGATGAAAATATCTGAATATCTGTTCAGACTGCCATGAAAAAGTCAGATATAGGTTGAACATGGGCAAAAAATCTGATTGATCACATTTGGTTGCTCTGTGAACGTAGATTAACACAAAAGTTTTTTTATCCAGAAGGAATTTGGATGTAATTACATAAAATTTGGAGAATCTAGAACCACTACTAGGGGTCCCATGTTGTGGCATTATGTGTGGAGAAATTGAGTTATCTGGCAGTAACCAAAGCAACCAACAGTCAACAAGAACAATGTGGAACACCACAACCTGGTATTGTTTTCTATTGTGTTGGCAAGCAATTCTGTCTACTGAGACTTCACTGACTGTTTTGACTGTTTTGACTGACTGTTGGATATTTTGGTACAGTAGGCCTGTCTTGGATCTGATAAAAGGTCATTTTCAGGTCAACCATTTTCAAGTTGGTTTTAGAGGCATTTGACTCAACTGGCACATAAAGAGGACAGAGATGAAGAGCCCTGCAGGGTAAGATGCAGACAGGGAAGACCAGGCCCGCTTTACCTGTGGTCTGTCGCAACTCCTCGCACAAACTTATGTGGGGGAACTGCAGCATCTGCTTCCATTTCTTGCTTTTTCCTTTTCTGTTGCCGCCACCTCCTAAGAAGAAAAAATAAACAAAACATAAAAATGGTTATTTTTTCACTGAACACAATGAAAATGATGAAAATGGAGACAAAAGCACACTTTCACTTCTAAGCTTCCCACCAAGCACTAATATTTAAGTTAAAGTGAAGCATCCTTGTAGCTCAGGCATTAAATTTAATTTCCAAAGCACAATACTGTGATAAAGATATGAATTCGTAGCTTTTAAAAAAAAAATGCAATCTTTAATAAATGCTAGGTTGACAGAAAAAGGTGTTTTTTTATCTTTTGGTTGATAGCTTTTAGGTCACAAGATCAATTGTTACTTTCAGGCTTCTGGTGCGTCTTAGCTTGTGACGAGGTTTGAACTGTGGTAGCCCTCCAGGCGATGAATGGCCTGAAACACGGTGGGAACCAGAGAAGACAGAGGAAGTTCCTGTCCTTTCTGCGTTGATGTTCTGCCTGTGACTCGTTTAACAGCGTTTCTGGTGCAAGTTCACTCACCACAAAGCAAGAAGCGGGACATGAGCTGACACGACGCTCGCTGTGCTACTTCAGTTTTGAGAGGGTTTCAAGTCTCTGCAGGCTCATTTTGTTTTGGTGAGATTAAAAGGAAGCAGCCAGGATTTTACATTTTAAGGCTCTTCTAGTTTCATTCTTTCTCTGTCTTATTTTCAACTAAAATTACAACTTTTCTTAAGGGATAGAAAGACAATAATCATCCATGTTCACAGTTGTTTTGTTAACAGTATTACATATCAACCCTGTTCTCATAGAGAAATATTACAATTAAGTTGTAATATGTACATGGGGCTACACAGTAGATCTATAAATATCAACATGTTTTCAACCTGATGAAAAGAACATAAGAAGCTTGGGGGAGTACAACTTTCATTTGAAGTGCCGTTCTTTTTTTCTACAGCTTACGATGACCAATAAATACCCCCTCTGACGTTAAAATTGAAGAAACATTTTGATGAAACTAAAAACCCAAACTGCCATCCATACAAGGGTAGTAGATTCATGTCTGCAGGGTTCAAGACTTAACATGAATTTGTTTTCCCACATTATTGTCCCTTCAGTCTACTTATACCTCCAATTCTAACCACAACCCACAAAAATAACAGAAAATTGTTTCACTTTCTGGAGTGAGTTTTAGTTTTCCTGTTTCTACTAGAAGTTAGCTCACTGATTTCATTAGCTGCATTTCCATTGACCATAAGATGATGTTATTAGATAATAGTAAAACAAATACTTATTCATAGTACATGTCTTCTTTTCTACTGTCGTTTACAAATCTTTCTTCCTGTTCACACTTACTTTGGACCAAAAAGTCATGGTCCAGAACCTTGTGTGCAAAGTATGTATTGATAGCATAAAGTTGTTTTGCAGCAGCAACTTCAATGTGTGTTTATTTCAGCACTTCTCTGATGTGGAGAGAAATCAACGCAACGCTCCAGGATTTGGGTATTCAAATACTACAAAGCAGCTGCTGTGCTTAAGAAAATCAATTATTGTCATAGATACACTGCAAACAAGATGTTTGGTGCCTGTGTCCAGGAAACAGAAGATAATATCAGTCACAGATAAGCTGATTGATGAATAATGCCTGTTGTGTGCTCAAGTGACGATGTGAAGACAAACGGGGGGCAAAGCCAGCTTGGCATGAAGACTGAGATCAGCCACAGAAACTAAGTTTCACATAAGTTTCAAAAATAATAATTGGAGTTGTAGTTGTCTGCTCGATCAGTATTATATCAATATTATTAACTACAGGGACGATATGGCTAAACAATTACGAAACGAATGGTTTGCAAAACCCAAACTCTGCAGGTTTAAGTTAACTCATGCAGTCACTGCCTTTCATGCTTTTGTAATGTTTCCTTGCTGCCACACTCTAATAAATGGGTGAATAACAGACTTCTCGTTTTCATGCTGAGAAGGCATTGAAAACATAAAGACACACTTCATTTCAAACTCTTCTAACACTCATAATAATAGATTCCTTCAATTGGAATTTGATTTATTAAGGTCAAGGTTATTTAATATAATATTTGCTGTGAAATGGCACTCTATAAATAAACTGAAATGAGTCTAATTTAATAGATTTGTCCTTTTTTACTACCACGGGGTAGCAGAACACTTGTTTAACATCACAGTCATAGTGGTGTGATCTAACATATATTATTTGTAGAAATTGCATACCTTAACGCGACACACAGATAAGAAATTTTGAGCCGGTATCAATGTTTGATATATTGCCATTATGCCAGTTATTTACCAATATTACATATATTTTCCTACACAAACGGCAACATGATTGAAATAAACATTGATTGTTAATATCAACCCAGATTGACTTATCAGAACAATACTGGTAAGTTAGGAAATGACTGATGCTGATGTCGATGCCGATATATTGTCTTCTTGTCCCACAGTGTTAAAGATAACCAAAGAGATTGTACTGGCAATTAAGATGGATAACTATGATCATAAAGGAATAGAAAATACGGACATTTTGGGTCTAATTTTCCCCTAACAAGTTTTGTTTTTCTCTGTGCTTGAAAAAAGTAGCAACTTGCAGATGTAATGAAATGTTAGTTTGAACAGGTTACCATGGTACAGCATTTAGTTAGTTAACCATGTAAGACTATACACAGTGATCACCAAATGAAAAAAAAAAGTATTTTCTGATTGTCCATCAAAAACAAAAAGCAGAAACTATCAAACAGCAACAAGTGTTGCAAATAGCTTTAGTTTGGACCCTAAATCTACACAAAGGAGGTTCTTTGAAGATGTTCTGTTTTGAGAGAAAATACAAGAGCTGCCAATAACAACCTAGCAGCTAATGGTAAGTTGGTAAATGTCTAGGTTGATGGTTTAGCTGGTTAGTAGCTCATCTACGAATATACAATTACCTGCAACTCAATAAAATTGCTAAAAACTACCTATTTGAAGACTACCTATAGTAATTAATATGCACAGTAGAAACTAAGCTAAGCACTAGCGCAGAAGCTAACATCAACAGTCTCCCATATCTCCTTTCTTGGAGGTTCAGTCAATAGTGCCCCAAATAGAATAGGCAGACTTTCTGCAAATAATTTGGAGATGTATCTCATTAAAAATATTGGCAAATAGTGAACCACAAATAGGTAGGGCTCCACTGTATGTTACAAGGTACATCACACTTTATCTGAATGATGTAGTTTTTATTTCGTATAGTTTTTACAAATTGTGTTCCTCAAGTCTGAAGAATGGGAACATATGTGGAAAATGTCTCTACCAATGTCCTGTCTGATCTGCTGTGTATGGAGGCTACTAGTTCCAAAAAATCCATTAAAAAAGAAAAAAATAAATGCCCTCTGCCCTAATTTATGTTGCACTGTCTTGTTTTGTGTTTTTCTTTAATAGCTATAACTTCATATGGATGGAAATAGTAGTAAAGTTTTGATTTTACTGCAAAAAAAAAAAGAAACTCATTCAGAACTCAACTAGAAGACAGACCGTTTATGTTTGCACACTCTTCTGCACGTTAGGGAGATTTGACAGGAAACTCAAAGTCATATAGGCGCGGTAGACAATGTGGGAAAAAGTAAACATCATTTTGCTGAATAAACTTTACATTGAGAGAAGAAACTATGCCAGATCTAAAAGGTAATGCTCATTTTTTTTGACATGGTGAGTGTTTGGCACCAACAAACTGTTTAGTTTCCTCCACTGCTCAAGTTGAAGCTCGCTGTGGCGTTTTAAGGTGTAGAAAGTTGACTTTTCACAGTTTGGATAGTTTTTAGTGGGACCGTATCACATTTTTTTAGGGGGTTTTATATATATATTTTTTTTTACATTTACATTTTTCTTATTATTATTTGTCCTTTATTTAAGCAAGTTGTCTCGTTGAGATTCAAGACCTCATTTACAAGAGAGCTGTTTTCATAAAATAAAAATAAATTAACAAAAATAAAATAAAATGTAAAACTTACTAAAATAAAAATTAGAAAAAGAAACAATGTAAGAAAATGTGCTAACTCCTTTTTTGTAGCAGTTTATTTTAAGACCCAATATATTTCTAATCTTAAGTTTCCTACAGCAGACAAAAATGCATAACCTTTTCTTTATTATATGGTTATTTAGGAAATTATATTTAGCTGTACCAATGACCAAACTTGCTTTTTAGATTGAAAGTTGTTGACCACTGGTCTTTGAGGAAAATGTTTGCATACTTTTGAGTCCTATGGTTGATTTTGTAAATAACCATAGGCTTTATCTACATTCTTCTTTCCATTGTTTGTTCAATTATAGTTGCACCCTATAAATGTAAGGTAAAACAGTTTCACCCTGGACTTATCCCATCAGGATACAAACCCAACTGATTCTTATACAAGATCTTTATTACATATTCCCATTTCTAACATGTGACTGTACTTATACTTTATACAAAAATAGACCCCTTTTTTTTAACCAAAACTAAAATACTTGAGGATTGTGCTTAACCATCAAACATCTGCAGCCGTTATCTAATGCTTTTAAGTGTTTTCTTGCCCTGATATTGAAAGCTTTCACAGCCAGAGAGCAGAAATGTGAGTAACCAGAAATCATGAAGCGTGATACGAACCCTGAAGGCGTTGAAGTTTTCAGTTGTGGCTTCATGTGTGTCTTCCTGTGAGCCTTCGCAACAGAGGTTTTCTTTGTGTCTGTGGTCTCAGTTCAACGTGATACATTATCTAAAAAATTGCTGGCAGTAGGACGCTTTTCTTTTTTAAAGTCAATCTCATTTAAGAGGATGTGGTCGGCAGCATGGTAGACAGTAGAAAGTACAACACTGTCAAGACCTCTCCAGTCCATAACTTTTCGAGTTCAACAAATACAAATGTGTTTTTGGTGTCTAATAATAACTTTCCTTTGAAATAGGAAATGGGAACCCCGTAACTTTCTCTGTAAACACTTCCTCCAACTGTTTGTTTGGGCAAAAGCCTCCAGGAAATGAATACTATTTTATGCAGAGATGGCAAAAATGCAATGATTGTACGATTTCACAATGAATAAAGATGGTGAGTGTTCAAAAGCTGTAAACGAGAAGGTGCCTTGTTTGGAAATAGTAGGAAACAGGAGGTATAACTCGCACGCATTTTAGATAACTCAAAACGTTTTGAACGTTTGCGGTCGTTCTGGGTCAAATCAGTTACTCATAGCCCCATTTCGTACCCAAGCATTACCATTTTGTTCCTTCTTACTTCCATTTTGTGCCTAAGTAAATTCATATTGTTATTGGTATATTTTGGAAATAAATAGAATATTTTTCACCTATAGTTTATGCCTTGTACCCTATTATTTTCTCCCGAGATACAACCAAAATAGCTCTTAGTGGCTTCTTCCTGCTAAGTTGTATTTATTTAACCAAATTTTCTTGCAGTAAAATATGAGTAGAAAGTAGAATGTCACATAAATCACAATTTGTCAGGTACAAAATGGTGAAATTGCCACCAAACGTACTAAAATGTTCTGTATGGTATATAAAAACAACTTTTCATGTATCTTTGAGCTGTTGTTCAAGTGTAATATATGCATTCTTATCAAATTGAATAAAAAGGCATGCAAATGATGTGTATAAGACATGAAAAGTCAAAGGTTTTTGGTCCTCCTTGCTTTCCATAGACTCTGTAGGCAGTATGAATTGATGCATAGTCAGTTTGAAACTTCCAGTAGCAGAATGCTACATTTCATATCAGCAAAGTTAGATGAAGAACTGTCATTTCATACCCTTGTTGTTTTGGCAAAGTAGTGAAATGACCAACGTTTGCTACAAAGAGTCTATGTGAGCAACACATTGAAGACATGAAAAGACAAGTTTTGAGTTGACCTGGCTTCCCATAGTCCTCTATTTGGGTACTAATTGATGCCGGTAGGAAACGTCATGAGAAAAATAGCTATTCAACTTACTTGGTTGAATACCAAAAGAGTCAGGCATCTTTGAGTCTGTGGAGATGAAAAACTGCAACTGAACAAACATAATGATCAGAAACCTTTAGAACCATTTTCTTTCACTTGCCTTTCATTGGCATCTGAACAGTCAATATTTACAGTTCTGTAGTGACAAATGATGTTTTTACAAACTTTGAAGCTAATATGTTTGCGCTTACAGCTGTGCAGACTGACCAGATGGCAGGTTAATTCATTAGAAAGAGTTTTATGAACCTGAAAAGTTTACTTTATGACAAAAAATATATATTTTCACTGTTTATCCAAATGGCTTTGCTAATTTTATGTCAGCGGAGTGACATCATCAGTTCAGCAGAAATCAGTCATGTCTGAATTGCTGGTCATTATAAAATAGGGACAGACTTGCATACAGTGGATTCCATGAATTTATGGATTTTTCTGCACAAAGTAAATGCAAATTATTTGCAGAAAATGCGTCTATTTTTGGATTTTTTTTTTTGTAGAGGACATCTAAAATAATCTAAAGAAAACGTTATTAGATTTTAGCAGTTGGAGGATATCTCTTTTGACTTTGGTAAAAGACTACGAGCCATTTCTAGACTCATGCATTTGTTTTGTTTGCAGTTACCCAGAATGTAGTAAACTTCCTGCTTTTGCAGCAGCTTCCGGTCTGCTTGGCATCCACACATGCAGTCAAACTGCACCAGAGTTCACTTCAACCGAATTCAGACCTAGGTTTTTTTATTCGGTCCGTGTCAGACTTTGATTGTGCATTCACACCTCTCCAAATGAACTGGACTTTCTAGGCAAACAAACTGGAGTTTATCCGAAGGGTTTTTCCGGCGCTAGTGGCTCGTATTTTTTTGTGACAGTAAGCAGACAGGAAAGAGGGCGAGGAGGGGGGAGGACATGCGGCAAAGGTCACCGGAACCAGGAGTCAAACCAGCAACGTCCGTGTCAAGGACTAAGGCCTCCAAATGTGGGGCGTGCTAACCCCCTCCTCCCACAGTCCAAAAACATGACTGTCAGGTTAATTGGTCTCTCTAAATTCTCCCTAGGTGTGTGTGTGTGTGCATGGTTGTTTGTCATGTATGTCTCTGTGTTGCCTTGCGACAGACTGGCGACCTGTCCAGGGTGACCCCGCCTCTCGCCCAGAACGTAGCTGGAGATAGACACCAACACCCCTCCCGACCCCATTAGGGACAAAGGGTGAACAGAAAATGGATGGATGGATGGATGGATGGATGGATGGATGGATGGATGGATGGATGGATGGATGGATGGATGGATGGATGGATGGATGGATGGATGGACGGACGGACAAACTGGAGTTTGATTTAAATGAACTAAACAGGGTTGGTGTGAATGCAACCTAAACCTATAGCTGAAAGAACAGTTCAACTGGATCATCAAGAGAGTCAAGGTGAAGAAGGCTTCAGGATGTCCAACAGTATCCAGCAAACTGCAGAATCATCAGTGGTGCATCTGTAAACAACCTGAGACAACGACTTTTGGACAAGAAAAGTGTCAAAAACAGACAACGTCTTCAGGATTCAAAAAATTGAGCTCAAAAAACAGGTGAAAAGTTATTGTCTCTGATGAATCCTCCTTCTGACTATGTCCGGAGAATAGATGGGAGCTACCATGACGACTCAAGTGTGGAGCTGCCTTAGCTTCCTGCCCAAAAACACAGCTATGAATACAGATTATTCAAAGAATCATCAAGAATCATAAAGAATCATCCTCCAGGGACAATTTCTTCCAACAATCCAGGGACGATTTGGTAAAAATTGCTATATTTTTAGCATAATTGAGCACAAGGTGAAGGTCTTAACAAAGTGGCACAAAGATGAGAACCGTGTCTGGGAGAAAGAAAACAAAAGGCACTGGGTAGTTTTCAGGCCAGACAAACTGACTTTCAGCCTCATTAAAAAGGACAGAAGCTCTGTTTTTGCCTCCTGTTTTGCCCTTCATGTTCGCGTGCTTCATCAAACCGCTGAGCCCATTTCCCTTTTTCCATGTCACACAAGAAACATTCCCACATTTGCAATCTGCTGCTGTAAAGAGTAAAAATCTTTGCAACAGTTTTCTTCCTGTCACTGTACTTCCTGTGTGGTTTCTGCATTATACAAGAAGGTCAACGGTGCCTCTTTAGAGACAAAAAAAACAACAAAACAAACAGCTGATTAACTGAGCAGTGTTTAAATTTCATAAATAAGGATGGATGGAGTCATTTTGAAACTGGATTAAGTAACAGTTATTGCCTTTTGCACTCGACGATGGCAGTACAGACCCTAAAAAGAAGCATTTGCATTTTATTTGCATTTAGTGTTTGGTTCCTTGTTGTGAGGTCTATAATATTTAACACCTTATAAAAAGACCATATTTATAAGGTGTTTTTATAAGTCAGTCCATAGTGGTGGAAAGGAGGTAACTTACAGTATAGACCAATCCACTGAAACTTTATTGTGTTTTGGTCCAATTTATTAATCTATTTGGACCGTCAGTCTTTTGTCATACATTTTAGTGAGCACTGACTGTGTTTATGACTGAAATAAGGAATTTGAAACAAAATATATTTATTCAATTTTAATAATTTTTTTTTTTTTTTTCAGAAAAACTAAGTAAAACTTAGATCAATCGTTTTTTCTTGGCCCTTCAGGATGAATTACAAGCAAAACCTGCTCCCATTATCTCTGTGTTTTCTTTCTTGCAGAAAATACTCCAGGGTCAGAGATTCTACTTAGCTTTGTTTCTTTTAAAAACATCTATAGTTATTGCTGGGACTAAATTAATTTTCTTTTGTTGTTGTTGTTTGTCATTGAAAGTAACCTTGGCCCAGTCCTTCTCCTTAGTTTTGTTTATTATAAAAACATTTGTAGATCTTTTGCTGGTACTAAATTAGTATGTTCTTGTTTTGTTTTGGTGATAGAAAGCATCTCTGCACCAGTGCTTCTCTTTAGAAGTTTCAAAAAAACGATAGAGTCTATAAGTGCTAAATTAGTATATTTTCTTTTTTTTTCAAATAGAAAGTACCACTGGCCAGTGTGTATCTTTACTTCTCTTTCTTAAATAGTTATGAAGCTATTGCTGGTACAAATTTTGTACGTACATTCTTTTTGCTTTTGTCATAGAAGGTACCTATAGTTTAGTGCTTCTCTTTATTTGTCTCTTTCTTTTAAAAAACATTGATGGAGATATTACTGTTACTAAATTAGTGAATCTTTGTTTTTTGTCATAGAAAGTACCCCTGGCCCTGCGCTTCTCTTTTTACTGACTCGTTCTTGAAAGAAGTTGTTGATGGAGTAATTTGTGTGTTTCTATGAAAGTATCCATTGCTCAGGGTTTGTGTGCGCTTGCTGCACCTCCTTTCTAAAGGGAGTCATTGATGAAGCCATTAGGGTTTTTCCCTCTTTATTACAGAACATGCTCTGGCCCTGTTCTATTTATCTGTACATCCTAGTTGCTTTTCCTCAGTTTTGTTAATTTATTATCTTCCATAATCTTATATCTTTCTTCAGATGTAAGATGTTCAAAAGGAAAAACAGCTTAAAATTAAACTAAACAATTAGCTTTTGGAGTCACTGTGAAAACATCTAAATCAGAAAACGTTTCAACTCAACACTTGAGTCGGCTGGTGCTGAGCATCCATTACTGGGAAAAATTGAGAGAAAAAGGAAATGCATCAAGAGGAAATTACACGCTAACAGAATTACAGGAAAGTATTTAAAGGTCACAAACAATGTTGTCTTCATAATGTTGGCCACATTATTATTACATTTTCTTAACTCAAGTAGCTAGAAAATAAATCACTCTATGAGGAGACAAAGATAACAGAAGCATCCAAACCACAAAAATACTCCAGAGTTAGAAAGACCAGATTTGAAATTGCTGAGCAGTTGTCGGTCCAGTGAAACTACAACAGGATCAACCTGAACTGCAACTGAATAATGTCTTTGAGGAAAAGGAATCAAACAAAACGTGAACAATGGATCATGCTTCAGTAGATCATGTTCTGAATCCCAGGTTTTTGGCTGATAGATCCATGGAAATCACCCTGTTAGAAGCTGAAATATTATTTGTCTGTAAAACTTGTTCAGGTTCTGACCAAAACAGTGACAATGAAGAACAATGCAGCTGAAGCGCTTATTTCACAGAACAGTCTGATTCTGCTTCAGAGATCAGCTGTTCTGGTATCTGAAGCTGAACTGTTCATGACAACAACAACTTCATTGAGCTTTAAAATCAGAGGGTTCATCCTTTAATAGACTAAAGCATGCTAATATATGGGAGTAGATTCTACAAACTGAACAACTTGCCTTTACATCACAAACTGCACTCACACTCAAGAGGTCTGGTGAAACTCAGGGATGCTTAAAGGAGGTCAGAGGTCACAGGGACCAATATTCTGTCTGTTTAAAGAACTAAACAGACACGAACTGTGTTGCTCATTTTCCTCTAACCAACCTAGAGACTGCATTGCAATAAATTAGGAAATAACTCAAAAGTTGATTTAACTAATATAAATTCTTCAGACACATCATAATGTTTTGAGTGTTTATTTCTATTAATTGTGAAGCATTGCTAATGAAAACCTGAAATTAAGCTTCTCAGAAAACTGAGAAGAATATTACATAAAACCAGTAAAAAATAGATTAGTACGCATTTGTCCAAACATTGACACCCTCACCATAGAAGTTCGGTAACATAATTGCTGAAGAAACCCACTGTTCACAGTGCTGTTTATAAGCATATTGAAAGTTAAGTGGAAGGAAAAATTCAGAGATGTGTATGCGCTTTCAGCAGTCAGTATGACTAGAAAAGCACTATCTATCTTCAGTTTATTTACCATTTAATAGTCGAGGGGCTTTGAATGCCCGTTCTCCTTAGCCCAGACAGGTCATCTCTGATGTGTCCTGTTCAGGGGTTATTTAACACATGTAATGGATTTGTCTGTGTGTGGTAGCTCTCTGAGCATTGACTGTAGCCACAGTCCAAATCTTGTAAAATCTTATTAATTTTTCATGAAAACCTAGCTGGAAGGTAGGTTAATAGTGGAAGGTAAAAACTCTTCTTCTGTAAGTTATCACTGAACTTTTCCTTTTTCCTCAAAACTAAATAATGTCTTTAAGGAAAAGACATTTCTTGTCAAATTCTCTCTAGTCGACAAGCTGCTCAGACACTATGACCAGCTACAGAGTTCACTTATACTTCAGTCCAACCCTGATCTCCAAGAAAAATACAATAAATTGCACCGCTCACAGTGACAGGATGTTGGAGGAGCTCTGTTACATTAGCTTCAATTTCCTCTGGTTCTGGATAATGTGCCCCTGGAAGGATACATGCTTCTTTTTACTTTTGGACAGTTGAAATATTGTGTAAACATGGCAACAGAGAGTTGATTTCACAACTGGGAGAAGCTAATTAACATCTCAAAAGCTCAAATACATGAACTGAGAAGCAGCAAAAGCAGCAAAAGCGGCAAAAGCGGCGCTAGCAGCTGACTGTGTCATTCAGGACATGTTACTATGAAATTTTATCTCTACTGCATGGAAATAGAGCTGTTAGCATGTCATTACAGTCATAACACTGTCATATGGCAACAGTCTTCAATCAGAGGCCTCTACAGATTCGTTGCAAGACTGACAGCTACTGGAAATCCATTCTGCCCACAGTACTACCATCCACAATGACTCTATGAGATACTTGATATAATTTTTTGAGATGAAAATATTTTTTTTTGTTTCTAAGTTAAAGAAATCCACCAGGATCTATCAAATAGGCGAGTTAACTTTTTGAATTGAATCACTGAACTTTTTACATGGTTTTCAAATCCACCTGTAAAAAGGGTCGCCTCGCGTTTAAACCAAATGTGCGCACAAAGCGAAAAGGCGCAGCACCACTCTGCCTCAACATCCTGTTTCGCAAACTACAGAGACTATGCTGCAACGTGAGAAAAAAAAAAGAAAAAGAAAATATGCGCCGCTGCAAATTCACTCCACAGCTGCAGCGTCTTCCGGACTTATCCACAGCATTATTATTGCAACTACTTTGTGTTTAGTACTCGGTTATTGACAGTTTCCTGAAGTACAACCCCCTCAGAGTTTATCTGGCAGTAAAAACAAGTCATATCCTCCTCATATTTAGAGCAGCTTTGACAGCAAGGCGATGAGGAAGTGCACCAACTCCTCCTCTAACCCCCAAGTCTGGGGCATCAACCCGGCTGTAGGACCGGGGCTGTCTCTAAACGACACACGCAGAGAGTTGCAGTCAACCCGGCCAGTAACATCCTTACCTTCCCGTGCTTTGAGCAACACGGTGTTGGCGACAATGTTCTCCAGCTCCATGTCGATGCTGAGCCGGCTTCCAGCAGCAGCAGCAGCAGCAGCAGCAGCTCCTGGTGATCCACCCCCCTCCCAGTAGGTTGTAGTTCCTGTACACCGTCCGCCACCTCCGCCCACCGCCCAGTCAACTAGGAAAACCCGAAACCTGTCTTTGCTTTCCCCCAACCCCCGTGAAGCGCCCCTCCTCTCCTCTTCCTCCTCCCGTTTCTCCTCCTCCTCTCCGCCCTGCTGCTAATGTCATAGAGGAGCAAAAATACAGAGCTCTCACTCTGTTCTCTATTTTTACCGCTTGACTAAAACATAGATGTCACGACAGACCTCTTACTCTGACCAATTTTCCTTTTCTGTCTCAAAATTATTTTCAAACCCAATTTAAAAGTTGTCTAACGCTCCGTTCTAGTTACCTGGGAAATGGGAACTCGGGGTTTCACGTAACGCCCGACGTAAGAGCGTTCTAGTTAAAAAGTCGGAATTTCAACACGGCCACTCTGTTAGGCCAGAGGTGGGTAGAATACACAAAGAAAGAAAGAAAGAAAGAAAGAAAGAAAGAAAGAAAGAAAGAAAGAAAGAAAGAAAGAAAGAAAGAAAGAAAGAAGAAAGAAAGAAGAAAGAAAGAAAGAAAGAAAGAAAGAGAACCCAAAAATTGTACCCAGGTAAGAGTTGCAGTACTTCCACATATTTTTACTCAAGTCAAAGTAAAAAGTAGCTGTCCAAGAAATTGCTCAAGTAAGAGGACAAAGTATTTGTTAAAAAGATTACTCAAGTATTAAGTATTAACTTTGGAGTAGTTACATACTTCCTGGTCAATTTGGCTACCAGGAAGTAGTCTTTTGATTTTTGTTATGAACAATTCGGCCAAAAGGATCTTATTCGGCTTCATTAATGCAATCTAATTATATTTTTGTTCTGAGTTATGGTGTACTGTATAAGAATAAATTTATACAGTTGTATGATTACATTCCAAAATTGGTCATATATCATCCATCCATCCATCCATCCATTTTCTGGTCACCCTTTGTTCCTAATGGGGTCGGGAGGGTTGCTGGTGCCTATCTCCAGCTACGTTCCGGGCGGGAGGCGGGGTACACCCTGGACAGGTCGCCAGTCTGTCGCAGGGGTCATATATCAAAATATTCAATATTTTTCTGTAAAGGAATAATCAGTTTCCAAACTGTTCCCACTGCTCGGTTCTCTTATTATTCTATAACAAAATTAAAAAACTTTCACCATCATGAATTTCATTGACACAAGTTTGAATAATCAGGTATAATAAATCATCAAATGACTTTGTTTGTGAAGCTGAATCTGTTTGAGGTTCATCGCTCATTCTGCAGGAAGTGTATTTTCCTGCCCCGGTCAATAAAGTCAGGACCACAGTGCATTAAAGGTGCATTAGGAATGCCATTCATTGTTTTGTCATTCATTTTGATAATAGAAGAGATTGGGCAGAGAGTTGAAAGTTATTGGCTCGTTAAAGGGGGTTGAAGTAAGCAGAAAATACAAAAAATAATTTAATATCTCAGAAAATCTGTAGGGCTGGGTTTAGACCATGCTGAATTAGTTGTTTAAAAAATATGTTTTAAGACGAGCTGCAGTTTCTAAAACAAGCTTTAACTCAGTCTAACATCTAGAGGATAATATTAGCAGCTAATGTCACTTAGCATAAAATAACTCTAATGAGCAGCTTATTTTTCATATATCCCTTAGGATTAAAGCTTTTCCAGGAAAGTGCATCATGAGTGACGATTTGTGACAGGATCTTGTCACAAATCGATATTTGTGCGATGTGTAACTTGGATAAAGTGGACACAAGGGATGTATCATTGTCCAACTTTTCAGACAATAAAAGCATATAATGGGAAATTAGCATGAAAAATGTCAACAAAACATCAGCAATGTGCTGTTTTTGTCACGAAAATCAGACATGAAAATCAAATTTCAATTACTAATTTGGTTTTGGAAAATATGGTTTTCGCCGTTACTATTGTACAATTACATTAAAATTAATCACTAGTCACTTGAGTAAAAATACTTTCCAGGAACAATCAAAGTTTTATTTTGATTTCCGAGTTATTGTACATATGAACCAAGATTAACTACAGCTGTACCAAATGTCAGCTTTGTTTTGTAATAATAACGTTTTAAGTTTTAAAATGTATTGCTTTACTTTTTGAGGTAGTTTTTATAGTAGAAATATTTATTAATGTTCATTTTATACGTTTTGTTTTATATTTTACTTTTTTATGTTACATTTTCTTATTTAAAAAGTGTAGGAAAAATGTAAGAAGGCGTGGCTTCTAGTCACATGACCGGGGAGACGCACGCACGTGCTTCCTGTTTCCAGCTGCACGTTCTGTGTGTAGCTCGCTAGTCCAGTGCTGCTCCGTCTCAATTCTGAAGCAATTTTCACATTTTAAAAATGCCGAAAACCAAACAGTCGAAGAGAAGAAAGCGGTTCGACTACAACACGGACCGGAAGAAGCTGAAGAAGAAGTTTTTGAAGAAGGCCAACCCGAGGATTGAACAGTGAGTTCCGAACCATTCGGCTATTAGCTAGCAGCAGGGTTCGTAACAGGATGTTAAAATGTGTTTTTACTGTTTTACTCTCGACACTCGTGGTCTAATCGCTTGACCGGGACCTTTAGAAACTTGTGAAATTTGAGATTAGCCCTCCTAGATTTCGCTGTAGGGTAAAATATCCGGTTATTTGACCGTTTTTACGGACTATATCGGACCTACTCTGGTTTTAAACCTGGAACCTAGAGGTCAAATCTGGACCGATGTTTCCTAGGATTCATACTCTCTGTGAAACTTTCATAACGAATGTGTTTTAATAAATTTACATAAAATCGAAATAGCTTATTCCATTTATTCAGGTGACATTAGTATATTTTATAGACGGAATAAAAACACGTACCGACACTTGTACAGATTTTATCTGTTAATTTTGATGATCACTGTCTTAAAGTGATAATTTTTCAGTTAATTGGAAAATTAGAATAGATGTCTGTTAACATAGGGTTAGTTCTGTATCTGAGTATGTTATTAGAAAAGTGTGATAGAAACAATAGTGATCATTTCAGCCTTGAGATTATTCAAATTTTATTCTTGTATTATTCTGGTAATATTACGACCTTATTATCATGTTAAGATTTTATTTATGTATTATTTTGACCTTAAACTCATAATGTTGTGACTGTCATATGACTTTATTCTATTAATATTATGGTTTTATTCTCATGTTACAACTGTATTGTATTATGTTGTATTACGTGCAATATATTTGTTGTAATATTTTGACTTCTCATATTATGACTTTACTCTCTTAATGGGTTTTTGTCATACAACATTATTCTCATAATATAACTTTCTTCTTGTATTATTTCATCTTTATTCTGGTAATATTTTCATATTATTTTGACTTAATCCAGTTTTTTCTTGTAATATTATCTCTATTTTCTTATTTTTTCTTAGCCTGTCCCTGATTCTCTGTCATAAATAACTCTTTCATTTATAGAACAGAAGTCGATCTGACCCGGTTTTTGTGCCAAGCTAATTTAATTCAAAAGAGCAGAAATCTTGTAAAATATTTTATTGTCACATGATTTATGTGCTGCTTTTTGTTGCCTTTTGTTTGTTTTGTAAATAAATTTGGGTATGTGTGGGAAGGATTTTGTCGTTCCTGGATCTGTGTGTCTTCAATATTTCCTCTCTCTTTCAGTGCTCAGATCAGGAATGCCTGGGACAACAACAAATCAATGGCCAGGAACCTGCAGGAGATGGGTCTGTCGTTTGATCCCAACCGGACTGTGCCCATAAAGAAACAGACAGTAAGGAGAACAGCTGGGCTTAAATGAGACACAAAGGTTTTGTTTTCAAGAGCGTAAACAGAAACTTCAGTGATTAAAAGCTAAATACAATGTTTTCTGGTTCCTAAGTGAAGAGCCTCCAGTTAATACCAGATGCTGCAGTTCAGATTTAGGCCAGGAGGGGGCGGCAGAGTGTCGGTTATAAAGCTCAAATCAAACGTTTGTAAAATTCAGCTCGATTTAAAGCAGAACTCACAATCTGTCACAGGAATCAGGTAAAATAAGTTACACCATTTAATTTGATAAGAAAATAAATATCCAACCACTCAATATGAAATTTGTTGATTTTTAGCATCAATGATTTATTCAATAAACCACAACACTAAGAAATAATAATAGTTATTCTCATAAATAGATCAGTAACCAAAAATCCCTCAAAAATAATTATAGGTTGGATTTTTTTGTTTATGTCAGCAAAAAATAAAAAGCCTAAATAATTAAATGTCCAAAAATTCCCGTTCTTTTTTTAATGAGAATAATGTCTGCAAACGAGTTCCATATCCTCAAAAACAAAACAAAGTCTTGGAAGTAGTTCTCCGTTTTAATCCAAAGTCCCAATCCAAAATAAAAAATCCAAAACGTCAACCCCCTCCCCCCCAAAATATAAGAAAAAAGAGTGGCACCACCAAAAATCCCCAAAAAGAACAGTAAAGTCCAGATCGCACCGGGAGCGTCTGTCTTCCCCCTCGGTGGCGTCCTCTCGCACCAGGCGGCGTTTCCTGGGTGGAAGCTCCGATCCAGTTTCTAAAACACACAATCTGCGGCGCTGGGGCAAACTTTGATTGCCGTTTTATGTCTTTTCTTTGATTTTTTTACTAGTTTTAAACATTCAATCAAGTCCAGTCTCCCGCTGCACAGATCGGACAGTGTGCGTCTCCCTCTCCAGTTGCTCCAACACACATGGTCCTTTTTATTTATTTACTCATTTCAACCACACCTAAAACCAGCATGATGCTGCCCAAAATCAGTTTTAAACAGTGGAAATACGTAATAATTTTAACAATGAAGTAACAGCATCTGTTCTATTAAACAGTTTGATACATTTACTCTTTAATGTATTAATTCAGAAAAAAACAAACATAATGGTTATGTTACACGTTGAACTTCTGAGATCTTAAACTGCCCATATTTGCTTTGCTTCCTAAGAGGAATATTTTCAAGCTGAAATTTTTGAACTGTCTTTTTTTTTTTTTACCCTTCTGAAGATAAGTTCAGACTTTTTAAAAATGCTTTTTCATTTCTCTGAGTTCAAATAGATCACCAATTCTCTCTGCTGCTGCTTGGTAATCTGAGCTGTGGCTTGTTAGGGCGATTTTCTTTTTTTTAAATAGATTTTTTACTGACAGTTTTTATATTCTTTATGTTTGTGTCTTTATGGAGCACTTTATGATTTTAAAGCTTGTGATAGGTGTTTTACAAATACATTTTACTTACTTCCTGTGTTTGTGTTTGTTCCTGCAGCTCCTCAGAGGAGACACCGATGACAGAGGACCTGCCCCCATCGTCACCAAACCTTACATTCTCACCAGTGAGTTTCTGAATCTTCATCATGGACTTTTCTAGGGCTGGAAAAATTAAACGTGATGAATCAATTATTGAAATAATCATCAACTAATTCAGTAATCGATTGTTAACTGGAATATACAGACTTTTTAAAAAAGCAGTTTGCTGAAAAAAACGTTCAGAGAAGTAATTAAGCCAAAACTTTACATAATATATTTAATATAAAAACACCCTTGTCTGTAAAAAAATTTTTCCCCAGAAGTTTTCCTCAAGTGGAATTGTCTTAGCTTTACTGAGTCCAAATTCACTACAAGAAAGCTATATTGTTGCATCTTAGGCAATAAAATGTTTATTTTCTTGTTTGAAGAATGAACTTTATTGTTTATTTGCATCTTTTAATGTATTTAAAGGAAAAAAATGTCAAATGTGCCAAGTTTTTTTTTTATCCAATTAATTGTCAGACTAATCGTTTAATAAAATAATCATTAGCCGCAGTCCTACTTTTGTGAATTAACTCAAGAATTGTAATGGAAAATTACAATTAAATTAACCATTACAGTCATTAACTAAACACTGGAAACTAGAAGTAGACAGATAAAGCTGTGTGAGGTTTAAATAACTGTTCTGAGGCTGCTTTACATTAAATTTGACCATAAATTAATATTTCTGCTCCGAAGGTTCAAATGACTGAAATGTTTAGTAAATCTTTAAAGATTGATGTTTGGTTTGCTTGGTCACCATCAGAGCTGCAGGAGGAGGCCAGCCTTCAGGAGAAGGACTCCAAGACGTTGTCGTCTGACCTGATCGAGTACGTCCAGCACATGATCCGAGAACATAAGGACAACTACAAGGTGACGGTTCAAACAGAAACGGTGGCTGGAAATGATAAATTCAGCTCTTATTCTGAGCTTCTAAACTTTGGAAGTGTGACAGTATGTTTTACAACCAGACTTTATTTCCTGTTGCTTCTACCTAAACCACTTGTTTCCAAGTTTTCTGCTACTTGGGCCAAAATGGTCAAGCTGAGAAAACCAAAGGGCCACAATTTGACTTCATAGTTAAAACTATGAAAAATATTTCGTAAGACATTTGTTGTTTGTATCTCTTCAGTAATATAGTAAATAGACAATATTTTTAATAAAGCAGTCAAATTTTTCTAGAAAAGGATTTTGTAAGCCGTTGTTGATTGTCTTGCATGCTTGCTGTATTGGAAGACAGGTTTATATTTTCCAAGATGTTTTTGTCCTCATTTTTCTTTTCTTTTTATCTTTTTTTTTATCAAAGTGTATTCAATGAAAGCAGAGACATAGTCAATACTTACTATATGTTTACGATTATTTTTGTTTGTAAAAATCTCTTCCTATCCTTGCGTACTGAGGGGCCAAACAAAATCCTGCAGAGGTCTGAAAATGGCCCCCGGTCCACAATTTTGACATCCAGTGGTCCAAAGGCTTGTCTTCACTCAATCCTTTTCAGTTCTTTTCCGTAAATGTGACACATAAACAACATCCACAAACAGCGATAAACGACAGTCATATTTTGTCGGTTCATATTTGTGCGATTAAGAATTTTAATTGAGTTCAACCTTTCATAAACTTTAGGCTTTTATCTATTGTGTGGAGCCATTGCCTTGTGGGACTAAAGATGTTTCATAACCGATGGTCATGCAGCTTTCAAATGGATTTTCATCAGTGGTTCTTCCTCTGCCTTCTCTGGAAGCATCAGCATTTCTTTGTATTGAAGTCATTTCACAGAAAGACTTTCATCCTTGACTCTGAACCCTGGTGAGTTGTGGCTGATTGCGCCTTGCAACAAAAAGTGTCCCTGAAAAACACACTTTTATATTTGAGGCTTTAAACGGTGCCACAAGATGTAGAGTTCATTTCTATGACGAGAACTGAAATCAGAGCTGAGTTAAAGAATAACATTCGGATTTATCTGACCTTCTAGGTTGTTTGTTTGTCTTCAGAATGAGACTAAACTGGTTTTCTTTTACATCTGTTCAATCAAATTGTCATTTCAAACCTCTGTTTTGCGTTTGTCCAGGTTGTTTCTGAGTGTGAAAACTTCCTTCTTCATCGTCCCTCTTTGTGTTGCTCCTGCAGGCGATGGCTCGAGATGAGAAGAACTACTACCAGGACACACCCAAACAGATCAAGAGAAAAATCAACGAGTACAAGCGCTGCCACCCGCAGCTCTACCAAGCCTTTGTCAGCTCGCTCGCTGCTCCGGAGCCCATGGATCAGTAGAGCCATCAGGTCTGGGACTGAACACCAGAGCCACACAGCCTGCTGTTTGTTGGAAAAACTGATGAACAAGCAGAGACTCTGTGTTTATGCTTTCTCTGTTTGTAGTTTTTCTATTTTGTTCTTGCTTCTTAAAAACTGCTTTTTAATTTATCATAAACGGCTCAAAACCCATTGGCTCGTCAACATGAGTATCTACATTTTCAGTTGTGGTTTGGTCATTACAATATTTTCAGGAAACCAAACCTTGAAGGAACCAACAATGAACCAAAAACAACTAAGAGCGGAAAAACATCTTTACTGCCACTTGAGATCAACTTAGATTGTTTCCAGATGTGTTAGTCTGGTAGAGTCGGTTCAATTGGGGACCAAAATGACAACGTGTTACATTTTCATCTGATACCTCCTCACCTGTGGTGGCGCTGCACCAAGAACCACAGATGGAAACCACTTGGCGTTCACATATGTATTCGAACCACACCAGAGTTCACTGCAACGGAACCGACACCGAGGTTTTTATGCGTACTAGAGTTACCTTTTTTGGGTACGCATCACTGTTCGATTATGTATTCACATCTTCCCAAGAGAACCGGATTTTCTAGGCACACCAACCAGAATTCAATTAAATCAAAACAGGGCTGGTGTGAATGCAGCCTAAAACTCACAACTATAGGTTGATGAAATAGATAGATAGATACTCTGGATCTCTGTTTGCTCACTGCCAAACTCCCCGCCACCAGCGAAGGACCTCATACCGTCATTGGTTTTGGCTTCATAAAGCCTTCACACAAACGGGAAGAAAAGTTGTTTATTGATGTTTATTGACTCGGGTCCAGATGTTGGACCTGAGTCCTGGGTGACAACCCAAAACATATCACCAAGGCAACAAAGACAGAAGTTGATGGAGTGACCATTTCCTCAGTCAAGACTTAAGCTTTAAAAGAAACCTGGAGGATTACCAACATTTCTATAGGTGAAAGAGTTTAAACTTCCTCCAGAGATCTAAGTCATGTTTTGATTTATTGGTCAATTTCATTAATGTTGTGAATAAATGTTTTACTTTTATCTAACATGTCTTTAAGATTTTTTTTTTCTGTTCAGATCAGTTTGAGAGTAAATATTTAATCTCCCTGCTCTCTACATGACTGAAGGCTGTTAGTCTGCCGTTGATGAACCCGTGTCTTCATCATCCTATTATTAATAGGATGGCACTATGGCTGAAAATATTTAAACATAATCAGTTATTGAAATAATAGATTAATCATTAACTGGAATATATAGACTTAAAAAAAAGCCCTTTGCCAAATGAACGGTATATTCTGAGCTGCAATAAAGCCAAAACTGTACAAAAAAATACATTTTGTGTTTTTATCTGTAAATATGATCTACCCAGAATTCCTCAAGTGGAATAATTTAGCTTCACCTTGTTCAAGTTCTGTAAAAATCTTTAAAGCACTTTCTGCTATCCTATTATTAAAGACCAGCCCAAAACTGTACTATTGTTAAATCTAACAGAAATGGCTGAGAGTTTAACATGTTGATGTTTAAAAGTATTTTTTAGCTGCAGATTCATCCTTTGCTACAAATGAAGCGTTCACTAAAGGAATGCTACACTATTGCATTTTAGGAAATGAAAATATCATTTGAAAAAGCAATTTGTTTGCATTTTTATGTATTTGTAATGTTTTAAAAATTCCTTAAGCGGTTAAATGACAAATATGCAAAGTGAAAATTTTGTATCTTATCCGTTATCCGAATGATTGATTCCTAAGATAATCGTTAGTTGGAGCCCTAAGTTACGCAGATTTTCAGGAACTAAGATTTTAAACTTGTTTGTTCAAAAGTTTGAAATAGAATTTTTAAAGCTTTGAATCTTTAAGATGTTAAATACTCCCGTGATGGACAGTCAGAGACATAATTCACATAGAGGTGCAAATATCAAGAAATTTCCAGTTCTGATCCTGCGGGAAAATATTTTGTGATTATCTTACGAACTCTAGAGCCCCCTGACTGGCTGTGATATCACGAATCATCCACAGAAATCCCTCTGATATAACAGCTGTACAAGCTGGAGGGTTTTGTTTGTTTCTGAGCTCTCGTCCCGACTGCGTCACGTTTTTCCCTCTCACCAGTAAAAACACTGACATTTGTCTAAGAGAGCACTTCCTGCTCGACCGGTTGGTGAACTTTGCCCCAGGCCAGGTATGTTGGCCTATAGGTTTATCGACTCGTGTTTGCATTGATCTGGTCTGTCAGCAAACGGAAGAAAAGTTGTTTTCCAGCTGCTTCACAAGATAACGTGCCACTTGCTGGGGCTTGTAGATCATTATGCAACCAAACCTTCTGAGTTGTTCTCTGGTCTCTCTTGCTCAGATGTTTACTTGGCTGGATAATTTAATGTTGTACTGACGGGAAACAGACATATTTTCTCATAGATGTTGCCATTCCTACTTTAAGAGTAGAGACCCCTCAAGTTTAAATAATTACCCCCTTAATTCAGACTCTCTGTTGGCTGAGGTAGGTGAATTTTGTTTGTAATCATTTAATTGAAATACATTTTACCAATTTATACCACGTCAACTCTTTAATTAGGCTTTGTTATTGTCCAGTAACTTGATTTGGCTCAATTATTCCTCAGACACCAAGTAAAAATCAATGAGTACCAGGCAACAAATATTTGACCATAATTTTAAAGAGGTAAAGCCATTCAGCAGTCATAAATGAATAAAAATAGAGTAAACAGTAGTTTTGTTTATGCTGTTAGCTAAGTGTTACATAAGCAATGCTAGTGGGTTGGATGTCTACACCACTGATAAAACTCATTAACATTTAAAATCAATAATTTAAGCTAAATAAACAATGTTCCACATGGACCTAATCTCAATCCTGTTTTTTTCTGCTTTTATAAATATTTTACAGCAACAAAACTGAAGGGAAATAGATGATTTGTATTATGTATCCAGTTTCCTTTATAGAAATTTAAATTCTCTTATTAGAGAAAAGGAAAATTCAAAAGTTTAAAATTTGTACATGGATTGATTTTCTTGTCACTTAGATATCTTTGATTGCTTCCTGTGTTCTACTCTGATCATGTGGGAAGTAATGGAATCATTGTTAAATTACCCGACGTGTTCCTCATCAGCTTTCAAGGACAATTTAATAGCAACTCATTTCATCTAATCCTGCATTGGTCCTTTTTTGAGACTTGTTTTTGACAGTTTCCTAAGGAATTAAAATGATTTTCAGTCATTCAAACTATTTTATTTACACAGCAGCAGTTAACAGAAAAGATAAGATTCACATAAGTTTATTTAAGTTCAATTTTAAACTAGAATACAATCAAATTTCTTTAGACTAAAACATGTAATCAGCACAACATATAGAGAAAGAATACAAAAAAAAAGCACAAATAAATATAAAATCCTTTTTTAGCTACAAATTACATTTTAGATGTCAGATTAAAGTTACAGCAACGCTTTACCTAATATATCAATTCAACCTCATTTGTGTGAAAGAGAAGGTCTCTATGTTGCAGAAAAGACTGGAAATTGTACAATTTATTACTGATTGTCTTCATTAAAAAACATTTTTTATATTCATTATTTTATGCATAGAACAAAAAAGTCTAATTTACTTTCCAGCGAACACTAAATTGTAAACTTGTACAAACATAAGTGGTGTCAAAACTCCAGTAAAATGATAAAGCAATAATTTTGAGTTTAAAACAGTGTTTAAAGTTGATTGTTATTCCTATAGTGTGTAATAATATTCCATAATAAATCAAAGTGGGTATCTGGTTCATTTTCAAAAGCTCTCAGGTAAAAGGTAAAAATATGCTAAAATGAATATTCAGGAACTTTTTATCAAACACCTCTTGACCTTCTACTAAATTTGCGATTTAGCTCTCTTCGTAATATCTTTGCATATTTACCAGGCTAACAAATGCTGGGAAATTACAAAGTTAAGAATATTATGTAATACAAACACTTAAAGTCACTGGAAATACATTTAGTTTCCCCTTAAATACAATCGCCAACAGCAAACTGTCTTTATATAGCTACAGCAAGGCTGTTGTATAAAGTGTTATAGGCCTCCATTTTTAATCTCTATCAATAAAATATCAACACAGGAGTCAGTAATTATCCCCTTAGGAAATCATTTCATAGAGCTTGTGTCATTCATTAATCTACAGGAGAATGAACACTTTAATGTGTGCATAAAAACATCTACAAGAAACCAACAAAAAATATGTGGCAGCTCCAGATAAAATGTTACAATGTCTTGGTTAAAAATGACTTAGCTTTAGTAGACCTGGTACAGTTTGACCTGAATTCATCAAAACTTCATCTCCTATTTCACATTTTGTGTTCCTCCTCTTCTTCTCCTGTTTGTATGAAAGCTCCATGGTGGCGGAGGATTTTCCGTCTATCACCTCCTCGTCCGGCGCAGACCTCTCACCAAACAGGAAAAGGGGTGAACCATGTTCTTACAGGCTCTATTTCTGGCTCAGTTAGCCCATGTCCATGTGAAATCAGACGAGCTGTAGGATGAGGTCCTGGACGGTGTCCAGACCTTGGCAGGCCTTCCTCTTGGCTTCCTCGGCGTCCAGCTGGGCAGCGAGGAGGAACAGCTTCCTGTCATCAGTCACGACGTCCAGAGACAAGGCTTCGTGGAGTTCTGCCACACTCAAGGCGTTCAGTTTATCCTGTGGCAATGGAACATGAAGAGTGCATTTTTAAAACAAGGTGTCCAAGCATCCCTAAAAAGTCGTAAATTTATGTATTTAAAATTAAGGCTTTAAAATGTCTTAAAATTATTTTTTTTAAAAAGGTAAGTTGACCTTAAATACAGTAATCACAGGTCTTACATTTTTTGGTGGCCTGACTATTTCCTTGTATTTTCTGAATAGTCTTTTTTTTCTCACGGGACTTTTCTGTCAGGCAAATGTTTGATTTTTTTTCATTTTGATTTTTGGTTCATTGTGTTCTGTAACGCAGCCAGTTGAGGCTACGTTTAATAGCTGCTAAAATACCTAGCTAGCTAGCAGGGCTATGTTACCGTGAACCATTGGTTACTAAAATATTTGATAATTTTCAACTTGCATCTTAAAATGAGTTTTAAAATGAGACAGTCCAAGACTAACATTTGCTTTACAAATATTGACTTTTTGTTGCTTTGCTAACATTTAGCTTAACACATTATGACTATCAAGTAAATTTAGCCAATTTTGAGTTATATTAGCATTAGCATCAACATTATCATATCAGTCTGTCTTTCATCAACATAAACTCTCTATATGATTATAAAAAGAAGTTTCATAGTTAGCCATTCTTGAAACACTGGCAATTTGCCCAAAAATTCATGCTAACTATATATTCATATGATGCTGCTGTTGCTATTTCTCTAGCATGCAGCTAACTTAGGTGAGCAACTTCAATGTTTTTTTAAAAATATTACTTTAATATTAATGAACTGATTTTGAATCTTCTAGCGTTGAAACTATGTATTTGAACACAATTTGAGACTTTAGTTTTACCAACTAGCTTGAAAAACAAGGACATTAGCCTACCGTTTAAAGCATTTTTAACTTATATATAATGTAATTGGATTGAAGAATTTGAAAATTCAATAAAATATGTTTTGGGTGAATTTTAATCAATCTCTAGGTCATTTTCATGGTGGTGGAAATACCTAAATGATATTACCTAAATACCTAAAATGATTTAAATCCTCAACTTAATCAAATGGTGGATAACCTTAAACAAAGGGAAGAACACAAATCCTAACCATTGTGTCAGTATATAACTCCATGTTAAATTTATTAATGGTGGCTGCTGTTTTTGTTCAAGCTCATCTCCATGAAAGCAGTGATTGCATTACAACCCTCCTACAGAGACCATTAAAGCTGTAGTTTCTGCCTTAGTTCTAATAACCGCATCCTACTCAACACACAAGTTCTTATTGTAATTTGACTGAATGTGATAAAAGGCAGGGAGGAACATTCTGGATGAAGCGACGACCTGCAGAACAGTCTTTTGAATGCTTTATTTAGCTGTTTAACAGTTCATTGTGTATTTTAAGGTGCAATTCCCAACCTTACCATAATGCTCTTACTAAAAAAACAATCTTATACAGATTTCATAAGTCTTGAGGAAATATTCTGTTTGATTTGATTCACCTCATTAATTTTCCAGATGAAAGCAGAGAAGGAACAGTGTGTTAAACTCACCTGTAGAGTTTTAGAAATGTTAAACACCACATTCTGCCTGAGCTTCAGCTACTGTGCATCATTACAGATCATTGTGCAGTTTGAGTCGAATTCATTTTAAGCTCATTATGCTGTCAGTCCACAGCAGCGAGAGGATGAAAGCTACGCTGCTCCGATGTTAGATGTGATAAATATTCCTTCCTGTCTCCAGGAGTCATGCATAATTCCAGAAGTGGAGCACGGAGTGAAGAAATATGAGCGGAGGAGGAAGTGTAGGCATGTTTATTTCAGGAGTTGAATTATTTCTGCAGGACACCTAAAGAGGAAATTACTTTCACCTGCTTTATTAGTTTTATATACATTTTTTTAGATTCTTGTGTTATTAATTGCTGTCCTTTTATTGGTAAGAAAAAATGACTAAATTTACTCTGTCTAGTCCTGATTTCTTCACTTTTTTTTGTTTAAACATGACCATATGCCAAAGAGAAGCCCAACAAATTCATTTTGGGTCGTTTTCAGTGTTTCAGTGTGGATTGAAACATTTCTGGAAATGGTCAAGTGTGAACGCAGATGTCTCTAAAACTGACAACCTATTTTAGAAAGAATGTTCCCACATAGACAAGGCCCAAGGCCCTGTACATACAGAGACGAGCACAGTATATTTTTGTAAACGAATAAGAAAAAACTGAGCATCAACACGACAGGATGCAGCGCCACAGAAAATGTTGTAGTATGTATGCCATTATGTATGCCAGGCCTTTCGGTGGCGCTGTAACACTGCTAGAGAACAACACAAAAACCACAGAACAAATGGTTTGTTTGTGAGTGAGGTCCATATAGGATTAAGAGGATACATGGAGCTATGACGTCATCGATTAAAAAAGAAAAGACGGGCCGTCACACAAAGCATGAGACCAGTGTTATGAAATTTATCCACTATGGAACCTGGTTTCAAAAATGATCGTTTCTGGTCTCCCAAGATAACAAATCCATGTGAATGCACAAAAGAATTTTTGCAGATATACCTAAAACCGTCTCCATGTGGACTGGGCCTAAGTGTTCACCACCAACACTGTTATTCCACTTGAAAACAACAGTCTGTCTTGTAGTTTACCTGCTTGTTTCCCAAGACAACAACAGGCAGCTGTGGCTCCACCCTCAGGAGGCGGTGCAGTTCAGCCTTAGCCAATGGGAGGCGGCTCCTGTCCGACGAGTCCACCACATAGACTAGAATGTGGGTCCGTCTCAGGTAGTCCCCCCAGTACTGCCGCAGGTCCTCTCCACCACCAACTGCAGATAAGAAACCTTTTCAACGTTATGCTGATGACTCTCAGTTCTACAAGTCTGATGAATCCAGTCAGTTTATCAGACTCCAAGCACATCTTTGTCTCATAAAACCATGAAAAATAAAGAAAAGGAAGGTTTCAGTGGCATAGTCAAAGTATGGACTCAAATGTGATTGATGAATGCCATTGATTCTCAAAAATCTGGCAAACAACCTGGGCCAGAATACCTGTACAATAATTAAAATGCTAATGTCAATAGCTGTTGCTGTTAAAGGTGGTTCAACCATTAGTTTTAGGGGATAATTACTTTTCACTTAGATTGTAATATCTTTTTTTGTCTCTAATAAATTAAACCATGATTTCAAATCTACTTCTTCTATTTACTCTGTTTATCTTTGTCAAAAATGAATTAGTTTGATAATCTGAAACATTTAACTGAGCTTTAAAAGCTCCATTGAGAGAAAAGGATATTTCTGCTGCATGTTTCATCCCGTTCCTCCAGGGCTTTTCCTCTGCCGTTTCTGTCAACATCCTTTACCGCTTCGGGTCCCACTTTAATAAATAAACGGACAGTTTGACAAGCAGAATTTGATAAGCTCCTATAAACAAATTGGCCACAGATTTATTCCATTTTCGTTGCAAGAAGAATGAGATCCGATTTCCAATAAAAGAGGAAACGAGCTGAGGCCCATCCTCATGGGAAATTGGTTTGTAGAAGAAGACTTGGAGGGAAATCTAACAGCTGAGTTCCTCTGTCTTTATGTAATATGTTGTTTTCCTATAAAAGAATGGCCTTAAGACTTCAGTGTTCCACATTTTTTTTCTTCTCCTTTCAAGAAGAAAGGGTTTAATTGGGTACACCTGTCATTTATTCCTGTGCAGCTTTGTTGAATCTGTTTACAGAAACAGAGCGCAGTCGTTCGTCATTTTCTAAATATTACATCCATAAAGTCTTAAATTCATTTAAAAACACACCCCTGCTCCTCTATTAACCCTTTTACAAAGTTTTTACCAGCATTTCACTGATAATAATGATCTCAGCAGATGCTGAGTTTCACCAGGTGTTTGCTAATTGCTGCTAGCTAGTCTGAAGGGGCTGAGAGTCGCAGGGGAGGGGAATTCAGTGATGCAGAATCTTGGAAGCTTAGAAATTGTAGCTCTGATGAGGAACTGCACCTTGAAGGCAGAGCTAAGTCCACTCAAGCATTTTACACAGCTGAATAGTTGCCATGGAGATTAAAGTATTTCTCAGACATGCATAAAATAATTAAAGCAACACTCCAGGTATGGTTTTGGTGAAGGAATAACTTCATAGCATGATGTAAATCAAGTCAATTTTACATAATACTTCTTTTATGTTTAAAACAAGAATCTTTGTTTTTGCACATAATGTTTGAGTTTTTTAAAAAGAAATGATGGGGAAACACTAACATCTTGTAAAACCAATGTTTTGTTGAGCCACAGACGTCTGTTATACTTAAAACAGAGTAACAGTAAATGTTGACAACTAGCTATTGCTTTATTACATTTTTTTGTTGCATTCACACCATATTAGCATTCCTTTTTTGGTTAATATGGTTAAAATAGAATTTAAAAGAAAAAAAAAGGAAAAAGTTGAATTAGGAAAATAATAAAACGGATGTCATAGGGCGATACAAAAGTCATATTCATTAGAAAAATAAAGAAAAGAACAATCTTTTGGGCCCCCAAACAACCTTAGTCCTGGACTCCTGTAACCGTAAGCTCTTTCTAAAGTTTGGCCCTGTTAGCTTTGGTATGAACTGACTCCAGCAGGTCAAACTGCCGCCGCATGCTGCAGCACTCCGCACGCATCCCAACGTCACAGATTCAGATTCAAGCAAAGCAAAGTTTCACATCAACTGGAAGCTCTGTTGTCTGCAGGTCCTCGGCGGTCAAACCGATCTCTCTTCACACGCTGCCAGCCATGACTTTTGGTCCCCACCGGCGAGTATCAATTAGAGGAGGTTGCTAGGAGACTGGGGCAGTGATGTACCTCAGGCTGATGTGATCTGGCAGCCGTAAATACCTGCTAACCAGAGGCGATGTGGAGTCTGAACGCGCCGCTCAGCTGGGTGCACTCATTAGGATGCACACCCACACGTGCAACATGCAGCATATGACTGTAAAGGAGGTGGGAGTGTTTGTGATGATGAAGGTCTCTGCAGCAGCTTGGCAAGCCTTGTAATCACCCAGGGAGGTGGTTAGCGTCCGCCTCGGCTGCAGAAGTTCAGCTTGTTACTGCTGGTTGTTTGTTATGTGGGCTTTGGCAGCCTGTGCTTCACTGCAGAACAAGCGGTAGGTGGAAAATGCACGG